>NC_090820.1:4933910-5533910 GCF_000390325.3 Nicotiana tomentosiformis | reverse complement strand
GGTTACCATGTCATCATGCTATTTGAGAACGTAATTATGATTTTTCCAAGCTCCTCCCCTTATGTGTGAAATGCATTATGTGATGGTACTTATCGACATGAATGATGATGTTATTTGAACAAATAAAAAGGGAAAGACTTGAATTGTAAAATGTGCCCAAGTGCCAAGAACTACTTAATAAATGAGGTTGTTTGTGCCATGTAAGGAAGATGGGAAAGAAAAGTGAATTGAGTGGACAGTTGCAAAAGGTTATGTCTCAAGTGAGATGGCTTAGCCGATCGGGCCGAGATCGGATGCCATGCTGTACACATGGTGGCATTTGTATTGGATTTATTGAATTACATTGTGGATATGGATATGTCTCACTTGAGATGGCTTAGCCGGTCGGGCCGAGATCGGACTCCATGTAAAAACACGGTGGCATTGTGAGTTGTGGCTTGGCACTAAAGATTATTAATCTAAAAAGATGGAAAGATTGAATTGGAAACTGTGTTATCCTTACTTGGTATTTTCTTTGTATTTCTATGAAGTACTTATTGATTATTATGACTGCCTTCTCTTTGTTTCACTGTTCATTCTACTAAGATTAGTGTTTGCCTTATATACTAGTACTATTCGACAGTACTAATGTCCCTTTTGCCGGGGGCGCTACATCTTTGAGTGGATGTAGCTGGTTCCATTGCAGATAGTGCCGATCGCAGATAGTGGTGCTCTCTTCCTCTCCTCACAGCAGTTTTTGGTGAGCCCCATTTCTCCCAGGGGTCATGTAGTCCTTCTTTTGTATAAGTTTTCACATTTTGAGGTATAGGCGGGGCCTTGTTACCGGCATTGTCATGTTGATCTTTTGTATCCTTAGAGGCTTCGTAGACTTTTTTATGGGTCATGTATGTATGTTGGGACGGTCGTTGGATCGAGTTGTATTTTGGAAACTCAACTATAGCATAATGCTTATAATGAAAAAAAATGAACTAGCAACGTTTATATATTTATATAACTGATCTCTCCCCTCTTTTACAAATGGTGACGCATTCCCTTTTCGGATCATGAATGAGTCGTGTAGGAAAGGTTTACTAGGCTTGCTCGACCGGGTTCACTCGGTTGAGCGTCGGTCGCGCTCTCCGAGGTTGGGGCATGACATATCTGCCAGCATCCGCAAATCTAGGAGTCCTCCTCTATCCTTATTATGTTGTTTTCCTTATTCTCTTTAGACTCTGATGTATAGAGACACTAAGTATTTTCTCTTAGAAGCTTGTGACTTATTTCTACCGGGTTTTGGGAGTCGTAATTATCTTAATCGCAATTTTTATATGTATTTCATATGTTGAGATTTGAGTTCAATTTCATATTCAGTTTATTCCGCAAATTGTTAGGCTTACCTAGTCTTAAAGATTAGGTGCTATCACGATACCCTGCAAAGGAAAATTTGGGTCCTGACAATAACTATTGGACTTACAATAATCTCAAATTAGTTTTAGGAAAATAATTCAAGTGCGCTAGTTTCTTTAGGCGCGCGTTAAATAATTAAATATCATGGCTTGTATACGGTTCCCGTGGCATAGCTGTGATACGTAACCCCAAATACAGGTGCGTGTTCACGTGACTTGACCAATCAACTTCGGATAATAATAAATATGTTATTGATTGTGTACACATACGCGTGACATGATTCTTGACACGCCAAACAAAAAATGAGTACACGTACATGTGACTTATTTTAGGATAATTTTCATTAAACTAATCAAGCAATAAAAGCGGACATAGGTAAAACATAAGAACCCATAAAATACAGGTTATCCAAAAATAATATAAGCCAAATGTAGTCAATAAAGTGACTGTGCTAGAATCACGCGACTCAGGGAATGCCTTACACCTTCTCCCCGGTCAACATAATTTCTTACCCGTACTTTGTTTTCGCAGACCAATAATAATTTAGAATCAAATTTTCCTAGAATTGGGATTTAAAATAAATGGCGACTTGGGACGCCGTCAATAATTATTCCAAGTGGCGACTCTTAAAAAATAAAATAAATCAATCCCATCTCAATAATGTCATTTAATTAGAAAAAATGCATTTCATTCCCCTTACCCCGGAAGAAGGAGGTGTGACACTAATTAATGACGAAAACCAGTATGGAATCATGAAATATACATATAAATTGAATAAGGGCACTTACCCAACAATTGTAGATGAATTTTCAGAACTCTCGGACTTAGGGTTCAAAAATATCAAAAAATGAAGCAAAAAACCCAAATTACATAGATGAAAACAAGCTGCAGATGTTGTATTTGTGATCTAGGGTTCGTATTGCGAACCCTCGCAAAAGCGAAGAAGCCTTAGCAATTGCGAACAAGAATATGGCTGGAAAATGTCGCAATTGCGATAAAATGTTTGCAAATGCGAACTGGAAAAGGGAAGAAGTCGCAAATGCCAACAAATGTTCGCTTTTGCGAGCCCTAGGATACTACACCAGAAACCAGCATTCTTTCCAGACTCGAAAATGGATATTTCTCTCATACGATGTCCGAATTCAATGATTCTTTTTTGCTATAGCTCCGTAATTACAATACAGATATAATACTTCAATAAAAATTGAATTTGGAGCTCATTTTCTTAATATGGTACCATTTATGATTGAATAAACGACGTCGAAACATCAATAACAAGCACAACACAACCTAAACCTATCAGAAACTCACCTAAGCCTCTCGGGACCCCGTACGAACATACCATCAAGTCCCAAAACATAATACGGACCTACTCAAGGCCTTAAATCCCACATAACATCAAAATCATGAATCATATCTCAATCGAACTTATGAATTTTTAAATCTTCCAACTTCCAAAACTCATGTCGAAAGCTATCAAATCAATTCCGATTGACAAAGTCAACAAATTATGTGGGATATCAACAAAGACAACTCCCGATTAAATCTCTTAACCTTCCAAAACTTCAACTTTCCAATTTTTTTCAAAATGCATCAAATTATCCTACGGAGCTCCAGATCCAAATCCGAACGCACGCCTAAGTCCAATTATACCATACGAAGCTATTGGAATTATCATTACACCATTCCAGGATCGTCTGCACAAAAGTCAAACTACAATCAACTCTTACCGCTTAAACTTCCAAAACAAGAATTGTTCCTTCAAATTGATCCTGAATCATCCAAAATCCGAGCTCGACCACACAAACAAGTCATAATATATAATACGAAGCTGCTCAAGACCTTTGATCTCGTCCAATTTCACTCCTCTATTTGAGGTTATGAAAGCGGTTGTTGCAATAGTAATACCCAACAAGAGTCGGGGTTGAATTCCGCATGGAGCTATATGAATGCGAGTTAGTAGTATATATCTTAGCGCATGAGTTTGTATATCTAAATTTGCACTTCTAAAATATTTGGTTTGCTGAAAAATCTAAATTACACTACGATTGCAATTTAAAAACTGAAACTAGGAAATTATTTTTGTTGTTTTTCAAATGATATAAAAGGCCTAGGGCTATGACCTTCACCTAGGTGTTTGACTAATGAGTTGTAAACTTTAAAGCTTGTTATATTGGTCAGTGTGTATTATAGCTATCAACACTCGGTTACCCACTCAATACCTCTCGGTCAGAGAGTGATTTTGCTCAATTTGATTTTCTCAAGTCCAAATAGGTATTGAACAAAATGATAGAATAAAAGCTCAAGTCGGGTTTTACTCTCTCTAGCTTCAACCCTCTAATTGGGCTTATCAATCTCGCGATTGACCCAATTTCTTGTTAGCCAAGGTTTCTTAGACTGTGTCTCTTTCTCAAGTAGAGACCAAGTCAAATAGGCATGAACTAATATTTGCAACCATTAATTCTTCAAATAAAAGCAAGAACAAGGCTAAATAATAAATACCCAACCATAAGGAAGCAATAAATCAAATACCCATTAAGTTTACACACTAGGGTTGGGTCACTACCCTAGTAAAAATCTATCTACTCATGCTTAAACTAGAAGAAATAGGAGAAGAAATGATAATTAAACCCATATTTCTAATTAAATTTATACAGGGTTGGAATTTTCGGACAAAAATGCTCTTTCGGAGGTTCTGCGCACAAATCCATTTGCGGTCCGCACTTTTCTTCAGCTTGACAGGATTGGAAATCTGCGGCCGCATAATTCTGATCTGCCGCTGCACTGCTCTCTTTCTGCGGTCCGCACAATTATAATTGCGGCCGCACCTTGCTCTTCTGCGGTCCGCACAATTGTAAGTGCGGACCGCACTTTGCACATTTCTCCGATGACAATTTCTTCACAACATGCGACGGCATATGGTATTCTGCGGTTTGCACTTCTGAGCTTTTGTGCCTATTTTTGTCCTTGCATTCATATTACTCCGTCTTGAGTTAAATTTCATCTTGAGAGTTTATTTTCCAATATTCCTGCAATTAAGCACATTTCATCAGTTTTTGGGAACATAATTAGGTGCTTTTGGACTAAAACGAAAGCTAAAGGGCGCTAATAAGTAGTCAAAATTCCCACTTATCAACTCTCCCAAACTTAAGCTTTTGCTTGTCCTCATGAAAATAAAGTAATTCCCACCTCCACAAGTTAAGAGCTATTCCAGCTAATCAAAGGTGAGTCAAACACATCAATTGGGACCAACAATTACCCACACCACTTATGAATTATCAACAAGGCAACAAGTTAAGCATTTAAGCAGAGATAGTTCTAGTGTGACACTTGAGCATCAAGAGTTGACTTTGTTCATCAAGGAAGTTCGCTCTTTCATATAGGTCATTGTGGATCCCAAAATCCTCCTCCTCTACTCTCCGTTTTCCAATCTCACTTAAGAATATAACATTCAATCCAAATATTTGTGAAAGGTTCGCTTAACTCTCTCAAAAGAATATCGCAAGTACGGATTTAAGTACCACAGGCTTGCCCCTCATGTAAATCACCACTAATGTAAGCTTACTCGGCTTGAAATCACATAGGGCTTTTTCGGACTACAATGAAGGATTTTGGACTAAGGTTGGATATACTATGAGAGAACGAGATCATCTTTCCTTAAACACTCCATTTTCTTTTCTAGGCTCATGCTTTGCCAACTTATTGAGGCATTTTCTTTTCCGTAGGGGAACCAGAGAGACTTAACATCACTCTTTATTGGTCATGTTATTCATTTTCTCCTTCTTTTATTTCTCCATGCTTCACGTCATTACTTTTCTTTTAATCCTTCAACTTTTCAACTTATTCGCTTTCTTTTTTTTTGCATTTTTCTTTTTCTTGGTCTTTCTTTTTCTTGCCTTTCCTTCTCTTCATTTCTTTTATCTATTGTGCCTTGATACCTTTTTCAAACTCCTTGTCTCTCCCCCAAACTTACGTTTTTAGCCAATTGTTTCACAAGAGTGTTAAAAAAATCTTGGGTGCCAAGAGAGGGTGACGACAAAACGGGTAAAGGATTGTAACATGGTTATCAAATGAGAAAGTTTTTAGGCTCAAATGGGTTGACTAGGGATAAAAACATTGGTGGGCCATGAAAAATTTCAAGCGGGAAAAGGAGAGCCTACAATCATTTTTCAAGCCAAGAAAACTTAACATTTCGCCTATAAACACATTAGGGGTAAGTTCTAGACTATTCGCACGGGTACTTGGACTTGAAACAACAACATCTCACCTCTCATGCATCCAGATTGTTAAAGAGGATAGAGTCGAGGGCCCACGATGACCATATTCAAGAATGAAAATCACTATGGTTCGACTAAACCACTCAATGATTGTCTAAGTCAACACAAGAGTCAAAAGGTCACTAACAAGAGCTATTTCTTTCCAAAAACTTTATTTTTAACCATAAATACGTAGTTAAGTGTGTTGGTACCAAGTGAAGCATGTTTGACTCTTCGAGCATGACTTAATTATGTATTCTACCAAAAACGGACTCAATCCCTTAAGAAGGTTGTCACGCCATCCATCGCTGGGAAGAGTCACCCGGTTCACAAAAAAAAATCACCTTTGGAAAGAACCGTGGCATTAAGAAAACCAAAGGCTTATTATCCACTTAAACATAAAATGAAGCTATTAAAGAAAAAAGAAGCTACTTATTGAAAAAGCAAATCCAAAAGAAGCTACTAAGTCAAAAAGAAGACAAACATAAAGATAAAGAAGCTATAAAACAAAAAAAACCATTGAAAGCTAAACGAATATACATAATGAGGGAATAAAAAGAATATATACATAATGAGAAAGAAGAAGAAAATAGTAATAAGTTAATTACAAGCCAAATGTGTCATAGTTATCAAAATACAGAATCAGAATCATCAAAATATTAAAGAAACTCCCCCCCTCCCCCCCCTCCCGGAATAAAATTAAGCGTTGTCCCTAATGCTTAGAAAAATAAGAGTATAAGAAGGGTGGAAGTGAAGAAAACTCCCTGTGACTCTGTGGCCATCTTTGTGTCCCCAGTAGTGGCACCGGCCTCAGTCTCCAATTGGATCTCATCATCCTCAAGTCCGGGACTAGCTGGGTTGGTGAACTTCTGATGGACTGCCTCAGCAGCAAGGTCTGGCTCCTCGGACTTGCAAGCTACTGCGGTGGGCTCTGTGGGATCTGGGCCTGGGTAGTGCGGGTCTATCAACATGTCAAATGGAATGTCTCTCGCTGCTACAAGCTTGGTGACCTATCAGCGAAACTTATCCACTGATTTCTTCGAACCCTGTGACTTCCGCATCTTCTTTACTTCGTTGGCTAATTCTTCAATCATGGACCTATGCTGTACCAGAGTGGCCATGATAGTGTTCTGGTTGTCCAGGATCTTCTTCAAAGTTTCTTCGACTGTGGGAGGAATCTGGGGTGCCGACATAGATGACTGTGCTGCAATATGACCATATATGTCAGACAACTTTGCAGTAGCTGTCTGTATCCAATTGTTGAGGCTCGCCAAAGTCTGGGAGACTCGCAGCGTAGATAGTAGAGCAGAAGGCATAGGCACCAGCTTCAAAGCTGAGGAGAGAGGAACTGAGGCTGAAGGTGGAGGCATGGCAGCTGTACTGGCAGAAGGCTCTCTAAGGTGGAGGGCATATCTGCTGACTCTATAGCTACCACCGAAGGCTCATCAGACTAGCCTATGGTAGTAGTCGGCTCATCCTTTCTCTTAGGTTCCTTCGGATCCATCAGAGAATACCAAGAGAAGGGCTTCTTTGCCCGAACCTTCGTGTCAATATCCCTGGGCTCTACCCGTGCATCTGCAAGGTACTCAGTGAGGGTGTGGGGATATGGGTAGAAAGTATCAGCCCGCCTGGCGACCACTGATATGTTGTCTGACATCATAAACCCACATTGATCCGGTACCCGGCCATAATAGATGCGACTAGAACAACCCGTGAAATAGGTAAGTTTGTCTCGTTCTGGCACGGGTCTAGTCTGCTGCATATGAAGATCTGCCATCCCTTCGCCTCAAAATTTAGGGTGTTCTGTTGAATAGGAACCCCTGCAGTGATCCATGGTGGTGGTGGCCCCGGGGCCGCAAGAATCTCACCTAGCCATGGGCGAGCTGCATCACCCATCGCCCGCTTCTCCAAGTACTGCATTGGCTCTACGTTCTCAAACCCCAAGTAGGAGTTCAGTGTGTGCTGGTCGAACCGCACCTTCAGGTTTCTCACTTTTGTAACTTTGGTCCCTTTCCTTATGTGTGCCACATTGGCATAGAATTCCCGGACCAAATACTCCTTGGCATCAACCACAGTCTCGGTGAAACACATCCACCCCTTCCTCTCTCGGAAATGTCTCAACACGGATGGATTATACTTGTCAAGATCTTTGAGTTGGAATTGTTGCCCAAGAGTGAGCGATATCACTGGCCACCACTTATGGAAGCTGATGAAGGTAGCGAAACTCAAAAAATGGTCCTCCCAGACCTCTTTCTTCTTCGACCTCTCAAGGCTGGCAACTGTAGTATCACCCCCTCGACCATCGTCTAAAATATCATCAATAATGGTTGCTGGTGCCTCAGGGGCAGGTGTAGAAGAAGGCTTCGAAGCCTGACTGGCATTCTCTGAACTCTCGGAGGTGATATGTGAGGAGGAAGGCTCATCCCGGAGTTGATACCTTCCCTGTGGCTGCTGTGGCTATGATTGGATAGCAGGCTGCTCTTGCACTGAGTCGCCCTCTGATGCTTTCCAAGATGGGGCATATGAACTAGATTCGGAGGTCTCAGGCTGTCTTCCTCGGCCTACAGTAGCTTTCTTAGTGATTATCCTTTGAAGGGAGAGGGGTAAAGTGCTTTTGCCTCTACCTCTGGGAGGTTCACCCCTCCCTTTTGATGTATCACCACGACCTCGAGATCTGACCATTTTCTGTTACAAGCAACAACAATAGTTAGTTATGGTTCAATTGCAAATCAAGAGTATCATACAATATAGAACATGAGTGCAGGATGGTGAAGTGTGGTCTGCACAATTACAAGTGCAACCACAGACAGGGTTGTGCGGACTGCACAATTTGGACTTGCGATCGCAGAGATAGAACTGTGGTCCGCACAATTTTGAGTGCGACCGCATAATAGAAGTGCGGCCTGCACATTTCTCATTGCGGCCGCACATTGGATTTTCCAAAAGTGCCAACTCTCTGATGACAGGTGATTGGCCTGATCTGCGGCCACGCACACTTTTCTACGGCCGCGGTGGAATTTTTGCGGTCCGAGTAGTTTCAAGTGCGGTCGCAGAATCTTACTTCACCAAGGACCCTAGATTTCAACTCTGCGGACCGCACAATTGCTTGTGCAGCCCCATATTTCAAAATCAACTCGATCAGACGTCTAGGGTTTTCTAGTTTTTGCACAGATATGAAGGAGTGCAACTAAGTGATCACACATGTGTATGGAGTGTGGCAGATGATTGAACAGATGAATTCAAAGTGTTAGAGTTTAGAGTGCTCAGAGAGGCAAAACTTGTATAGTAGCCCAAGGCTACTATTTATACTTAGATGCAGACTTGGGAATACAAAGGAGGAGTGCGGCCGCATAATTCCTTTTTCGATCCGCACTCTGTTACCTGAAGGCTCAATAGCCTTGTTGATGCGGTCCGCACAATTTGTGGTGTGACCGCAGATTTTGGCTGCAGACTACATAATTCGATGTGCGGCTACAGAATGGCCAATTCTCTGACAGACAAAACTTCAGAGAGTTTGCATTCTCCCATCTCAATTTGTGTGGTCCGCACAAGAATTATGCGACTGCAGTTACCTTCTGCTATAGCATTCAAAATTGTGCAGTCTGCACAATACATGTGCGGTCTGCACTTTTTCCACACTTAGGCAATTTTTCTGAGCGCAGTTCCTATAAAGCACACTCATTCCTTCAACACACTTCAAATCCAGTTAGCACAAAATAACACCTATCTACAAAAGAAGAAAAGAAAAAGAAAAAGAAAAAGAAGACATGGGTTTCCTCCCAAGAAGCACTGATTTAATGTCGTGGCATGATGCAGATTACCATCACTTCAAATGAATAACTGCCACTAAGTGGCCATCATCAACTTGTCCCAAATAATGCTTTTCCTGATGACCATTGATTGGAATACCTCATCATTTTTATTCTTCAAGTCCAATGCGCCAAAAGGTGTCACACCCACACTTTCAAAGGGACCACTCCATTTGGACTTCAACTTTCTAGGAAACATCTTCAATCGTAAGTTGAACAACAAAACAAGATCGCCCACCTTGAACTCCTTGTTTCGGATGTATTTGTCATGAAGGTACTTCATTCTCTCTTCGTACAAGGATGAACTTGCATATGCATGGTACCGGAACTCATCAAATTCATTCAAATGTGCAACCCGCAAGTTGGCAGCTACATTCCAATCAAGATTCAACTTCTTTAAAGCCCACATGGATTTGTGCTCAAGTTCCACTGGAAGATGACAAGCTTTACCAAACACCAACCAGTATGGAGAGATCCTGATAGGAGTTTTGAAAGAAGTCCGATAAGCCCATAGTGCATCATCAAGCTTCTTTGACCAATCCATCCGGTTAGCATTCACTATTTTGGACAAGATACTCTTTATCTCCCGGTTGGAGACGTCCACTTGACCGCTAGCTTGAGGATGATAGGGAGTGGTAACTTCATGAGTGAAACCATACTTACTATGAAAAGTGCCAAACGCCTTGTTGCAAAATTGCGACCCCTCATCGCTTATGATAGCCTGCAGAGTACCAAATCTTGTGAAAATATTCTTCTTCAAGAACACCACCACACTCCTCGCTTCATTGTTGGGTAGAGCAACGACCTCAACCCATTTAGACACATAATCAACCGCGACCAAGATGTAGGTGTTTCCACAAGAACTCATAAAAGGACCCATGAAGTTAATACCCCACACGCCAAAGATATTGATCTCCAAAATAGTAGTGAGAGGCATTTCATTCTTCTTTGAGATTCTATCGGCCCGTTGGCATTCATCACATCTTTTCACCATATCACGTGCATCTTTGTAGACAGTGGGCCAATAGAAACCACAACTTAGCACTTTATCCACCGTTCTTACTCTGCTATGGTGACCACCATAAGGCGAAGAATGGAAAGCCTCAAGAATTACATGTTGCTCTTCATCCGGTACACATCATCTAATTACCCCATCCGTGAAAATCCCGAAGAGGTAAGGTTCGTCCCAATAATAATCTTGACAATCCCATTTGAGCTTTTTCCTTTGATTTGAAGAGAACTCATCCGGGATGATTCCACACACAAGGAAGTTTGCTAGATCGGCGAACCATGTCACCTCCTTTATTGAAATGGCCAAGAGTTTCTCATCGGGGAAGGAGTCATTGATTTCAAGGCCGTCATGCGGCCTCCCCTCCTTCTTCGAACGAGACAAGTGGTCCGCCACTTGATTTTCACTCCCTTTCCGATCTTGAATGTCAATATCAAAATCTTGAAACAATAGAACCCATCTCATCAACCTAGCTTTTGAATCTTTCTTGCTCATAAGATAGCAAAGTGTCGCATGATCCATATGAACAATAATCTTTGCTCCCATCAAGTATGGGCGGAACTTCTCAATTGCAAACACAATGGAGCAGGGCTCTTTTTTAGTAACGGTGTAATTTACTTGGGCATCATTCATGGTCTTACTAGCATAGTAGACTGGATGAAAAATCTTGTTGATACGTTGCCCCAAAACTGCTCCAACCGTTACATCACTAGCATCGCACATGAGCTCAAAATGAATACTCCAATTAGGAGCGGTGATAATGGGAGTTGTTGTCAACTTGAACTTTAGCAATTCAACGGAGCTCATGCAATCATTATTGAAGTGAAACTTAGCATCTTTCTCTAAAAGCTTGCATAACGGGTTTACCACTTTGCAAAAATCATTTATGAAGGGCCGGTAGAACCCCGCGTGACCCAAGAAACTTCTCACGCCTTTCACTGATGTTGGAGGTGGAAGTTTAAAGATCACCTCTATCTTAGCCTTGTCGACCTCAATGACCTTCTTTGTAATTTTGTGGCCAAGGACAATGCCCTCCTCGACCATGAAATGGAATTTCTCCCAATTTAACACCAAGTTCGTTTCTTCACACCTTGCCAATACTTTATCCAAATTTGCTAAGCAATCATCAAAGGAATCCCGACTACCAAAAAGTCATCCATGAAGACTTCAAGGTAGTCCTCTACCATATCTGTAAAGATCGCCAACATACACCGTTGAAAAGTTACCGGTGCATTGCATAAGCCAAATGACATCTGCTTGAAAGCGAAAGTGCCATAGGGACAAATGAAAGTTGATTTCTCTTGATCTTCCGGGGCAATAAGGATTTGGTTGTAGCATGAATATCCATCTAGAAAGTAATAGTAAGCATGACCTGCCAACCTATCAAGCATTTGGTCAAGAAAGGGGAGTTGAAAATGGTCTTTCCTTGTGACTTTGTTTAGCTTTCGATAGTCCATACACACTCTCCAGCCGGTCACCATTCTTATGGGAATTAATTCGTTCTTTTCATTGGTGACCACAATTATGCCCCCCTTCTTTGGAACATATTGCATCGGAGAAGTCCACGAACTGTTATAAATGGGGTAGACAACCCTGGCATCTAACCACTTTATGATCTCCTTTTTGACCATGTCTTATATGGATTCATTGAGTCTCCTTTGATGTTTAATGGAGGGTTTGGCATCTTCCTCCAAATTAATCCTGTGCATGCAAAATGGGGGCTTATTCCCCGAATATCCGCCAAAGTCCACCCAATAGCTTTCTTCCTCTTGTAGGGCATCACCAATGTGGAATCAACCTGCACGTTAGTCAAACAAGAGGAAAGAATAACCGGTAAAGTAGAACAAGGGCCAAGGAATTCATACCAGAGATGTGGAGACAATGGCTTCCACTCCAAGATAGGAGGCTCTTCAAGGCTTTGTAGGAGGAGTTTTCCAATTCTCAAGATCTAAGTAAAGTTTCCGGGGTGCATAGTTGTACGGCCCCATTCCTTGCAAAGAATTAACACATTCCATGAAGCCATCCAACTCGTCATCATCAAAATTTAGACAAAACGACCTCCAACATGTCACCCACATTAATAGTGGCACTTGTATCATCAAAAATCACATCGGTCACCAAGTCCACGAACGAACATACTTCATTGCTATTCGGCTGCCTCATAGATTTGCACACATGGAACACTACATTTTCATCACCCATCCGAAAGTGTGTTCTCCGGCTTCCACATAACCAAGAGCCTTCCCCGTATCAAGGAAAGATCTACCAAGAATAATTGGGACCTCATAGTCCACTTCACAATCAAGAATAACAAAATCCGCCAGGAGAATGAACTTGTCAACTCGAACCAATACATCATCAATCACCCCTAACAGTCTCTTCATTGTACCATAGGCTATTTGTAATCTCATAGATATGGGTCTTGGTTGACCAATTCCCAATGTCTTTAAAACTGAATAGGGCATCAAATTGATATTCGCCCCAAGATCACAAAGAGCTTTTGCAAACTCGGTGCTTCTAATGGTACAAGGAATTGTGAAAGAACCGGGATCTTCCAACTTAGGAGCCATCGAATGCACAATTGCACTCACTTGGTGAGTGACTTTGATAGTTTCAAAATTTATCGACCGTTTTTCATCACCAAGTCCTTGATAAACTTTGCATATTCGGGCAATTTCTCCAAAGCTTCAACTAATGATACATTTATCGAGAGACTCTTCATCATATCAATGAACTTTTTGAATTAATTCTCGCCATTGTTCTTGGCAAGCCTTTGAGGATAGGGAGGAGGTGGCTTAGGCAATGGTGCCTTAGCTTTTTACACTATCAATTCCAGTATGTCAATCACATGATCCCCAGATGGGTTCACATCCTCTTGAGTCTCTTCCACCGTGTCATCAATATCAATTTGTACTTCATCATTTGCTTGCTAAACATTGTTTGGGATCTCCTCTTCTTCTACCACTAGCTCATCATCTACAAATTTCCTTTGACTCGAGGTAGGTGCATTCCTACCTCTTATACTTTTTGTATTAACAGCCATGGCATGCCCCGTATTATTTTGGGTTCACCACCGTATCACTTGGTAGTTCCCCCTTAGGATGAGAATTTAAAGCTTGAGAGATTTGACCCATTTGCACTTCTAGATTGCGGATCGATGTGTTGTGTGAAGAAAGTTGGGCATCGAAATCGGCATTCTTCTCCATCATTTGTTTGAACATGTTCTCAATATGGCCCATTTCATTATTGGACAAACTAGCACCATGGGAAGGGTAAGGAGGTGGGTTGCTCGGTTGTTCGACCCCCGATTTCCTTGATTGTTGTTCCACCCTCCTTGGTTGTTGCCTCCCATATTGCCTTTGTTATTATTATTATGCCAATTCCCTTGGTTATTGCTTCAACTCCAATTGCCTTGATTGTTGTTGTTCCAATTGCCTTGATTGTTTCCACTATTCTAATTACCATGGTTATTTGAAGTTCTCCATTGTTGTTGACTAGGGCCTTGGAAGTTGTTTCTTTGCCCTTGAAAATTGTTCACATATTGTACCTCTTCCTCTTAGTCATCATAAGAACCATCTTGATCAAATCCATTATCATTTTGCACAAAATTGTCCCCTCTTTGTTGCACTTGTGTATTTCTTGTTCTTCTCTTGTTCACCATCATATTGACTCCCTCCATTGCATTGACTTGCCTCGGGTTTTGCACTTGTTGAAGTTGAGCCTTTTCCAATTCGTTCATGGTGGTTGTTAACTCGGCTATGGCTTGTCCATGGTCATGTAACTCTTTGTGAAGAAGAATCACATTTGGATCACCTTGTGGAACATTAGCTCTAGATTGCCAAGCCGATAAAGTATCCGCCATCTCATCCAAAATCTCACACGCCTCCCCATAGGGCGTAGTCATGAAGTTCCCACTGGCAAGTTGATTAACTACACATTGGTTGGTGGTATTGATCCCCCGATAGAAAGTTTGTTGAATCATGTTCTCTGTCATATCATTGTTGGGGCACTCTTTCACCATTATTCTATACCTTTCCCATATCCCGTGTAGTGGTTCATTGGGCTCTTGATTGAATGCTAGAATGTCATTCTAAAGAATATCCATGTGCCCGGGAGAGAAGTACTTTGAAATAAATTTTCCCGCTAGTTCATCACAAGTGTCACGCCCCAAACTCGGGGAGCGCGACCGGTGCTCAATTGAGTGAACCCGGCCGAGCAAGCTTATTAGATTTCCTTCTACCCAAACTCATCCATGAATAAAGTGAAGATGCACTACATAAATCAAACACTGAAAATATTTTATTAACAACTCCCATTTCATTCCATTAGCTACTTCATTCATAATTTCCAAAGTATTACAAGTTTATAGATATAATGCAAAACATGTTTTGCTAAATAGCAA
The DNA here is from genome assembly GCF_000390325.3 of Nicotiana tomentosiformis. Classification (NCBI taxonomy): domain Eukaryota; kingdom Viridiplantae; phylum Streptophyta; class Magnoliopsida; order Solanales; family Solanaceae; genus Nicotiana; species Nicotiana tomentosiformis. The sequence continues at coordinate 5,519,048 of NC_090820.1, read as the reverse complement.
CATTTCTAGTTCAATTCCCAAAATCATACACCACCCACAACCTGTCTACGGAGCCTCTAAATATAACAGAAGAATAGTATGGAAGTGTCGGCAACAAGGCCCCGGCTATACCTCAAGACACAAAGTGTAACATCAAGTGACATCGGGCCCGGAATAGAATAGGGCTCACCAAAACCTGCTGAATAGGGAGTAACTGCTAACAGTGATCAATGCCACCTGCTGTAGAACCACCTGCATCCATTAAAGATGCAGCGTCCCCAGCAAAAGGGACGTTAGTATTGTCGAATAGCACTAGTATGTATAGCTAGAAATCCTCTTTCAAAATAGAATTCCCATATGATCTATACGTAGAACACATAATATAATGTAATTGAAACAACCTGTACAAACAAGGGCAACGAAAGGGGCACCTCTTGTCTGCATTAATAATGTGTCTCATTAGACCGTCCTTAGTATTCACATATCATATTATACACTTATGCGTTTCATAGACCGTCCATATTGTTTATTCATACCGTAGACCTATACTTCTTATACACAATGCACCTATGCGTTTCATAGACCGTCCACAAGATTTCATATCACAATGTACCTATACATTTCATAGACCGTCCATAGGATTTCATATCACAATGTACCTATGTGTTTTATAGACCGTCCACATGATTTCATATCATAATATACCTATGTGTTTCATAGACCGTCCACAGGATTTCATATCACAATGTACCTATGCGTTTCATAGACCGTCACAGGATTTCATAACACAATATACCTATGCGTTTCATAGACCGTCCATAGGATTTCATAACACAATATACCTATGCGTTTCATAGACCGTCCACAGGATTTCGTAACATAATATACCTATACGTTTTATAGACCATCCACAGGATTTCATAACACAACATAATAAAGCGTTTCATAGACCGTTCATAGGATATCATAACACAATATACCTATGCATTTCATAGACCGTCCACAGGATTTCATAATACAATATACCTATGCGTTTCATAGACCGTCTATAGGATATCATAACATAATATACCTATGCGTTTCATAGACCGTCCACAAGATTTTGTAACACATTGGAAATAAAAGTACAAATACGTACATCTCATAACCTTTCACACCACATATTACTTAATTCGTACTTTCAACTACTTACAACATTATTATTTCATTGGCTATCTTGGCCATACATATGATTCGTTATTTATGGCGCAATGGCCGTATTTCATATTCCACACTTTTATTTCTTCCCTTTCATAGATCATCATCAAATATCAACATATAGAATATTCCGAAAATCATAACTTTAAGTTCATTAGAAATGAACAATTTAAGCACAATAGATTTCTTTCCGATAAATGGAGTAAAATAATTGGCAATTGATGCGCAAGTTAAAATCATCAACAAGTAACACACCATTTATTCTTGAAATACTTTTCCCCAAAAAGGACACTACACAATTTCCATTCATGAATATGTAAGAATGCAAAACACATTGAAAATACTCACAAAGCATAACATTAGTTGAAACAACCACATATGGATATGACTTGAGTACATAAGCTTTTAGGCAAATTCTATTTTCGAAGTCAATTTTGGAATAGTTGAATCAAAGTTCATTTAATAATCTTTCTCACATCATCTTATTTCATTGGCACCATTAGCCACAAGTATAACCTTCATTCTTGGCACATTGGCCACACTCTAAATTCCCAATTCACTTATTTCATTTTCAAACATCATTATAGATTATCAACAACAAGACATTTCCAAATCAAGACTTTAGGTACACATTTGAACAATTAAGAGTCTTAAGCATATTGAGTTTTTCTCACACAATTTGGCATACTAGATTTTATTTGAAACACAGCTCAAATCCATAACATTTTAATACACATATCATTCTTGAACACATTCCCGAAGGATGACATAATGTGATAGAACATTCGGAACAAGTTTTGATTACATAATTCTTGACACTTTGCTTATTCGGAACAATCGAATTTATTGGAAACAACTCGGAACATAGAATAAGTAACTTGAGATAACCATACTTGGAACCTATGGAAACATCATGGAATTCAATTCTAAGAGAGAAAGTTTAGCCAACATACCTTAATTGAGCTTTCCTTAAATTACTACAACGTTCCGGAAATTCTAGCAATCCCAATCAATTTTGAGACATAAAAAAATTGAACCATAATTAGGAAGATATTCATGGTCTCAGCTCATTTGAGCATTTTATCAAAGACTAGGTGCGCAAATTTCACCACAAGGTTCTTCTACCAGATTTCCTTCACTACACACCCCAATCTTCGTTAAGCTCAACAACAATCTCCCCACAAATCTTTTGGTACATATATATATGTATACATAATACTCTCACACCCAATAATCATACTTCTCATGACCTACTTTTAATCAAAATCCCAAAATTTAGGGCTAGGGAGTAGAATCTTACCTATTAGATGAAGTTCTTGTGAAATCCTCAAGCCTTGAGCAAGAATTGATGAACAAAATAGCTAGGTCTTCTCTTTCTCTCTCTAAGATAGCTCTCTCCTCTCTCTTAAAAATCACATTTTACCTTCAAAATGACCCCCTAAGGCCTTATATCAAAATTGGATCGGATATGAAAATCTCCAAAAATGACCCCCGAAGTCAATTATGTGGTGCAATTATGCTATAGCATAATCATTTTGTAGGTAGCAGAATTGCAGCATAATTAATTATGTGACAGCATAATATTTTGTTTAAAATTTGCCCATCTCTGCTCCACTTTGCGTTGCGTATGCGGTCTGCGGAACCGTTTTGCGGTCGCGAAATTGATCGCAGATCCAGCCTTTGGTAATTTAGTCATAACTTCTTGTAGGAGTGTCCAAATGATGAACAGTTTGAATCATTGGAAACTAGACACATAGACCTTTATTTTGATAGGTAATAAACCATATAACTCTCTATATCAAGAGAGGTATGCTCGTTTGAAATTATTTCTTATGCGAACTCACTTGAAACTTTATCCTATCATAAAAGTTTTAACTTGACTTAGCCTTGGGGCTCTTCTTAGATCATAAACTATTCTTAATCCACCTCATACGTATATTGTCATGCTAATTGATATCATTCATATAATAGTCCTTGTTTGCATACAAAATAATATAATTAGCGCACATCAACTTTCTTACTAGCGCTCAAGTACTTCGAAAATTTCCGGGGTGTTGCATTCTCCCTCACTTAATAAAATTTGCCCTCGAATGTTTTAAAAGTCACTTATAAGAATAGAGTTACCATTATTTTACCTCCAACCATTATACATAGGCGCTTATGACTACATGGGTCTTATACTTCCCTTCCAAAATCTCAACTTACTTATGGCCCTTAAAATTGGCTATCTTTACAAATTAGTAAAAATTTTGACAGAGTTTCCCCTGTAACTAGGCCTATCTTCCTGTCAGAGAATCCCAAAAATCAATCCTAACAATATATCCATTACTCAATGACGTATCGCAGTATATATCAATAACACCGATCTCAACATTAGGGCATTACATTAACAATAGTGGTATCTTGACATGAAATGTACACATTTAAACTATAATGCATAGAAGGTACATTTTTGAACTACAACCATTTTTCTCTACAAACAAGTGAGAAAATTTCCTTTCCTCAACACTTTTGACCTTCGAGGTGATCTCCTCAACTCACAGATTTAGCCTTAACACTTGACGGAGGCAATCTTAACTTCCGGACTTATCTAACAAGGATAGCAAATAGTTTCTCCTCATAATCCAATTATCCATTTACTTCACCTTCTTAGACATAGACACATGAGACATCGGGTACACGGAGAACAATAATAGGGAAACATCATACTCATAGTTTGGCCTATTTCCTTTAAGATTTCATAAGTCCTAATGTGACTACACATACTTTACCTTTATTAGGAATTCACATAACATATTCATAGAGAAAATCTTTAGAGTAACCCGTTCACTTTCTTCAATTCTAAATCTCTACACCAAACACCCAAACTAAAACTTTTGCAACCTCCAACAATTACTCTAAGATGTGCTAACATGAATATGACCCTAAAACTTTCTATCCGATATATTTGATCACATGATGATGCTTCTTCTTTGACATGTTTGAACCTTCAACCCCCATAGGTTACTATAAATATGAACAACGAGGTTCGAGATTAGATAGAACTATTCAAGAATCCATCAATGTGCTGAGCACGGTATTTTAGGAGGTTATATCCTAAGAGACATGAAGGAAACTACCAATAGTACTAACGCGGTTAATCATTGTGATAACTTCATTGATTCGACACATGAGGCACATAGTTGCATAGTAGGCATTGATAATGTAGGGGACATGTTCATGATTCTGAGATGTAACAGAAGTGAGTCATGAAAAGGACATCAAGAATTGTTTCATTCCATTCGTGCCTTATTTGGCAATAGTAGGCCTCAAAGAGAGATAACACATATGTGACACCAGTCGCCTCCTGGAGTGTAGGGAAAATCAGTTCAACTCGAAATGAGAATATTTTGGCACCCTGAATATGATATGAGTTTCAAGATACACAAAGTTGCAGTACGCTCTTAACTATATTTGACACAAGAAATCTATGCCACACCCCCATAAGGTTGAAAAATAAGTTGAACTCTTGTGAGGTTATTATCATTCTCACAGCTTAACCTTTCCATGTTCCAACCATAGGAGCCACATACACCGGAGAGAAAAGGAGTAGCTCAAGAAGGACCTCAACACTAGGCCACTATACATTGGATTTGATACCACATAGGTGAACTTTATGACTGTGCATGCATAAGCACAAGTGAGACGATGTTATCCATTTGAATCAAAAGGTTCTGTAAGAAATTCATCAAGTATAGTCTCTTGTTGAGAATTTAGGGAAGCAGTGGAAAGTATTAAACTGGGGTTATAACCCAATTCAAGGAAATCATTATAGAGCTCAATTTCTCAAGATGTTGTAAATATAAGAGAATTTTTGATAGAGTGAATTCACGAATAATGTGTCTCGTTCAAAGAGTAGATACATGCAGTGTTTTGTGATTCAACGTATTAGTTAAGACCACATTTATGTAGGCTTCTTCAATATGGATGTACATATACAACAAGGAAAATAATGTGGTGTTCATAATGATGTACTAAGGAGTGACTTACTTGATGACTTTAGATTGATAGGGCAGTACCTTAATTAATGCCCCTCTACTCCACATCCAAAATATACATTAGTACCATAGTGACATACCCCCGAATGACATCTCATACACTTCACACAATAAGGATGGGGTCCGCTAAACTAATTCGCCCCAGTTACCCGATATTTACCCTTTTTGCATACATCATAAGCATTCCACTTAGTCTTCCTTCAAGCCTTCATGGCGGTAGTAACAATCTCTGCAACCGCTCATTGTATGGACTTTTGGAATTGCCCAAATCTACCACCCCTAACATGCTTCTGAGCATACTCACAACATGACGCAAATTATTTTCGCCCGCATATCGGGCAGACCGGAATAGGTGTATACAAACTAAGGGAATTTATTCTTCTTGTGCCCCCTCTTTACACAACCATAGCATGTTTCAAGAATCATCTAACATAAATCCGAGTGGCTAAACCTAAGTGGCTCTTCTTTCATATCAACATTACGGCTTATTGATGCCAATAATCCTCTTTCATTTCTCAGATGCTCTCACCACATAATCCGGTGGCGTGGTGACATTAAACACTTTCCCCAGAAATTAGTTCTTTCATTCCCTCCTCGATGCCTTAAACCTGTGGGAAACTCATTTGGAAAATGATGACGAGTAATTTAGCTTCTTATCTTGAGCTATATTGCACGATCTGGAGTATCAAAGAAGTGTGAAATTCCTAAATGTCCATATAGCCTCCTCATTATAGATGTGGTCGACAACATACCGATAAGAAGGGCTCTACTAGACATGGCTCCAAGACATCCTAGGACACTTTAAAACCCTAGGCTCTGATACCAAGTTTGTCATGCCCCAAACTCAGGGAGCGCGACCGGTGCTCAACCGAGTGAACCCGGCCGAGCAAGCCTATTAGATTTCCTTCTACCCAAACTCATCCATGAATAAAGAGGAGATGTACTCCATAAATCAAAAACTAAAAATATTTTATTAACAACTCTCATTTCATTCCATTCGCTACTTCATTCATAATTTCCAAAGTATTACAAGTTTATAGATATAATGCAAAACATGTTTTTCCAAATAGAAACATTTCTAGTTCAATTCCCAACATCATACACCACCCACAACCTGTCTACGGAGCCTCTAAATAGAACAGAAGAATAGTATGGAAGTGTCGGCAACAAGACCCCGGCTATACCTCAAGACACAAAGTGTAACATCAAGTGACATCTTGTTCGGAATAGAATAAGGCTCACCAAAACCTGCTGAATAGGGAGTAACTGCTAATACTGATCAATGCCACCTACTGTAGAACCACCTGCATCCATTAAAGATGCAGCACCCCCGGCAAAAGGGACGTTAGTACTGTCGAATAGCACTAGTATGTATAGCTAGAAATCCTCTTTCAAAATAGAATGTCCATATGATCTATACGTGGAACACATAATATAATGTAATTGAAACAACCCATACAAACAAAGGCAACGAAAGGGGCACCTCTTATCTTCATTAATAATGTGTCTCATTAGACCGTCCTTAGTGTTCGCATATCATATTATACACTTATGCATTTCATAGACCGTCCATAGTGTTTATTCATACCGTAGACCTATACTTCTTATACATAATGCACCTATGCGTTTCATAGACCGTCCACAGGATTTCATATCACAATGTACCTATGCGTTTCATAAACCGTCCATAGGATTTCATATCACAATGTACCTATGCGTTTCATAGACCGTCCATAGGATTTCATATCACAATGTACCTATGCGTTTCATAGACCGTCCACAGGATTTTATATCACAATATACCTATGCGTTTCATAGACCGTCCACAGGATTTCATAACACAATATACCAATGCGTTTCGTAGACCATCCATAGGATTTCATAACACAATATACCAATGCGTTTCGTAGACCGTCCACGGGATTTCATAACACAATATACCTATGTGTTTCATAGACCGTCCACAAGATTTCATAACACAATATACCTATGCATTTCATAGACCGTCCACAAGATTTGATAACACAATATACCTATGCATTTCATAGACCGTCCACAGGATTTCATAACACATTGGAAACAAAAGTACAAATACGTACATCTCATAACCTTTCGCACCACATATCACTTAATCCGTTCTTTCAACCACTTATAACATTATTATTTCATTGGCTCTCTTGGCCATACATATGATTCTTTATTCATGGCTCAATGGCCGTATTTCATATTCCACACTTTCATTTCTTCCCTTTCATAGATCATCATCAAATATCAGCATATAGAATATTCCGAAAATCATAACTTTAAGTTCATTAGAAATGAACAATATAAGCACAATAGATTTCTTTCCGATAAATGGAGTAAAATAATTGGCAATTGATGCGCAAGTTAAAATCATCAACAAGTAACATACCATTTATTCTTGAAATACTTTTCCCCAAAAAGGACACTATACAATTTCCATTCACGAATATGTAAGAATGAAAAACACATTGAAAATACTCACAAAGCATAACATTAGTTGAAACAACCACATATGGATATGACTTGAGTACATAAGCTTTTAGGCAAATTCTATTTTCGAAGTCAATTTTGGAATAGTTGAATCAAAGTTCATTTCATAATCTTTTTCACATCATCTTATTTCATTGGCACCATTAGCCACAAGTATAACCTTCATTCTTGGCACGTTGGCCACACTCTATATCCCTAATTCACTTATTGTATTTTCAAGCATCATTATAGATTATCAACAACAAGACATTTTCAAATCAAGACTTTAGGTACACATTTGAGCAATTAAGAGTCTTAAGCATATTGAGTTTTTCTCACACAATTTGGCATACTAGATTTCATTTGAAATACGACTCAAAGACATAACATTTTAATACACATATCATTCTTGAACACATTCCCGATGGATGACATAATGTGATAGGAGCATTCAGAACAAGTTTTGATTACAAAATTCTTGACACTTTGCTTATTCGGGACAATCGAATTTATTGGAAATAACTCGGAACATAGAATAAGGAACTTTGGACAACCATACTTGGAACTCATGGAAATACCATGGAATTCAATTCTAAGAGAGAAAGTTTAGCCAACATACCTCAATTGAGATTTTCTTAAATTACTACAATGTTTCGAAAATTCTAGCAATCCCAATCTATTTTGAGACATAACAAAATTGAACTATAATTAGAAAGATATACATGGTCTCAGCTCATTTGAGCATTTTATCAAACACTAGGTGTGCAAATTTAACCACAAGGTTCTTCTACAAGATTTCTTTCTCTATATAACCCAATCTTTACTTATTTAAGCTCAACAATCTCCCCACAAATCTTATTGGTACATATATGTATGCATAATAATCTCACACCCAATAATCATACTTCTCATGACCTGCTTTTAATCAAAATCCCGAAATTTAGGGCTAGGGAGTAGAATCTTACCTATTAGATGAAGATCTTGTGAAATCCTCAAGCCTTTAGCAAGAATTGATGAACAAAATAGCCAGGTCTTCTCTTTCTCTCTCTAAGATAGGTCTCTCCTCTCTCTAAATAATCACATTTTACCTTCAAAAATGACCCCCTAAGGCCTTATATCAAAATTGGATCGGATATGGAAATTTCCAAAACTGTTTTGCGGTCGCGAAATTGATCGCAGATCCAGTCTTTGGTAATTCGGTCATAACGTCTTGTAGGAGTATCCAAATGATGAACGGTTTGAAGCATTGGAAACTACACCATAGACCTTTCTTGTAATAGGTAATATACCATATAACTCTTCATATCAAGAGAGGTTCAAGAGAGGTATACTCGTTTGAAGTTAGGTCTTATGCGAACTCACTTGAAACTTTATCCCATCATAAAAGTTTTAACTTGACTTAATATTGGGGCTCTTATTAGACCATAAACCATTATTAATGCACCTCATACATATATTGTCATGATAAATTGATATCATTTGTATAATAGTCCTTGTTTACCCACAAAATAATATAATTAGTGCACATCAATTTTCTTACTAGTGCTCAAGTACTTCGAAATTTTCCGGGGTATTACACCAAGTATGAATGGAATGATTTGGTAAACGTTTCAACCCATCTAAAGCTTTTCCCCATAGAGAGAAGGGAAAAATACTTAGCCGAAAAGCATCCTTGGAGGCATTTGTTTGTTTGCTCCCCCAACACTTATCTACGAACCCCTTCAAGTGTTCATATGCATTTTGACCCGGTGCACTGGTGAAGAACCCTCGATGCTCGTCTATTGGCTTGAGGTTCAAGAGGGACCTCATCCATTTGATCATCCTCAACATCCACATCCCCCACGGCTATGTTTTCGAGCTCGTTGTTTGCCATGATTGCACCTATAATACTCACACGTTAGTAACAAGAAAGGATAAGAAGATATCCCAAAAACGCACCTAAAAATATAGCTAACACCGTTTTTTAGCTCCCCGGCAACGGAGCCAAAAATTGATGTCATCCAACTTCACTCCTCTATTTGAGGTTATGAAAGCGGTCGTTGCAATAGTAATAACCAACAAGAGTCGGGGTCGAATTCCGCATGGAGCTATATGAAAGCGAGTTAGTAGTATATATCTTAGTGCGTGAGTTTGTATATCTAAATTTTCACTTCCACAATATTTGGTTTGTTTTAAAATCTAAATTATACTATGATTGCAATTTAAAAACTGAAACTAGGAAATTATTTTTGTTGTTTTTCAAATGATATAAAAGGACTAGGGCTATGACCTTCACCTTGGTGTTTGCCTAGTGGGTTGTAAACATTAAAGCTTGTTTTATTGGTTGGGGTGTATTATAGCTATCAACACTCGGTTACCCACTAAATACCTTTCGGTCAGAGAGTAATTTTTTCTAATTTGGCTTTCTCAAGTCCAAATGGGTATTGAAAAAAATGGTTGAATAAAAGATCAAGTCGGGTTTTACTATATCTATGTTCAACCATCTAATTGGGCTTATCAATCTATCAATTGACCCAATTTCTTGTTAGCCAAGTTTTCCTAGACTATGTCTCTCTTTCTCAAGTACAGACCAAGTCAAATAGGAATGAACTAATGTTTGCAACCATTAATTCTTCAAACAAAAGCAAGAACAAGGCTAAATAATAAACACCCAACCATAAACAAACAATAAATCAAATACCCATTAAGTTTACACACTAGGGTTGGGTCACAACCCTAGTAAAAATCTAGCTATTCATGCTTAAACTAGAAGAAATAGGAGAAGAAATGATAATTGAACCCATATTGCTAATTAAATTGATAAACGCTATGTTCAAAATGCTCAAAATAGCTAAAACTACTAAAAAGAGTAAAAGAAATCGTCTATTGTAGCAGCTGATGCAAAAAATTGACCTAAAAAAAATGAAACTCTTCTATTTATACAGGGCTAGATTTTTCGAACAAAAATGCCCTTTCGGAGGTTCTGCGGCCGCACAATTTCATGTGCGGTCCGCACTTTTCTTTAGCTTGACAGGATTGGAAATCTGCGGCCGCACTGTTCTCTTTCTGCGGTCCGCATAATTGTAAATGCGGCCGCACCTTACTCTTCTACGGTCCGCACAATTGTAATTGCGGACCGCACTTTTCACATTTCTCTTATGGAAATTTTTTCACAACCTGCGGCCGCAGTTGATATTCTGAGGTCCGCACTTCTGAGCTTTTGTGCCTGTTTTTGTCCTTGCGTTCAGATTACTCCTTCTTGAGTTGGATTTCATCTTGGGAGCTTATCTTCCAATATTCCTGCAATTAAGCACATTTTATCAGTTTTCGAGAACACAATTAAGCACTTTTGGACTAAAACGAAAGCTAAAGGGCGCTAATAAGTAGTCAAAATCTCCACTTATCAACCTTAATCCGTCAAACGGGACGCTAATTCTCAAAACGAATGATTGGGTTATTACATTCTCCCCCTCTTAAATAAACGTTCGTCCTCGAACGTGCCAAGAACCGTTTCGAGGTCATGAAATCATTGAATATACCCACTATACATATACTCGCGGTGATCACGCCACCCCATTCACATAAGCCCGACAACACTATCTCAATTGAAGATTATTTCTCTCACCCACACTGATAAACCTTAGAACCAAATTTCTCACCATCCGATCATTTAAAAAAAAAACCCAATTTCCACATCAACACACCGTATCGGCCTCAACCAGCTATAATAACTCACGCCTGGAATCACACAGTACAACCACACAGCATAACACATCACACATATCCACATAATAATAACTCTAGCCACAATAGCTGCCCATAATCTAATACAACACCGACGAATAACCTCATCTCAGCTAAAATCTCGTTCCAAACCTTCATACCATTGGCAATAATGCAAGACACATAAAGACCTCATAACTATTCACCCGAATCATTAAGTCATATTTAACGCCACGTGGGCACACACCTCGTAAGCTAAAACCCAATAAGCACAACGCGAATATGACTAATTATGCAAAACTAAAAACACATAAGGGAAAACTATCAAACAAGCCCGATAGGCATAAATCCCTATCACTATCATACCTCGAATCAATTTCACAAGGGAGAATTAAATCACATGAACTAATTACAAGGGTCTCATCCTGATATAACTTCCACCGCGGTACGTAGCCCGGTTCAAACATATTAAATCACATGAAAATGCAAGGATCCCATCCTCATTTCTGATTCACAAGTAATATATAAATCATGCCAACCGAAACCTTTCATTTTCTTTTTTTTTTATATTAAATTCCACAAAACAAAATCACAACACATAATGAACCCCCATACTAGTAGGGCATCTAAATCATAAATTGTAACCAAACCATCTAGAAATCACATCAAAACCTACCATAAGGAGTAACAGAAAGATACTTCTAGCCTCATAGCTCTCAATAGTGAACAAAAACAAAATGTTAGACACGGGCTAACACCTTAGAATCACCCAACAGGGATAAACACATAAGCGAAGTACAAAATCACGAAACTCACCATATGTGAAGCATGATAGGAGGTCTAACCTCGATAAGCGGAACCAAATCCAAATAAGAATGATGCTCCTCTATAACGAATCGAAACCATACCTGTAACGACACCTTCTGATGCAGCGGTCTCAGCCTTAGCATAGAAATCATATCAACGGATCAGGCCTCCCCCTCTTGGGCACCCTCTACCCGCAAGACCTACACCCCTAGCTGGCGGTGCAGGGATAGCAGCAACTGGAGCATAACGCATAGCATGTACACTCTGCGGTGACACATATGTCCGAAGTCTAGGACCATCTCTTGCCATGTGGCTCGTATCTTCACACTCAAAGCAACCTCTCCGCTGGCGCGACTGCTCCTACTGACTCTGTGCCGGATAACTGGAATAATCGTTGTAGGAACCCCATGCCTGTGGTGAACTAAAGGAATTAATTAGGGCACCACGAGTAATCTGAAGTTGTTTCTTTAACCCTCTCCGATAATGTAATGTAGAATTACTAAGGACGTAGAAATACTGCAACTCCCAGCATCATCCCATGCAATTCTCAGCTCTTAATCATATACAAATTTCGGAGAACCTTTCCATACCACACACACACACACACACACACACATTATATATATATATATATATATATATATATATATATACACACACACACACATTATATATATATATATATATATATATATATATATATATATATATATATATATGTATCTTATGCCAAAACTGATATAACACATGACCCTGCAATCTAATAGTTAATAGTGGACACCCCCACTTGGCGCGAAGCCATAAGACACAATCCGATGATCCGCAATACTAATCTTCACTGCTCCTAGGACACTAGTCATAAGACGCATCAAGCCATCTATTAAGTGCAAGCCATCCCCATGACAGTCAAACTCGCTTCCTCCAATGTCTTGACTGCTAGTATGTACCCCTCCACTAAATAGAAATCTCATACGAACCACATAGTCTCTATGTCACGCCCCAAAATCCAGCTAGCTGTGATAGCACCTAACCCAACCCGCTAGGTAGGCCAATTTACGACAATCCAATTTAATGTGATTTACTGAGGAAATAAACTATGAAATAACTGAACTTTTATACACATCCCAAGGACTGATAGTACAAATCATGAGCTTCTAACATTCAGAATTTACAACGCAAGTATGAAATAAACTATATCATATGTTTGAAATATACATGAACAGATTAAAAATTCTAAAGCTACCAAGAACAAGAGGCAGCTATGACCAGATCGCAGGTACATCTTTAATGCCAGCTCACGCCATACACAGCAACATAATCATCCAAACTCTACACGCAAGGTGCAGAAGTGTAGTATGAGTTCAACCGACCCCATGTACTCAATAAATAATAAACCTAACCTTAGGTTAAAAGTAGTGAAGAGCTAGGACAAAGGTCAGAGTCCAACACCAATAAACAACAACAGTTCATAACAATATAATGAAAGTAACACAAGTAATAACTCAACGATAGAATGCTCAGCTCATTCACAGTTCCGGAAAATAGACATTTGCTTTTCAAGTATAACAGTAAAACTCAAATCCTTTGCCGAAATCACTGAAATATGAGTAAGTTTGAAAACTGTGATTTTTCATAAAACTTTCAACAATGGATAAGAAATTTCATTATCAGATGGATGAGAAAAATACTTCTCTATGCCTACATATGAAATATGCATGTCACATGCAATGCATCACAGTGATGAACTCATGTACTCACACTCTCATAGTACTCAATCTCATTGTACAGGCCAGATTCAGCCCAAACATAAATAAAACCTCACACTCAGTCACTCAGTACTGTATAGGGAAAATCCAGCCCAGGGCAGATCCAACCCAAACATAAATAGATATCCAGCCCAAGAGCTATAATAATAAGCTAAATCTTGGCATGAATCAATAAGCCATGTTGTGGCACGCAGTCTGATCCCATAAATATCATCACAATCAGGCCCTTGGCCATACTCAGCCATCATTCTCTCCAATCTCTCGGGCTCACAATGTCATGAAATCAGCCCAAAATGATGATATGATGTATCAATAAATAGCAACAGAGACTGAGATATGATATGCAATGAATGAATATGAAATTACAATTTAAACATATAATTCAACAGAAGAAATGACCTCAGTGGGTCCCAATAATACCAACATGTGCCTAAGCATTATTTCTAACACGAGTCACATCTCAGTTTCTCTAACACATGGAAAATACATGGAAAATAACAAGTTATTTGACTACACAACTCTACAGAATCGATTGAGCCACAATTTCTATGGTGCACGCCCGTCCTAGCATGTGCGTTACCTCTAAACAAATCACATAACACGTATAATCAGGGGTTCAAACCCTCATCACCAAGTTTAGAAGTGTTACATACCTCGAACAAGCCGAATCCAATGCCGAGCAAGCTAAACAATACTATGAAAATTCCATTCCGCATATATCAACCTCTGAATGCCTTCCTATATCCTCAATTCAACGACAAACAATCCGAAACTAGTCAAACAATGTGCAAATTAATCAAAATATACTCCAATGCTTACAACTTAACAATTTATAAAAATTGTCAACCAAAAGTCAACAATAAGGCCCACTTCTCGAAACCCAACGAAACTCACAAAATCAGACAACCCATTCAATTACGATTCCAACCATACTAATTTTACTCAAATCCGATTCCAAATCGATATTCAAAACCCGAAACTTTATTTTATATAATTATAACCAATTCTTCTCACTTCTCTTTAAAAATCGATAACCATACGCCAAAAAAAAAAGATAATTCGTGAAATAATCACAAACGAGTCAAGAATGCTTACTATCTAGTCACATGGTGAATTTCCTCTTAAAGTCGTCCAAACCGAGCTCCTAAATCCGAAAAGGAGAAAAAAATGACCAAAACCTCGAAATATAGCTTCTGTCCAGGCTTGATCGCATATGCGATCATTTTGTTGCATCTGCGACTTCCGCTTCTGCAAAAATTATCCGCTCTTATGAAAAGAGCTTGGTGCAGTACCCCTCGCACCAGCGGAAAATTTCCGCTTCTGCGCAATCGCAGGTGCGTGACCAATTCATCGCACCTGCGTTCTCGCAGGTGCGGAAATGTTCTCGCTTCTGCGACTCCAGTGCCAGCCCTCTAGTTCCGCTTCTGTGCTTCATTCTTCGGACTTGCGACTCTAGCCACTGCGCCCAGTGGTCCGCATGTGCGACCACACTAGATATTGCCCAGAACCAGCCTTAGCCAACATGCAACTAACGATCCGAAACCCGTCTGATGCTCACCCAAGCCACTCGGGACCTCATCCAAACATACCAATAAGTCATATAACATAATACGGACTTACTCGAGGCCTCAAACCGCACATAACAACATCAAAACAATGAATTGCACCTCAAATCAAACTTAATGAACTTTAAATCTATCAACTTCCAAAACCCGTACCAGGCCATATCAAATCAACTCGGAATGAACTTAAATTAAGCATACAAGTCCCAAATGACATAACAAAGCTATTGAAATTTCCGAAGCCGCAATCCGAACCCGATATCGTCAAAGTTAACTTCCAGTCAAACTTATGAATAATCTAAACCTTCAAATTTCTAACTTTTGCCAATTAGCACCGAAAACTTCTAGAAATATCAAAATGAAATTCTAGGCATACGCCCGAGTCTAGAATAGCCATCCGGACCTAATGAAACCATCAAAACATCGTTCCAAGGTCAAATACTAAAAAGTAAAACTTGGTCAACTCTTCCAACTTAAATCTTCAGACGTGAAATTTATTCTTCTGAACTAATTCCGAAGCACCTGAAAACCAAAACTGGTGATTCACACACGTCATAATACATTATATAAAGCTATTCAAGACTTCAAATAGCAGAAGGGAGGGTAAATGCTCAAAACGGCCGGTCAGGTGATTACACTCTCCCCCACTTAAACATACGTTCATCCTCGAACGTGCCAAAAGTTGTTCCTAAGCCTTCAAACCACTATGTTACCTTACCATGCGCATACCCGGTGGTGATACCTCATCACCCTATTCCATATAGGCCTGAGAACACAACATAAATAAAAATAATCAATTTAACCTTAGTTGGTAAATCTTGGAGCCCAATTTCTGACATCCAAAAATTCGTTTCAAGACTCGAATCACGCATCTACACACTGTATAATTCTTAGCAATCTGTATCAAGCCATAACCATAACCCAAGATGTAATCACATGTTATACCACACAATTCGCATACTCGTAATCATTTCTAATCACTACAGCTGCTTAAAAACAAAAACACCGGTAACAAACCTCATATCAACTAAAATCTAGTTCTGTACCTTCGTGCATTGTCAATGATGAAAGAAACATATAGAAACTCATAACCACCCATCAGATTAACAAGTTGTGGACCTCTCTCGCCTTACCCAAAACCATAATCAATTTCTAAGCCGACTTTCAATACTATTCTCTCAAATATACCGTATTCAAATTTGATAGTACCTATTCTAGGTCCAGTGACCTCATCTCATCAAACACCAACCAGTTTATTAACATGCAACCCCAACACAACCTAATATTTACAACCAACTTCTCAAATTTAGTGAAGAGAAAATTGTAGGTGCATGTGCACAATACCTCAAATACACTGCTCAAATAATATCATAACATGTAGAGGAAGGAAAACAATTATCAAAGAAATACAATTCCCGCATATTGCACGAACAACTCATGTGCGACACGGATGACTCACGTGTCAATGATATCAATATATGGATACGCACGGACAACTCACGTGTTGCAGACAACTCACATGCCAATAATATCAAAATATGGATCTGCACGGACAACTCATGTGCTAATAATATAAATCGCCCTACATGGTTACAGGCGTCCAGTCCAAGCATATCATACATGAGCAATTAAACAAATACACATGTATATGATAAATTAAATAAGATTATCATGCTCCTAGATTGGTATAAATAACACGTTATAGTGTAAGCATGTGCAAAGTGAGCTATCACGACTCAAATTGGCAAATTATTGCAGAAATAGTGACTACCAAGTTTATTCAGGGAATTAGCCTCTTTGTAGCCTCAGGTATGGCTCATATAGTCTTCAACAAAGGTAAGAATACGAGAAACATTATAACTTTAATCTTAACAGTCAACTCTAGGCATATCATAGCCTAAGCATTTTCCCGAGCATGAATAATTGCCCCGGTGCTCGTACATGGGCTCAAACCACAACACATATGCGCACTCATTGCGCATGGCTATCACAGATAATTCATGAAACTAGTGCCTATAGAGAGCTTAAATAAGATACTCAATTAGCCAGGAACCTTTCACATGATCCCATTTAGTAGAAAATCACAATACATAGCTTGCTCCTCACGTCGTTAGGAAATATCCATCTCAAACCGTGGTAGAAACCATCAAGAACACTTTGAAATCCATTTAAACATAACCAAGCTATTAGAACTGAATTACTCTAACTCGAACAAGCCTCGCAGGTCACCAAAAGAACTAATCATATTCATTATCGTGCTGGTCCAACCTATTATCAAGCTGTCCAAATTCTCCTTGTTCCTCCGAATTACTCTCAAGTTGACACTTCTCCTTGCCGGAACACCCCGATTCTCACCCAAAGCTCACCACAAGACGTCCTAACACAAAATCATACCGCCCTAAGACCCGTAAGCCATTGTAGTTTTCTTATGCACCACCATAAATACCACATCAGAGACACCCACTCTGAATAGACCTTGTGTGAATTCAAAGACATAGTCATACAGAATTGCCGCAAGTCCCATCACCATCCAATATAAATAACCGATTCTAGCGATATACAAATCCGAAATTTTTTTGATTGGCACATATACATTTTGAATCCATTTGAACTCTCTTAAGAGTCATCCACTCTGCTCAAATCTAAATTGCACCGCCCAAACGGACCGAAAGACACATGCCCCATTAGCACAACAACACCTAAAGAAGTAACCATGCCTTAACACCACCGATCAAATTCATACTCCGTGCGCACTACATCCTTCACAAATAACAACTCATTCATCCCATGATTTTCATATACTCATATAGTGCAATATAACCCATATCCATGAATTTCCTTACTTGAGTCATCGTCGATCTCAACCTCCTCAATTCATAACTGATCCACAATTATACCTTAGACCCAAAACTAGTATTTAAGACATAACCATGAAATCAAATTGTTAATAGCAGGCTCCCCCACTTGGCTCAAATACATAGAATAAAACATTCAATAACTCACAATACCCATACTCTATTACTGCCATAATACTGTAACGAGATTCAACCAAATTCTTCACAAGCTCATGCAACACAAACCATATAGTACCTCAAATAATTTACTAAGCCCGCCTTCATTCCCGTGACAGTCTGGTCAAATTTCTCAACCAATTCAAATCCAAATCACAACATATATAACCCGTTTGTAGAAAATAAATTCTGCACACAATATTATAAGGATCACACATCCAAAAAATTACCCCGCATGTGATAACCAGCATGTTTTGTCTCAAATATGCATCTTTCTATACCCTTTCGCAGCCACAATTACTACGCATTCACTTAATCTTCCTGAGTCCGAACTTATCAATAAGATATAAAAATTTAATTTGTCCCACAATTAACAAAGTGAAAGATCTTTCAACACACTCATAACTCGAGACTACACATCAAACGATACATGCATCAAGCACCCAATAGCCCTCTTTACATCTCAAGCAAACTCTTTACATCATATTCAAACCATCTGAACACATCCCACAGTCACATCATACTCGTCATATAGCCATTCAATCGCTTATCGAGCCACAAATTCCACTTATAGGTACACTCTCGAACATATGAGTTCAAATGTACAAGTTCACACAACTGAAGCTACCAAGCCTAAGCTGCGGTCTAACCTAGCCTCAAGTCCTCCAGACTGCCCTATCACCAAAACACATAAGACACATCTCGTACCTCGTTCATAGAATCAAAATCCGTCAATGTATAGCTAATACCAAGCGTTCACATATACATACGAGTGAGTGGAAGGAATTCAAAACGATATGCTTCAAGTGTCACGACTCAAAATTCCCATCTTTGGGACCGTGATGGCGCCAAACATTTAACTTGCTAGGCAAGCCAACGTTAGAATAATTTTAACCATTTTTAACAATTCATTTAAATTAAATTGTAAAGAAACCGAACAATTGGAAAAATGTATTAAATAAAGTAAAAAACCAAATGATAATGATGTCTAAATACAATCCCAGAATTAGAGTCAAAAGTGCATGAGCTTCTAGAATAATACAAACAAGGGTTAAAATAAAAATAAAGTTGCCTGAAAGAAAGCACACAATTAAGATAAAGTAGAAGGGGACTTCAGAGCTGCGAACGCTGTGCAACTATACCCTAAGTCTCCTCTGATAGCTGAATCCGATCAAATCTATAGTACACCGCTAGGACCAACTCCGGCATTTGCACAAGAAGTGCAGAGTGTAGTATGAGTACAACTGACCCCATGTACTCTGTAAATGCCGAGCCTAACCTCGACGAAGTAGTGACGAGACTAAGACAGGTTGCTTACATTAACCTGTACGCATTAATAATAATAATAACAGGAATAGAGGTAAGGCAGATAAGTTATATCAATAATCAAGTCCAATTTAGTAGTAACAACAAATTATTTATTTTTCTGATAATATAATTTTTCAATTAATTTGTTGCGTTGTGCAACCCGCTCTAACAATATAAATTTAAAACATAATCTGTTGCAGCGTGCAACCCGATCCAACAATATAATCTTTCAAATAAATTCTGTTGTGGCGTACAACCCGATCCCACAATATATTTATTTTCCATTCTGTTGCGGCGTGCAACCCGCTCCAACAATATAAATTATCAAATTCTTATAATTGAAACTACTCCAATAAATGCAACAACTAGTACGTAAATATGCGACAACAAAGCATACAATAATTATGATTTATTTAGGAAATGAGTAATGACAAGTAGCAATTAATTGTGGAAATCAGGGAGAAAATAGGCAATTTAATATTTCATATGCTAAATGTCAAGTAGCAATTAAGACACATAAGTCAAATAAGCATGTAGCAATTATAGCATGAATTCAAGACATAATATTGAGCAAGGAATATGAGAACAATAATTAATATAATAATTAATTCATGATTTAAAATAATTTATGATTTTCAGATAAATATGCAAATAATCAATTTGACGATGTATAGGCACTCGCCACCCAGCCTATAGTCGTTACACATGAAATTCATGCTACAAATAATTCAAGGGTTCTATTCTCTCAAGTCAAGGTGAACCACGACACTTACCTTGTTTTGCAATTTCAAGTGATCACTCAACCTGAGCTTTTTCTTTCGAATTAGTCTCCAAACCAATCAAACATATCAAAGTATTGGCCAACAAATCAGTTGGAGCTTTAGAAATTATTCATAATTCGAAAGAGACATTTTAAGTCATTTTCGAAAAACTCAACCAAAAGTCAACGTGGGGACCACTTTTAGGAACCCAACGAAAAATTACGTAATCCGAACACCCGTTTCGATACGAGTTCAACCATACAAAAATTATCCAATTCCGACATCGGATTGTCTTTCAAATCCTAAATTTTTGTTTTTGGAAAGTTTTACAAAAATTATAATTTCTTCCATCTAAATCTGAAATAAACGATGAATATATACATGGATTTATGAAATATAATCACTTGCAGATATATAACACTTACCTAAGTCGATGTCGTGAAAACCCCCCTTTGGAATAGCCCAAATCCGTGACTCAAAACTCAAAAATAGCAAAAATGGCTAACACCCAATTTTATGTATTATGTACAGCATTTTCACATCTGCGGACTCGCATTTGTGAGACAAGGCTCGCATTTGTGGAACAGGGTAGCCAAGCAGAGGGCCGCATCGGTGGACCTTCACGTCGCAGAAGCGCGAAGGAAGCCGCAGAAGAGAGAAAGATCGCATTTGTGATCATGGCACCGCAGAAGTGGGCACCGCACCTGCGTCCCAACCTTCGCAGAAGCGAAGCTTCTCCTCTGGCCTCAAAGTCGCAGAAGCGACAATGCCTCCGCAAAAGTGATCATGCACCTACAACCAAAATTGCGCAGGTACGATGCACTAGAACCATACCTGTTTATTGAACAAAAATGGTCCGAAACACGTCTGAAGCTCACCCGAGCGTCTCGGGACCTCGTTTGAATATTCTAACAAGTCGCGTAACAAAATACGGACTTACTCGGAGACTCAAATCACGTCAAATAACGTCGAAATTACAATTCACACCTCGATTCGGAGTTATGAGTTTCAAACTTTTCACTTTATAAAACCCGTGCTGAAACGTATTAAATGAATCTGAAATGATTTCAAATTTGGCGCACAAGTCATAAATGGCATAACGGAGATATTCCAACTCTCGAAATCTCAATCCGAGTCTGATATCAATAAAGTTAAATTCAGGGTAAAACTTTGGAATCTTTAGCCTTTAGATTTCTAGTTTCCATTAAATGCCGATAATTCGAGCTAGGGACCTCTGAATTCGATTCCGTGCATATGCCCAAGTCCTAAATCACGATACGGACCTATCAGAACTGTCAAAATACTGATCCGGGGTCCGTTTGCTCAAAACGTTGACCGAATTCAACCCTAATAAGTTTTGAAGCTCCATTTTACATTTTAATCAATGTTTTTCATAAACACTTTCCGTAAATATTTACAGACTGCGCATGCAAGTCGAGGAATGCTGAAAGGTGCTATTTGACGTCTTAAAACACAGAACTGAATGTTTGAAATTAAAGATGTCATATTGGGTCATCACATCAAGCTGAATCAATGCCGCACGATAATGAAAGAAAGATGGGAAGTTTATCCTAAAGGCCCTATATTCTGTCGAAGATAAGTATGGACGTCATCATACCGTTCCGCAAGACTCTACTAGACACTTTCTCATGACTTGTAGAACCTATGAACCTAGAGCTCTGATACCAACTTGTCACGACCCAAACTCCAACTAGCGGTAGGAACCAAGTGCCCCTGGTGCACTAAAGGAACTAATTGGGGCACCACGAGTAATTTGAAGTTGTTTCTCTAACCCCCTCTGATATTGAAATGTAGATCTATTAAAAACTCAAAAATACTACAAGTCCCCACATCATCCCATGCAATTCTCAGCTTTTAATCATATACAAATTTCGGGGAACCTTTCCATACCACATATATATATCTCGTGCAAAAATTGATATAACACATGACCCTACAATCTAATCGTTGATAGTGGACTCTCCCACTTGACGCGACGCCATAGGACATAATCTGATGATCCAAAATACTAACCTTCATATTTCTTACGACACCAATCATAAGACACAACAAGCCATATATTAAGCTTGCCATCCCCATGACAGTCAAACTCGCTTCCTCCATTACCTTGACTGCTAGTATGTATCCTCCACTAAATAGAAATCCCATACGAACCACATAGTCTCTATGTCACGACCCAAAATCCAACTACCCGTGATGGTACCTAACCCAACCCGCTAGGTAAGCCAATTTATAAAAATCCAATATTATGTGATTTACTGAGGAAATAAATGATAAAATAAATAAAATTTTATACACACCCCAAGGACTGGCAGTACAAATTATGAACATCTAAGATTCAGAATTTACAAAGCTGGTATGAAATAAAATACATCATTTGCTTGAAATATACATGAATAGATTCAAAATTATAAAGCTACCAAGAATAGGAGGCAGCTATGACCGGATTGAAGGTACATCTTCAATGCCAGCTCACGCCATACACATCAACATCAACATCTGAAATCTGCACGCAAGGTGCAGAAGTGTAGTATGAGTACAATCGACCCCATGTACTCAATAAGTAACAAACATAAATAGTGACTGTATAGGGCAGATCTAGCCTAAATATAAATAGATAATCACTTAGTACTGTATAGGGAAAATCCAGCCCAAATATAAATAGTGAGTGAGCTTACTGTGGGTGTGCAGACTCCGTAGGGGCAGATCCAGCCCAAGAGCTATTATAATAAGCTAAATCCTAGCATGAAACAATAAGAAATGTTGTGGTGCGCAGTCCGATCCCATAAATATCCTCACAATCAGGCCCTCGGCCTCACTCAGTCATCATTCTCTCCAGTCTCTTGGGCTCACAATGTCATGAAATCAGCCCAAAATGATGATATAATGTATCAATAAATAGCAACCGAGACCGAGATATGCTATGCAATGAATGAATATGACTGAGTATGAAATTACAATTTATACATATAATTCAACAACAGAAATGGCCTTAGTGGGTCCCAATAATACCAGCATATGCCTAAGCATGATTTCTAACATGAGTCACAGTTCAGTTTCTCTAACAGATGGAAAATACATGGAAAATAACAAGTTATTTGACTACACAGCTCTACGGAATCGATTGAGCCACAATTTCTACGGTGCACGCCCACACGCCTGTCAATTAGCATGTGCATCACCTCCAAAGAAATCACATAACACCTATAATCAGGGGTTCACACCCTCAGTACCAAGTTTAGAAGTGTTACTTACCTCGAACAAGATGAATCTAACGCGGAGCAAGCTAAACAATACTATGGAAATTCCATTTCGCGCGTATCAACCTCAGAACGCCTTCCTATCTCCTCAATTCAATGACAAACGATCCGAAACTAGTCAAACAACGTGCAAATTAATTAAATATACAACAATTCTTACAACTTAACAATTTATAAAAATTGTCAACCAAAAGTCAATAGTGGGGCCCACTTCTCAAAACCCGACAAAACTCACAAAATCTGACAACTCATTCAATTACGAGTCCAACCATACTAATTTTACTCAAATCCGACTCTAAATCGATGTTCAAAACTCGAAAATTTATTTTATGGAATTATAACCAATTCTTCTAGTTTCTCTTTAAAAATCGATAATCGTACGTTGAAAACGAAGATTAATTCGTGAAATATAATCACAAACGAGTCAAGAATGCTTACCCCAACTCACATGGTGAATTTCTTATCCAAAGTCGTCCAAACTAAGCTCCAAAATCCGAAAATGAGAATAAAATGAACTAAACCTCGAAATATTGCTTTTGTCCAGGCTTTATCGCATATGGGATCATTTAGTCGCATCTGCGACTTCCACTTTTGCGGAAATTACCCAATCTTGCAAAAACAACTTGGTCCAATACCCCTCGCACCTGCAGAAAAATTCCGCTTCAGTGCAATCGCAGGTGCGAGACCAAAGTGTGCTTCTGCGAAGCTCATCGCGCTTATACTCCAATTCATCACACCTGCACTGTCGCAGGTGCGCCAATGTTCTCACTTCTGTGACTCCCATGCCAGCCCTCCAGTTCCGCTTCTGCGCCTCATTCCTCACACTTACGGCTCTCGCACCTGCGCCCAGTGGTCCGCAGGTGCGACCACACCAGATATTTCCTAGAACCAGCCTTAGCCATCATGCAACTAATGATCTGAAACCCGTCCGAAGCTCACCCAAGCCACTCATCCAAACATACCAATAAGTAATATAACATAACACAGACTTACTCGAGGCTTCAAATCACACATAATAACATCGAATTGACGAATCGCACCTCACATCAAACTTAATGAACTTTAAATCTTTCAACTTCCAAAACTCGTGTCGAACCATATCAAACCAGCTCGGAATGAACTCAAATTTTGCGTACAAGTCCCAAATAACATAACAAAGATACTGAAAGTTTTGGAGCAGCAATACGAACCCGATATCGTCAAAGTCAACATCCGCTAAAACTTATGAATATTCCAAACCTTCAAATTTCCAAATTTTTGCCAATTAGCACAGAAACCTTCTAGAAATATCCAAATGAAATTACGGGCATACCCTCGAGTCCAAAATAGCCATCCGGACCTAACGGAATCATCAAAACTTCATTCCAAGGTCAAATACTAAAAAGTCAAACTTGGTCAACCTTTCCAACTTAAAGCTTCAAACATGAAATTTATTCTTCCGAACTAATTCTGAAGCACATGAAAATCAAAACTGAAGATTCACACACGTCATAATATATCATATGAAGAGAGTCAAGACTTCAAATAGATTAAAGGAGGGTAAATGCTTAAAATGACCGATCGGATGATTACATTCTCCCCCACTTAAACATACGTTCGTCCTCGAACGTGCAAGAGTTGTTCCTAAGCCTTCAAACCATTGTGCCACCTTACCACGCGCATACCCGGGGGTGATTCCTAGTCACCCTCATCTATATAGGCATGACAACACAACATAACTGAAAATCATTAATTTAATCTTAGCCTGTAAAACTTAGAGCCCAATTTCTAACATCCAAAATTCTTTTCAAGACCCGAATCTCGCATCTAAACACTATATAAGTTTGAGCAAGCTGTAGCAAGCCATTTTCATAACCGAAGATGTAATCACATGATATACCACACAACTCGCATACTCACAATCATTTCTAATCACTGTAGCTGCTTAAAAACAAACCTGACACTGGTAGCAAACCTCATATCAAATAAAATCTAGTTCTGAACCTTCATGCACTGTCAATGATGAAAGAAACATACAGAAATTCATAACCACCTATCAGATTAACAAGCCGTGGAGCTCTCTCGCCTCAACCAAAACCATAATCAATTTATAAGCCGACTTTTGATAATATTATCTCAAATATACTGTAATCAAATTCGATAGTACCCATTCTAGGTCCAATGACCTCATCTCATCAAACACAACTACTTTATTGACATGCAACCCCAACGCAACCTAATATTTACAATGAACTCCTCAAATCTCCTGAAGAGAATAACTGTAGGTGCATGTGCACAATTCCTCAAATACCCTGCTCAAATAATATCATAACATATAGAGGAAGCAAAACAATGAAATTAGATAAATTATCAAAGAAATGCAATTCTCACATACTGCATGAATAACTCATATGCGACACGGACGACTCACGTGTCAATGATATTAATATATGGATATGCACGGACAACTCATGTGCTGCACGGACAACCCACGTACTAATAATATCAAAATATGGATCCGCACGGACAACTCACGTGATGCACGTACAACTCACGTGCTAATAATATATATCACCCGACATGGTCACAGGCGTCCAGACCAATCATATCATGTAGGATCAATTAAACAAATACACATGTATATGATAGATGAAATAAGATTCTCATACTCCTGGACTGGTATAAATAACACGCTATAGTGTAAGCATGTGCAAAGTGTGTTATCACAGCTCATATTGGCAAGTTATCATAGAAATAGTAACTACCAAGTTTATTCAGGGAATTAGGCTCTTTGTAACCTCAAGTATGGCTCATATAGTCTTCAACAAAGGTACGAATACCAAAAATGTTATAACTTTAATCTTAACAGACAACTCTAGGCATAGCATAGCCTAAGCATTTTCCCGAGCATGAATAATTGCCCCGGTGCTCGCATATGTGCTCAAACCACACATATATGTGCACTCATTATGCGTGACTATCACAAATAATTCACGCAACTAGTGCCTCAACCGAGTTTAAATGAGTTACTCAATTAGCCGGGAACCTTTCACTTGTTCTCATCCAGTAGAAAATCACAATACATAGCTTGCTCCTCACGTCGGTAGGAAATATCCATCTCAAACCAAGGTAGAAACCATCAAGAACACTTTGAAATCCATTTGCACATAACCAAGCTATCAGAACTGAATTCCTCTAACTCAACAAATCCACGCATGTCACCAAACCCAAGAATATTTCCACCAAAATATCTGTAGAGCCTCACCACATCATAAGTACCCAAAGAAAGGATCATACTCATTACCGTGATGGTCCAACCTATTACCAAGCTGTCCAAATTCTCCGAGTTCCTCCGAATTACTCTCAAGTTGACACTTCTCCTTGCCGGAACACCCCGATTCTCACCCAAAGCTCACCACAAGACGTCCTAACACAAAATCACACCGCCCTAAGACCCATAAGCCGTTGTAGTTTTCTTATGCACCACCATAAATACCACATTAGAGACACCCACTCTGAATAGACCTTGTGTGAATTCAGAGACATAGTCATACAGAATTGCCACAAGTACCAGCACCATCCAATATAAATAACTGATTCTAGCGATATACAAATCCAATTTTTTTTTGATTGGCATATATACATTTTGAATCCATTTGAAATCTTTTGAGAGTCATCCACTCTGCTCAAATCTAAATTGCATTGCCCAAACGGACCGAAAGACACATGCCCCATTAGCACAACAACACCCGAAGAAGTAACCATGCCTTAACACCACCGATCAAATTCATACTCCGTGTGCACTACATCCTTCACAAATAACAACTCATTCATCCCATGATTTTCATATACTCATATAGTGCAATATAACCCATATCCATGAATTTCCTTACTCGAGTCATCGTCGATCTCCACCTCCTCAATTCATAACAGATCCACAATTATACCTTAGAACCAAAACTAGTATTTAAGACATAACCATGAAATCAAATTGTTAATAGCATGATCCCCCACTTGGCTCAAATCCATAGAATAAAAAATTCGATAACTCACAATACCCATACTCTATTACTGCCATAATACTGAAACGAGATTCAACCAAATTCTTCACAAGCTCATGCAACACAAACCATATAGTACCTCAAATAATTTACTAAGCCCGCCTTCATTCTCGTGACAGTTTGGTCAAATTTCTCAACCAATTGAAATTCAAATCACAACACATATCACCCGCTGGTAGAAAAGAAATTCTGCACACAATATTTTAAGGATCACACATCCAAAAACTTACCCTGCATGTGATAACCAGCATGTTTTGTCTCAAATATGCATCTTTCTATACCCTTTCGCATCAACATTAATTACTACGCATTCACTTAATCTTCCTGAGTCTGAACTTATCAATAAGATATAAGAATTTAATTTGTCCCACAATTAATAACACGAAAGATATTTCAACACACTCATAACTCGAGACTACACGTAAAACGAGACATGCATCAAGAACCTAACAACCCTTTTTACATCTCAAGAAAACTCTTTTCATCATAGTTAAACCATCTGAACGCATCCCACATTCATATAATACTCATCATATAGCCATTCAACCGCTCATCGAGCCATAAATTCCACTCATGGGGACACTACCAGACATATGAGTCCAAATGTACAAGTTCATACAACTGAAGCTACTGAGCCTAAGCTGCAGTCTAACCCGGACTCGAGTCCTCCAGACTGGCCCATCACGAAAACACAGAAGACACATCTCCTACCATGTTCATGGAATCAAAAGTCGTCGATGTATAGTTGATACTAAGCGTTCACATGCGTATGCAAAAGAGTGGAAGGAATTCAAAGCGATACGCTTCAAGTTGAATCTATGTTGCACGATAAAGAAAGAAAGATTGGAAGTTTATCCTAAATGCCATATAGCCTCTCAAAGATAAGTATGGACATCATCATACCGATCCGCAAGACTCTACTAGACACATGCTCATGACTTGTAGAACCTATGAATTAATAGCTATGATACCAACTTGTCACGACCCAAAATCCAACTAGCCGTAGGAACCCCATGCCCCTAGTGCACCACGAGTAATTTGAAGTTGTTTCTCTAACCCCATATATATATATATATATATATCTCATGCCGAAATAGATATAACACATGACCCTGCAATTTAATCGTTGATAGTGAACTCCCCGACTTTGCACGAAGCCACAGGACACAATCAGATGATCCATAATACTAACCTTCACCGCTCGCACGACATCAGTCACAAGACATATTAAGCCATCTATTAAGAGCATGCCATCCCTGTGACAGTCAAACTCGCTTCCTCCAGTGCCATGATTGCTAGTATGTACCCTCCACTAAATAGAAATCTCATACGAACCACATAGTCTCTATGTGACGACGCAAAATCCAACTAGCCATGATGGAACCTAACCCAATCCGCTAGGTAAGCCAATTAACAACAATCCAATTTAATGTTATTTACTAAGGAAATAAACGATGAAATAACTGAACTTTTATACACACCCCAAGGACTGGCAGTACAAATCATGAGCTTCTAAGATTAAGAATTTACAAAGTTGGTATGAAATAAAATACATCATTTGTTTGAAATATACATGAACAGATTAAAAATTCTAAAGCAACCAAGAACAAGAGGCAGCTATGACTGGATTGCAGGTACATCTTTAATGCCAGCTCACGCCATACACAGCAACATCATCATCCTAAATCTGCATGCAAGGTGCAGAAGTGTAGTATGAGTACAACCGACCCCATGTACTAAATAAGTGACAAACCTTAGGTTGAAATTAGTGACGAGCTGCGACAAAGGTCAGAGTCCAACACCAATAACCAGTAACAGTTCATAACAATATAATGAAAGTAACAAAAGTAATAACTCAACAATACAATGCTCAGCTCGTTCACTGTTCCGAAAATGATAGACATTTGCTTTTTAAGTATAACAATAAAACTCAAAATCCTTTGCCGAAATCACCAAAAATATGAGTAAGTCTGAAAACTATGATTTTTCTCAAAACTTTCAACAACATATAAGAAATTTCATTATCAGATGGCATGAGGAAAAATACTTCTATATGACTACATATAGAGTATGCATGTCACATGCAATGCATCATAGTGATGAACTCATGTACTCCCACTCTTAGAGTACTCAATCTCATGGTTCAGGGCAGATCCAGCCCAAACATAAATAAGACCTCACACTCAGTCACTCAGTAGTGTATAGGGCAAATCAAGCACAAATATAAATAGATAATCACTCAGTCACTCAATACTATATTGGGCAAATCCAGCCCTAGGGAGATCTAACCCAAATATAAATAGATAATCACTCAGTCACTCAGTAATGTATAGCGCAAATCCAGTCTATGGCACATCTAGCCTAAATATAAATAGATAATCATTTAGTACCGTACAGGGCAAATCCAGCGCAAATATAATTAGTGATTGCGCTCACTATGGGTGTGTAGACAACAGAGGGGCAGATCCAGCCCAAGAGCTATAATAATAATCCAAATCCTAGCATGAATCAATAAGACATGATGCGCCGAGCAGCCCAGTCCTATAAATATCCTCACAATCAGTCCCTCGGCCTCACTCAGGCATTATTCTCTCCAGTCTCTCGGGCTCACAATGTCATGAAATCAGCGCAAAATGATGATATGATGTATCAATGAATAGCAACAGAGAGTGAGATATGATATGCAATGAATGAATATGACAGAGTATGAAATTACAATTCAAACATATAATTCAACAACAGAAATGACCTCAGTGGGTCCCAATAATACCAGCATGTGCCTAAGCATGATTTCTAACATGAGTCACAACTCAGTTTCTCTAACACATGGAAAATACATGGAAAATAACAAGTTATTTGACTACATAGCTCTACGGAATTGATTGAGCCACGATTTCTACGGTGCGTACCCACACGCCTATCACCTAACATGTGCGTCACCTCCAAACAAATCACATAACACGTATAATCAGGGGTTCATAGCCGCAACACCAAGTTTAGAAGTGTTACTTACTTCGAACAAGCCGAATCCAATGCCGAGAAAGATAAACAATACTCTGAAAATTCCATTATGCGCGTATCAACCTCTGAATGCCTTCCTATCTCCTCAATTCAATTATAAACAATTTGAAACTAGTCAAACAACGTAAAAATTAATCAAAATATACTCCAATGCTTACAACTTAATAATTTATAAAAATTGTCAACCAAAAGTCAACAGTGGGGCCCACTTCTCAAGACCTGACGAAACTCACAAAACCCGACAACCCATTCAATTACGAGTCCAACGATACTAATTTTACTCAAATTCGACTCCGAATCGATGTTCAAAACTAGAAAATTCATTTTATGGAATTATAACCAATTCTTCTGATTTCTCTTTAAAAATCGATATTCATACACCGAAAACGAAGATTAATTCGTGAAATATAATCCCAAACGAGTCAAGAATGCTTACCCCAAGTCACATGATGAATTTCCTCTCCAAAGTCATCCAAACCGAGCTTCAAAATTTGAAAATGCGAATAAAATGACCAAAGCCTCGAAATATAGCTTATGTCTAGGCTTGATCACATATGCGATCATTTAGTCGCATCTGCGACTTCCGCTTTTGCAGAAATTACCCGCTCTAGTGAAAACAGCTTGATCCAGGACCCCTCGCACCTGCGACTTCAGTGCCAGCCTCCAGTTCCGCTTCTGCGCCTCATTCCTCAAACCTCCGGCTCTCGCACCTGCGCTCAGTGGTCCTACGACCGCACCAAATATTGCCCAGAACCAACCTTAGCCAACATACAACTAACGATCTAAAACCCATCTGAAGCTCACCCAAGCCACTTGGGACCTTGTCCAAACATACCAATAAGTCTTATAACATAACACAGGGTTACTCGAGGCTTCAAATCATACATAACAACATCGAAACGATGAATCGCACCTCAAATCATACTTAATGAACTTTGAAATTTTCAACTTCCAAAACTCGTGCTGAACAATATCAAATAAGCACAGAATGAAAATTTTACGTACAAGTCCCAAATGACATAACGAAGCTATTGAAAATTCTGGAGCCACAATCCGAACCCGATATCGTCAAAGTCAACTTCCGGTCAAACATACTTTCAAATTTCCACCTTTCGCCAATTAGCGTCGAAACCTTCTAGAAATATCCAAAGGAAATTCCAGGCATACGCTCGAGTTCCAAATCACCATCCGAACCTAACGGAACCATCAAAACTTCGTTCCGAGGTCAAACACTAAAAAGTCAAACTTGGTCAACTCTTCCAACTTAAAACTTCACACATGGAATTCATTCTTCCAAATAATTCTAAAACACCTGAGAACCAAAACCGACGATTCACACACGTCATAATACATCATATGAAGCTACTCAAGACTTCAAATAGCTGAAAGGAGCATAAATTCTCAAAACGACTGGTTGGGTCGTTACATTCTCCCCCACTTAAACATACATTCGTCCTCGAACGTGCCAAGAGTTATTCCTAAGCCGTCTAACCAGTGTGCCAACTTACCAGGCGCATACTCGGGGGTGATCCCTTGTCACCCTCTTCCATATAGGCCTGACAATACAACATAATTGAAAATCATTAATATAACCTTAGCCCGTAAAACTTGGAGCCCAATTTCTGAGATCCGAAATTCTTTTCAAGACCGAATCTCTCATCTACACACTGTATAAGTCTGAGCAAGTTGTATCAAGCCATAGCCATAACCCAAGATTTAATCACGTGATATACCATATAACTCGCATACTCGCAATTATTTCTTATCATTATAGCTGCTTAAAAGCAAACCCGACACCGATAAGAAACCTCATATCAACTAAAACCTAGTTTTGAACCTTCGAGCACTGTCAATGATTAAAGAAACAGATAGAAAATCATAACCACCCATCAGATTAACAAGTTGAAAGCTCTCTCACCTCAACTAGAACCATAATCAATTTCTAAGCCGACTTTTGATACTATTCTCTCAAATATACCGTAATCAAATCCGATAGTACCCATTCTAGGTCCAATGACCTCATCTCATCAAACACAACCACTCTATTGACATGCAACCCCAACACAACCTAATATTTACAACCAACTCCTTATATTTTGTAAAGAGAATAATCATAGGTGCATGTGCACAATTCCTCAAATACCCCTGCTCAAATAATATCATAACATGTAGAGGAAGGAAAACAATGAAATCATATAAATTATCAAAGAAATGCAATTCCCACATACTGCACGAACAACTCACGTGCGACACATACGACTCAAATGTCAATGATATCAATATATGGATACGCACGGGCAACTCACATGTTGCACGGACAATGCACTTGCCAATAATATCAAAAAATGGATCTACACGGACAACTCACGTGATGCACGGATAACTCACGTGCTAATATTATAAATCGCCTGGCATGGTCACTGGTCTCCAATCCAAGTATATCATACGGGAGCAATTAAACAAGTACACATGTATATGACTAATGAAATACGATTCACATGCTCCTGGATTGGTATAAATAACACGCTATAATGTAGGAATGTGCAGAGTGTGCTATCACAACTCAAATACCGTATAAATAGTAACTACCAAATTTATTCAGGGGAGTAGCCTCTTTGTAACCTCAAGTATGGCTCAGATAGTTTTCAACAAAGGTACGAATACGAGAAACGTTATAAATTTAAGCTTAACAGTCAACTCTAGGCATAACATAGCCTAAGCATTTTCCCTAGCATAAATAATTTCCTCGGTGCTCGCACATGGGCTCAAACCACACACATATGTGCACTCATTGCACGTGGCTATCACAAATAATTCACGGAACTAGTGCCTCAACCGAGTTTAAATAAGATACTCAATTAGACGGGAACCTTTCGCATGATTAGATCTAGTAGAAAATCACAATACATAGGATGCTCCTCACGTAGGTAGGAAATATCCATCTCAAACCGTGGTAGAAACCATCAAGAACACTTTGAAATCCATTTGCATATAACCAAGCTATCAGAATGGAATTCCTCTAACTCGGCCAAGCCACGCATGTCACCAAACCCTAGAATATTGCCACCAAAACATCTGTAGAGTCTCACCCATCATAAGTACCCAAAGAACCGATCATATTCATTGTCGTGCTGGTCCAACCTATTACCAAACTTTCAAAATTCTCTGAGTTCCTCCAAATTACTCTCCAGTTAACATTTCTCCTTGCCAGAACACCTCGATTCTTACCCAAATCTCACTACAAGACGTCCTAACACAAAACCACAATGCCCTAAGGCCCATAAGCAGATGTATTCTTCTTAAGCACCCTAATAAATACCACAACCGAGACACCCACTCTTGAAAGACCTTATGCAAATTTAAAATTATTCTTTTTACCTTTCTTATACTGAAATGTAGAATCAACAGTCATACATAATTACCGCAAGTCCCGGTACCATCCAATGTAAATAACCGATTCTATCGATACACAAATCCAAAACATTTTCGATTGCCACATCTACGTTTTGAATCTATTAGAACCCTCTCGAGAGTCATCCACTCTACTCAAATCTAAATTTCACATGCCCAAATAGGCTGAAAGACACGTGCCCCATTAGCACAACAACACTCTAAGAAGTAACCCTGGATTAACACCACCGATCAAATTCATACTTTGTGCGCACTACATAACAACAAACAACAGTAACAACATACCCAATATTATCCCACACCGTGGGGTCTGGGGAGGGTAGTGTGTACGCAAACCATACCCCTACCTACTGAGGATAGATAGGTTGTTTCCAATAGACCCTCAGCTCAGGAAAGTATCAACACTACATTAATGAAAATATAGACAAGAAGGGACAGTACCAAAAGACATATAAATGCAGAATAAAAACAATAAGATAGTAAGTTAATCATCAATGAAAAAAATAACGGTTAGTCATAAAAACTTACTGCCAACAGAAAGAGAGTCTGCATACCAATACTACTGTTATGAACACTCTTGACTACCTACTCTACTACCCTAATCCTCGACCTTCATACCTTCCTATCAAGGGTCATGTCCTCGGTCAACTGAAGTTGCGCCATGTCTTGCCTAATCACCTCTCCCCACCTCTTCTTTGGCCTACATCTACCTCTCTGTGGGATCTCCAATGTCAACCTCTCATACCTCCTCATCGGGGCATCTGTACTCCTCCTCCTCACATGACCATACCACCTAAGCCGCGCTTACCGCATCTTGTCCTCAATAGGGACCACACCCACCTTGTTGCGAATAACCTCATTTCTGATCCTGTCTAACCTGATCTGCCCGCACATCCATCTCAACATCCTCATCTCTGCTACCTTCATCTTCTAGACATGAGTGAGCTTGACTGGCCAGCACTCAGCCCCATACAACATCGTTGGTCTCACCACCACTCTGTAGAACTTACCCTTAAGTTTCAGTGGCACCTTCTTGTCACACAAAACACTGGAAGCGAGTCTCCATTTCATCCATCCCGCCCCAATATGATGTGTGACATCTTCATCAATCTCCCCACCCCCTGAATAATAGACCCAAAGTACTTAAAACTCTCTCTCTTTCATATGGATGACCTGCAAGTCCAGCCTCACGTTCCCTTCCCCTTCTTGAGTCTCGCCACTGGACTTACACTCTAAGTATTATGCTTGGTCCTGATCCACTTGAAACATTTAGATTTCAGGGACTGCCTCCATGCCTCTAATTGCGCTTTCATACTGTCTCACGTCTCCTCAATCAATACAATATTATCTACAAATAACATGCACCACGACACCTCCCCTTGGATGTGGCGCGCCAGTACGTCCATCACCAGAGTAAAAACAAAAAAGGGCTGAGAGCCGACCCTTGATGCAACTCTATCATAATCGAAAAATGGTCCGAATCCCCATCCACCGTCCTCACTCGGGTCTTCACTCCATCATATATGTCCTTAATCAATCTACAAAAGCAACATGTACACCTCTAGCCTCCAAACATCTCCACAAAACCTCCCTCGGAGCTTTATCGTATGCCTTTTCTAAGTCGATGAACACCATATGCAAGTCCTTCTTTCTTTCCCTATACTGCTCCATCAATCTGCTAATAAGGTGGATGGCTTCTGTAGTCCGTGCGCACTACATCCTTCACAAATAATAACTCACTCATCCCATGATTTTCATATACTCACAAAATGCAATATAACCCATATCCAAGAATTTCCTTACTCGAGTCATCATCGATCTCAACCTCCGCAAGTCATAACGGATCCACAATTATACCTTAGACCCCAAACTAGTATTTAACACATAACCATGAAATCAAATCATTAATAACAGGCTCCCCCACTTGGATCAAAGCCATAGGATAATATATTCGATAACTCACAATACCCATACTTTATTACTATCATAATACCGCAACAAGATTCAACCAAATTCTTCACAAGCTCATGCAACACAAACCATAAAATACCTCAAATCATCTACTAAGCCCTCTTTCATTCTCGTGACGGCCAGGTCAACTTTCTCAACCAGTTCAAATTCAAAAATCCCAACACATATAACCCGCTGGTAAAAAAGAAATTCTTCACACAACATTATAAATATCACACATCTGCAAAATAAGGATCACACCCTGTAGGCTAACCCGACTGTTTAGCTTCAAATTGGCATCTTTCTATACCCTTTCACAACCACAATTACTACGCAATCACTTAATCTTCTTGAGTCCGAACTTATCAATAAGATGTAAGAAGTTAATTTTTCCCACAATTAACAACGTGAAAGATCTTTCAACACACTCATAACTCGAGACTCCACGTCAAATCAAGACAGACATAAAGTACCCAATAGCCCTCTATACATCTCTAGCAAACTCTTTTCATCACATTCAAACTATCTGAATACATACTGCAGTCACATCATGCTCATCATATAGCCATTCAACCGCTTATCGAGTCACAAATTCCACTCACAAGGACACTATCGGACATATGAGTCCAAATGTACAAGTTCATACAACTGAAGCTACCGAGCCTGAGCTACGGTCTAACCTTGTCTAAAGTCCTCTAGATTGGCCCATCACCAAAACATAGAAGACACATCTTGTACCTCATTCATAGAATCAAATTTCGTCGATGTATAACTGATACCAAGCGTTCATATATGCATACTAGTGAGTGGAACGAATTCAAAGCGATACGCTTCAAGCTTAATCAATGTCGCCCGATAAAGAAAGACAGATGGGAAGTTTATCATAAATACCTTGTAGCCTCTCGAAGATAAGTATGGACGACATCATACCGATCCGGAAGACTCTACTAGACACTTGCTCATGACTTGTAGAACCTATGAACCTAGAGCTCTGATACCAACTTGTCATGACCCAAAATCCAACTAACCACAATGGCTCTTAATCCAACCCGCTAGGTAAGCCAATTTACAACAATCCAATTTAATGTGATTTACTGAGGAAATAAATGATGAAATAACTAAACTTTTATACACACCCCAAGGATTGGCAGTACAAATCATGAGCTTCTAAGATTCAGAATTTACAAAGCTGGTATGAAATAAGATACATCATCTATTTGAAATATACATGAACAGATTAAAAATTCTAAATCTACCAAGAACAAGAGGTAGCTATGACCGGATTGCAGGTACATCTTCAATGAAGCTCACGCCATACATAGCAATAACAACATCCAAAATCTGCACGCAAGGCGCAGAAGTGAAGTATGAGTACAACCGACCCCATGTACTCAATAAGTAACAAACCTAACCTTAGGTTGAAAGTAGTGACGAGCTGGGACAAAGGTAGAGTCCAACACCAATAACAAGCATCAATTCATAACAATATAATGAAAGTAACACAAGTAATAACTCAACAATAAAATGCTCAGCTCGTTCACAGTTCCGAAAAATAGACATTTGCTTTTCAAGTATAATAGTAAAACTCAAATCATTTGCCGAAATCATCGAAAATATGAGTAAGTCTGAAAACTATGATTTTTTTTCAAAACTTTCAACAACAGATAAGAAATTTCATTATCAGATGGCATGAGGAAAAATACTTCTCTATGCCTACATATCAAGTGTGCATGTCACATCGTAGTGATGAACTCATGTACTCACACTCTCAGAGTACTCAATCTCATTATACATGGCAGATCCAGCCCAAACATAAATAAAATCTCACACTCAGTCACTCAGTATTGTATAAGGAAAATCCAACCCATGGCAAATCCATCCCAAGCAAAATAGATAATCACTCAGTCACTCAGTACTGTATAGGACAAATCCAGCCCAGGGCACATCCAGCCCAAATATAAATAGAAAATCACTCAGTCACTCAGTACTATATAGGGCAAATCCAGACCAAGGCAGATCTAGCCCAAATATAAATAGATAATCACTCAATACTGTATAGGGAAAATCCAGCCCAGAGCAAATCCAACCCAAATATAAATAGTGATTGCGCTCACTGTGGGTGTGCAGACTCCAGAGGGGCAGATCCAACCCAAGGGCTATAATAATAAGCCAAATCTTGACATGAATCAATAAAACATGCTGTATGTGCCTAAGTATGAAATTACAATTTAAACATATAATTTAAAAGAAGAAACGACCTCATGGATCCCAATAATACCAGCATGTGCCTAAGCATGACTTCTAACATGAGTCATAACTCAGTTTGTCTAACACATGGAAAATACATGAAAAATAACAAGTTATTAGACTACACAACTCTTCGGAATGGATTGAGCTACCATTTCTATGGAGCACGCCAACACGCCCGTCACTAGCATGTGCGTCACCTCCAAACAAATCACATAACACGTATAATCAGGGGTTTATACCCTCAGTACCAAGTTTAGAAGTGTTACTTACCTCGAATAAGCCGAATCAAACGCCAAGCAAGCTAAACAATACTCCGGAAATTCCATTTGGCACGTATCAATCTTTGAACACCTTCCTATCTCCTCAATTCAAAACCAAACAATCCAAAACTAGTCAAACAACGTGCAAATTAATCAAAATATACTCCAATGCTTACAACTTAACAATTTATAAAATTGTCAACCAAAAGTCAATAGTGGGGCCCACTACTCGGAACCCGAGGAAATTGACCAAATCCAACAACCCATTCAATTACGAGTCCAACCATACTAATTTTACTCAAATACGACTCTGAATCGATGTTCAAAACTCGAAAATTCTTTTTATGGAATTATAACCAATTCTTCTGATTTCTCTTTAAAAATCGACAATTATACGCAGAAAACGAAGATTAATTCTTGAAATATAATCAAAAACGAGTCAAGAATGCTTACCCCAATTCACATGGTGAATCTCCTCTCCAAAGTCATCCAAATCGCGCTCCAAAATCTGAAAATGCGAATAAAATGACAAAAACCTCGAAATATAGCTTCTGTCCAGGCTTGATATGTGATCATTTAGTCGCATCTACGACTTCCTCTTCTGCGGAAATTACCCGCTCTTGCGAAAACAGCTTGGTCCAGTACTCCTCACACCTGCGGAAAGATTCTGCTTCTGCGCAATCGTAGGTACGAGACCAAAGTCTGCTTCTATGAAGCGCATCGCTCCTGCGCTCTAATACATCTCACCTACGCCGTCGAATGTGAGCCAATATTCTCGCTTTTACGACTCCAGTGCCAGCCCTGCAGTTCCGCTTCTGCACCTCATTCCTCATACCTGTGACTCTTGCACCTGCGCCCAGTGGTCCGCAAGTGTGACCACACCAGATATTGCCCAGAACCAGCCTTAGCCAACATGCAACTAATGATCTGAAACTCGTTCAAAACTCACCTGAGCCACTCTGGACCTCGTCCGAACATACAAATCTGTCTTATAACATAACACGAACTTACTCGAGGCCTCAAATCACACATAACAATATCAAAATGACGAATTGTACCTCAAATCAAACTTTATGAACTTTGAATCTTTCAACTTCCAAAACTCGTGCCGAACCATATCAAATCAACTGGGAATGAACTCAAATTTTGGGTACAAGTGCCAAATGACATAACAAAGCTACTGAATTTCTAGAGCCACAATCCGAACCTGATATCGTCAAAGTCAACATTCGGTCAAACTTATGAACATTCACAACCTTCAAATTTTCAACTTTCACCGATTAGCATCGAAACCTTCTAGAAATATCCAAATGAAATTTCGGGAATACGCTCGAGTCCAAAATCACCACCTGGACCTAAAGGAATCATCAAAACTTCATTCCGAGGTCAGATACTAAAAAGCCAAACTTGGTCAACTCTTCCAACTTAAAGCTTCAGACATGAAATTCATTCTTCCGAACTAATTTCGAAGCACCCGAAAACCAAAACCGACTATTTACACATGTCACAATACATCATATGAAGCTACTCAAGACTTCAAATAGCTGAAAGGAGCGTAAATTCTCAAAACGACCAGTCGGATCGTTACACTCTAATACCACCAACTATCCTTAGATCTACATCCACCTCGTGACCCTACCACGATTGTGACGATTAGACAGCCAATTAAACCTTCTCAAGCTCGTACTTATCAACCAGATGCATAAGATATACCGAGTGCAAAAGATATATGATTCAAGCTGAATCAATGTCGCACGACAAGCAACAAAAGAGGTGGAAATGTTTCCTACCAGTTCCGTAGCCTCTCGAAGAATCCGTACCGATCCACAAGACTCTACTAAACTTGTTTGTGACTTGTAAAACCTACGAACCTAGAGCTCTGATACCAATTTTTCACGACCCCAATTTTTTCTCCGTAGGATGTCGTGATGACTTGACACCTAGTCTCTAAGACTAGGTAAGCCGATTATAGTAACAATTCAAGACCTTTTTTTAATTTTGAAAGGCGTTTAATACAAGTATTGAAAACAAAAGCGGAAATAATCATAACAACCTCCCAAGACTGGTAATATAGAGTCACGAACTCTAACTGAATATATGGAAAGATTTCAGAGATCGAAATACAATACTGTCTAAATACAAGCTGACAATATAAGAAAAGAAAGAACTCTAGGGACGGCGATGACCAAGCAGCTCTACCTTGAATCCTCATGACCAATATGCTAATTCTTCCCGAGTTTGATATCTCTAATACCTGGCTCTGCATAAAATGTGCAGAAGTGTAGTATGAGTATACCATGTTCAGTACCCAGTAAATATCAAGACTAACATTTGTAGAGTAATGACGAAGTATAGTCAAGACACTCAATAGTCAAATAACCTATGCAGTATAACAGTATACAATGAATAATGGAAAGTATGAATCGGTAAATAGCAACAAAACCAACATACGCATATAAGCATTAAAGCACTGAGAATACCAGGAAAACATTATTTAAAACCAGATAAAGAACATACATGACAACCAATTAATCAAGCTGCCTAACGCATGTTTTCACAAAAAAGTCTCTCTGTGGTACCTTATCTCATAGTCACAAATCACGGGTCTCAACTCACTTTCATATACTCAGGGCAA
The DNA here is from genome assembly GCF_000390325.3 of Nicotiana tomentosiformis. Lineage (NCBI taxonomy): Eukaryota > Viridiplantae > Streptophyta > Magnoliopsida > Solanales > Solanaceae > Nicotiana > Nicotiana tomentosiformis. Next base: position 5,477,577 of record NC_090820.1, on the reverse strand, counting down.
CTCATACCAACATCTCGAATTCAATCGCACGGACAACTCACGTGCCAATAACATCAAGATTCATCTTCTTAAATCGATATGGGTGATTAATTATGTGTATGTTTGTGTAAGTGTCCTATCACAATTCAAGTTAACAAGTAGAACAGAGACAATGAATGGCACATAAGAAACGATCACCACAAAAATGTACAAGGTATAACTCACACAAAGTAGGCGCATCACTACACAATTATCATCAATAAACTGCCCTCAGACCATCACAAGTCATCACAAACTATTCCACGACATAGTCCACCTTGTCTTGCCACGTGCGTAATAATAAGGTAAATGCTCGCCTTGTCTCACTGCACGCGCAAAATAATATTCCTACATTGTCTCACAACATGTGCAATCCACATATATAGCCTGCATTGTCACGCTGCATGTGCAAATATCAATAGTAATAATAGCACGGACAACTCACGTGCGAACACCCTAACAATCCTATCAACAATGTCACGTGTGCCAAAAACATAACAACACGATCTAATGACTTGCACCACATATGCCCATATGACACAATATTTCTTAGAAATAATTTAATATCACAGCCACGCATAGCCCTCGGCTCAATAACACTGATTACAACAACAACAATATGGACAACAGAAGGAATAAGACGATTAAAAAAATCCACCGAGAATAGCTACATCTAACTAAGGCAATTGACGCATCACAGAAGAAAATAAGGGATATTATGACACGGAACAAAATAACCAAACACAAATCAAGAATTAAAAAGTATCAACAAGAGTCACTACCGAGGTACCGCCTCGTAGGCTCAAATCATAAATAATTCACAATCTTTCCTTATATCACCGTGGGAGCCTTGCATTTAGTTTTAAAAATTATTTTCTTTGGAAATTGTATCCCGCATTTTAGTCTACCTTATCAAACCGCATAACTTCTAGTAGCTCCCCTACTAGCCACGCGTATCAAGCTCACCTTATCTCATCACATGTGTTTCAACCCCAAACATTATACCACCGCATGCGTATCAATATCACAACATATCACAAATTGCACCTCAAGTGTCCAAATATCACAACTTTCCAAAGAGATCAACAATAATAGTATTCTTCACAATAAGGAGCCCACGTCTCAACCACAATGTACACAAAGTCTCAATAAAAATAACATAAATAGAAAAGTAACTCAGCAAGGATTAACATCTCCTTTAATCACAACTTCAGGAAAAATAGATTAATACCTCTTGATAACTTAAATTCCCATTTAATTATTCGAAGATAAAATCTATAATGAAAGTGAATCCACGAAATGGTTTAAGTGGTAAAAATTCTAAATAAGCATATAAGAGCAAACTCGGCAAGTAAAGAATGTACATATAACTACAACTTTAAACAAGGCATGTAATAGTGGACATGGAGAATAAATATATAACAATGTGCCAATAATTTCCAATTAAATACATAAAAGATGCCTTAGATTTTAAACCTATAGAATTTTTCATATATAAGCCGAGTACGTACTCGTCACCTCACATACACGGCTTTCACATTTTACAATTAGCAAAAGCGGCTCAATTCCTAAGAGGTATTTTCCCCACACAAGGTTAGGCAAGATACTTACCTTGGCAAAGCTAAACCGATAATTTAAAATGGCCTTCTCATGCGAAACAAATCTCCGGAAGGCTCAAATCTAGCGAAAATAATTTCATAACATCAATAAAACTCATAGGTATTAATTTCGGATAATAAAAATTCGGTTTTCAATTTCAACTAAAAAGTCAACCCCGGGCCCACATCTCGAAACCGATAAAAATTCACGCAATCCGAACATCCATTCCGATACGAATCCAATTATACTAAAATTATCAAATTCTGATCACGAATCACCCTCCAAATCCTCATTTTTCATTCTTGAAAGATTTTACAAATTTCTCAATTTCTTCCATTCAATTCACTAATTAATGATGAAAATAAGTATGGAATCATGAAATATACATAGAAATTGAACAAGGGCACTTACCCAATGATTGTAGATGAAATTTCTCTCTCAAAGTCGCCCACTCTCGGATCTAGGGTTCAAAATTATCAAAAAATGAAGCAAAAACCCGAATTACACAGCTGAAAACAAGTTGTAGATGTCACTTTTGTGATCTAGAGTTTGCAATTGCGAACCCTCGCAAAAGCGAAGAAGCGTTCGCAATTGTGAACAAGAACATGTCTGAAAAATATCGCAATTGCAATAAAATATTTGCAAATGCGGATTGGAATAGGGTAGAAGTCGTAAATGCCAACAAATATTCGCATTTGCGAGCCCTAGGATACTACACTAGAAACCAGCAGTCTTTCCCGATACGGAAATGGGCATAACTCTCTCATACGATGTCCAAATTTGACGATTCCTTTTGCTATGGCTCCGTAATTATAATATGGATCTAATGCTTCAATAAAAATAAATTTTGGAGCTCATTTACTTAATATGGTACCATTTATGCTTGAAACATCGATGTCAAAGTATAAAAAACAAGTGCAATACAACCTAAACCTATCCAAAACTTACCCAATCCCCTCGGGACAATATACCAAGAAGTAAAAATCATAATACGGACTTTCTCGAGGCCTAAAATCCCACATAACATCAAAACCACGAATCACATCTCAATCGAACTTATGAATTTTTAAATCCTCCAACTTTCAAAACTCGCGCCGAAACTTATCAAACCAATTCCGATTGACTTTAAATTTTACACATAAGTCATAAATGACATAAAAGACCTATTCCAAATTAAGAAATTGAATTCTGAACTGGATATCAACAAAGTCAACTCCTGGTCAAACCTCTCAACCTTCCAAAACTCCAACTTTTTAATTTTTTGCCAAAATGCATTAAATTATCCTACGGACCTCCAAATCCAAATATGAACGCACGCCTAAGTCCAAAATACCATACGAAACTATCAGAATCATTAGAACAACCATTTCATAGTCGTCTGCATAAAAGTCAATCTCCGGTCAACTCTTACTACTTAAACTTCCAAAACAAGAATTGTTCCTCCAAATTGATCCTAAACCATCCGAAAACCGAATTCGACCACATAAGCAAGTCATAATACATAATACGAAACTGCTCGAGACCTTAAGCCGTAGAATGGAACGGTAATTATCAAAATAACTAGTCAGATCGTTACAACTGGTGACACTCCATTTTACTCTACTTTTTTTTATGATAGAGGCACCCAAGGTCTCTCATAGGCAGAGTACCAGTAGTGAATCCTGTCATGCTCAATATTTCCTCCTACACCTCATCAGTCACGCCAACAAAGAAAATATTTGATTTCCCAGTATTGGCTTCCATACCTGTCACACTACTAAAATAGTTTAATACTTTCATTACTCTTGTATTGATATTTTGTCTCCTTTACAAAAGATCATAAGATCATATGTAAACACCAGGTATGTGAGTTTGAGTGTTCTGCACATAGGGTGATACTTAAAATCAGGTCATGTACTCATTTTCTTCAACAGTCTTGATAGATACTCCATTACAAGAACAAATAATAATGGAGATATATGATCTCTTTGCCTTAATCTCCCCTCAAAATACCCATAGCCCTCTCCATTTACTTTTATAGAGAACTTTGTTGAGGTAATCCACTCCATAACCATATCCCTTCAGTGCTTCATGTATGAAATCTCAACTGACCATATCATAGGCTTTCTTTAAGTCTATCTTCATTAGGCATCTGGGAGAAGTTTGCCTATTATAGTGCCTCATGAGGTTATGACATTTCAGAATATTGTGGACCAGTGATCTCCCTTCTACAAAAGAAGCCTGGTTATTAGAGATGAAGTGTGTTAGAGACTTTCTTAATATATGGCATATCATTTTAGAGATGCACTTATACATTACATTACAACACGAGATGGGCATAAACTAGCTTGCGAATTGTGGTTCTGCTACCGTGGGTATCAAAGTTATCATAGTAGAGTTTATTTCTTTTAACAGTTAATTCCATGTTTCAAAAACATGTAGAACTGCATTGGTCACATCCTCCCCTACTATACTTCATGCTTTCTTGAAGAAATCACTACCATAGCCATCTAGACTTGGGCTTTTGTTTATGATTATAATGAACATGGCCTGCTTAACTTCCTTCCTTTTATACTCTTTTACCAGTTCTAGTTGGTGATCCACTGATAAAGTATACCCATTTCCAGAAAGCTTGTGAAAGCCCTTGTTCTATTCCACTCCTGCTTCACCAACAAATCTTTGTAGAACCTCACAAAGATGTTGGCTATGGCTTCGGGTTCTATGGTTATTAAATATAATTTATATCTTCTTACTATTAAATTATGATGAATATTTCTCAAGCATCGCTTAAAAGAATATGAGATTTATGATATTAATTTTTGGGAACTTGTAGTTATTTTAATTTTATACTTACGGGGTCTAATTTATCTATTGAAGATATTTTTAAAACTTTTCTTGTTCTGATTGATGTAATTCCCGTATTGAACATGTTATCTTACTTGTGTAAATTTATTTTTAATACAGAAAGATGTAATTCACAGTAAAAATATTAATTTTACTTGTATTGTTATAATAAAGGTGTGATTCCTTATTTAAAATGCTAATTACGTTTGTTTTTATATCCGAGATGTAATTTTTATATTTCTAAATAAAAAATATCTATTAGGTTGACCCGAATAAACTCAAAAACTAAATAAATATTCCTAACAAATACCATATTAGTCATTACAAGGTATACATTAAAGGAAATTATGGTATCCGCTACATTCAAATCCTAAATCCGCTTCTGTAGATCTCTTCATTAGAGATATAGGTAAGCAGTTGTTTATGGATATAATACATTTAATTATGTATGAGTTTAATTTAGGTAAACCGACGTTTTAATTATGAGTATGTCACTTCATTAGAGATATAGGTAATTTATATATGCACCCAAAAATTATAATATTAAAAAAATATTTAAAAAATATAAAGGTTAATAATTTAGAGGTTAAAATAGGTATTTAGCTACCGAAAGTTTGAGAAATCTAGTTGAGTGACTTTTTGAGTGATATAGAAATAGTTAATTGACTTTCAATTACAAACAAAAGAAACATAATTTCACTAATTATTTTCAAATAATTGAGCGACCATTTAAGTATTAAACTATGTTATCAACTTGTCGTAGTGGTAACTATGGCAAAGCAGTCCCCATATAAAGAAGAAGAGTTTAAACTTTATACGTAAGATTCTTGTTTATGCCAAATTTTCTTATTAGTGAAAGTAACATTTTCATGATTTCCCAAGCCGGCAAATTTGATGGTAGTAAAACATACCCTAAGGCATTTGGTTTCCAAATAGGTCAATTCACTATTCTCATTCATACCTAAATTAAAATCACTCACATGGGCAACAATGTTTTAGAGGAATTAATGATGTTATTGGGTTTTGATAGTCCCATTAATTGTTGGCGATGAAGGTGTCACCCATGAGTTATAAATTATCTAAATTTAGGTGACCCGGAAAATAGTTAGATTCCTTTGGACTATATATGTATAGCAAAATGTTTTTATAGTAATATATGAATTAACGCAAAAGATATACAAGGAGAATATGCTTTATTTGGCATGGTTGAGATTTTTTATGTTACGACCCAAAATCCAACTAGTCGTGATGGCACCTAACTCAACCCGTTAGGTAAGCCAAATAACAACAATCCAACCTCAATACGCTTTCCAAGGACTGGTAGTGCAAATCATGAGCTTCTAAGATTTAAAATTTATAAAGGTGGTATGAAATAAAATACATCATCCATTTGAAAAATACATGAACAGATTAAAAATTCTAAAGCTACCAAGACCAAGAGGCAGCAATGACCGGATCGCAGATTATATCTTCAATGCCAACTCCCGCCATACGTAGCAACATCAGCATCCAAAATCTGCACGCAAGGTGCAGAAGTGTAGTATGAGTACAACCAGCCTAATATACTCAATAAGTAACAAGACTAACCTTTGGGCTGAAAGTAGTGACGAGCTCCACAGGTACAGTCCAATAAAGGAATAACAGTACAAAAATATTTGCATACTTTCAAGTTCAACAGTTAATCATAATACAATTAAAAATAGACCAAGTTTCAATGATATGAGAAATGTGACATCTCTATATCTACATGCCAATGTACATGCTGCATGTGATGCACTACAATGACAATCTCGTGTACTCACACTCTCAGAGTACGGTGCGGGGCAGATCCAACCCAGGGAAGATCAATCCCTCAATATAAACAACAATAGTCACTCGGTACTATATAAGGTCAATCCAGCCCAGGAAAATTCATCCCAAATATAAATGATTAGGGTAACTCCATGCCCAGGAAAATCCATCCCAAATATAAATAAATGAATAAGGTAATTCCATGCCCAGGGAAGTCCATCCCAAATATAAATAAATAAGAAAATTCCATGCCCAGGGAAATCCATCCCAAATATAAATAAATAAGGCAACTCCATGCCCAGGGAAATCCATCCCAAATATAATATCAACTGCGCTCACTATGGGTGGTGCAGATTCTAGAGGGGCTCCTTCAGCCCAAGCACTATAATAAGCCAATCTGACATGCTACGGCGTGCAATCCGATCCCAAAATAATAAAGCCTATAAGGCCTGCTGCGGCGTGCAGCCCGATCCATATAATATTAACATATATAAAGCCAATATGACCTGTTGCAGCGTGCATCCCGATCCCATAAATATCCTCAGAATTAGGCCATCGGCCTTACTCAGTCATCAATCTCTCCAGTCTCTTGGACTCACAATGTCATGAAACTAGCCCAAAATGATGATATGATGAATCATTAAATAGCAACAGAGACTGAGAGATGATATAAAATGAATGAACATGATTGAGTATAAAATTACAATTTAAACAAATAATTCAACAGCAATACGACCTTTGTGGGTCTCAATAATACTTGTATATAGCGTCATCATTATTTTTTACATGATTCTCAACTCAATTTCTCTAACATATGAAAGTACATGGATAATGCCAAGATTATTTGACTATAAAATTTTACGAAATCAATTACGTCACAATTTCTACGGTGCACACCTGCACGCCCGTCACCTAACATGTGCGTCACCTACGAACAAATCACATAACTTGTATATTCATGGTTCATACCCTCAGCTCCAAGTTTAGAAGTGTTACTTACCTCGAACAAGCTGAATCTAATGCCAAGCAAGCTAAACAATATTCCAGAAATTTTATTCTGTGTGTATCAACCTCCGAACGCCTTCCTATCTCCTCAACTCAAACCCAATGATCCGAAATTAGTCAAACGATGTGGAAATTAATTAAAATATACTCCAATCCTTACAATTTAATGATTTATGAAGATTCCCAAATCCCACTCGAAAAGTCAACCAAAAGGCAACAGTGGGGCCCATGTCTCGGAATGTGACAAAAATTACAAAATTCAAACCATGATTTAATTACAAGTCCAGCTATACTAATTTTACTCAAATCCGACATTAACTTGACCTCCATCCTCAATTAAAGTCTACGAGAGTTTCTACAATTTTCAAACTCAAATACTAATTACATAACGAAAATAATGATAGATTCATGTATATTAACCAATTCCGAGTTAGAAATACTTACCCCAGCAATTTCTTTGAAAATTCCTTCATGACTCGCCTCAATCCGAGCTCCCAAAGTCTTAAAAATGAGAAAAATGTCGGAATCCTTATGTTTTATATTCTGCCCAGTGCTATGGCACCTGTACTACAATTGACCGCATTTGTGGTCCCGCTTTTGCGACCAATTTAGTCGCTTCTGCGAGCTACAACTTCCAGCCAATCTCCACATCTACGATCAGAAATGCACTGGTGCGAGTACGCATATGCGGAGCTTCTTTCGCACCTGCTCCCCCAGTCCTCTCACCCAGCTTTGCTTCTGCACCCCTTTCTCCACATTTGTGACCTCGTAGGTGCGGCTAAAATCTTCGCACCTGTGAGCACTGCCCAGCTCTATATCTGACCGCTTCTGCAGTATTTTTCACGCACATGCAGCCTCGCACCTGCGATCAAATCTATCGCAGGTGCGATCACACCAGAGGGAAACATTCCAGCAATGTTTTCTAAGTCCAAATTGTGATCCGTTAACCATCTGAAATTCACCCGAGGCTCCCGGGACCTCAACCAAATATACCAACACGTACCATAACATATAACAGACCTAGTCAAGACCTCAAATCACACATAACAACATCGAAACGGCGAATCTCACCTCAATTCAAACTTAATGAACTTTAAATTTTTCCACATCCAAATCTCATGCTGAAACATATCATGTCAACTGGAATGAACTTAAATTTTGCGTACAAGTTATAAATGACATAACGAAGCTACTAAAATTTCTGGAACCAAAATCCAAATCCGATATCATCAAAGTCAACTTCCTATCAAACTTATGAACATTTCAAACCTTCAAATTTCCAACTTTGTCCAATTGGTGTTGAAACCTTCTAGAAATATCCAAATGAAATCTCGGGCATACGCCCAAGTCCAAAATCAGCATCCGGATATAACGGAATCATCAAAACTCCGATCCGAGGTCGAATACTAAAAAGTCAAACTTGGTCAACTCTTTCAGCTTAAAGTTTCAAACATGAACTTCCTCGTTCCAAAGAATTCTAAAACACCTGAAAATGAAAACCGATGATTCACACACGTCATAATACATCATATGAAGCTATTCAAGACTTCAAATAGTTGAAAGGAGAGTAATTGCTCAAAATGACCGGTCGGATCGTTACATTCTCCTCCACTTAAACATACGTTCGTTCTCGAACGTGCCAAGAGTTGTTCCTAAGCCTTCAAATCACTGTGCCACCTTACCACGCACATACCCGGGGGGTGATACCATGTCACCCATTTCCATATAGGCATTCCAACACAACATAATTGAAGATCTTTAATTCACCCTTATCCCATAAACCTTGAAATCCAATTTCTAACATCCAATTTTTTTTTCAAGACGCGAATCTCACATCTACACACTGTATGAGTCTTAACAAGCTGTATTAATCCTTAACCATAACCCCGGATGTAATCACATAACATACTACACAACTTGCATACTCCTAACATATTTTTCTCAAAATTTTCTAATCATCGTAGCTACTTTAAAAAAGCATGATACATGTGATAAATCTCATATCAAGTAAAAACTCATTCGACAAGTACCATAGCTAATTATCTAAGCCGAATTCTAAAATTATTCTTCCAAATATACCATAATCAAATCCAATAATACCCATTCTAGGTCCAGTGACCTTATATTATCAAAACACAACTATTCCACAGACACGCCACACCAATATAACTCAAGCCACAAACTGCGCAATCTGTGCATCCAAAACTAGAAAAACAAATGTCTCAAAGAAGAGAACCGTTTCGCAAGTTCAACAAGCACCACTACAACTGCAATGCTATGAGCTCATTATACATAGTAGAACCAAGACACACGAATCTAATAACGGTAACCAGCTCTCCTAGAGCTCTGGACCGTATGGACAACTCACGTGCCAATAATATATATCGCCCAGCATGGTCACAGGCCTCCAGTCCAAGCATATCATACAAGAATAATTATACAAGTAAACATGTATATGATCAATGAAATAAGATTCTCATGATCCTGGACTGGTATAAATAACATGACATAGTGTAAGCATGTGCAAAGTGTGCTATAACAGCTCAAACCAGCAAGTTATCACAAAAATAGTTACTACCAAGCTTATTCAGGGAATTACCCTATTTGTAACCTCAAGTATGACTCAGATAGTTCTCAACAAAGGTATGAATACAAGAACGTTATAACTTAACGCTTAACAGTCAACTCTAGGCATATCATAGCCTAAGCATTTTTTCGAGCATGAATAATTGCCCCGGTGCTTGCACATGAGCTCAAACCCCACACATTTTCGCACTCATAGCGTGTAGCTATCACAAATAATTCTTGCAACTAGTGTCTCTACAGAGTTTAAATAAAATACTCACCTCAAATAGGCCACAACCCCAAAACAATATGCTTCTGAGAACTCCCAATCTCCAAATTCATATTACACATGAATCACCGTAACTGATCCCAACTCCAGCACTCGAATGACTATCACATCTTTCATACACGATCATCCCACGAGGAATACTTCTATAATTTTCCCGTGCCACATAGCAAAAATCTTAATATCAGCAGTCGATCAACCAGGTGAGTACCACAATACCAACGAAACATTCGTAAGTCAAAACACAGTGCGCCATCTGAGATGCGCACCCATCTCAGGAAATACCAAGTAGTAATAGTGTTCATCTAGTCATATGAAACCGCCAATGTTGTCTAAGAATTCATGACCATCCCTTCAAAAGTGAATCGTATACTTGTGCATGCAAATACCAATCTCACTCATCGTGCCACCTTTATAGGCCATTACATGAAAATACGAGAACCTGATTAACACTCTGAGTCACCAACAGAATCATACCTAGTTAGTTAGAAACCTTCCAATTGCTCCCATCCAGGAGAGAATCACAATACACAACATGCTCCTCACGCCGGTAGAAAATATCCATCTCAAACCGTGGTAGAAACCATCGAGAACACTTTGAAATTCATTTGCACATAACCAAACTATCAGAACTGAATTCCTCTAATTCAACCAAGCCACGCGGGTCACCAAACCCAAAAATATTATTACCAACACATTTGTGGACCCTCACCATATTATAAGTAACCAAAGAACCGATCATATTCATTACCATATTGGTCCAGCCTACTACCCAGTCGTCCTATTTTCTCTGAGTTACTTCTGAATTATCCTCAAGTTGACACTTCAAATTGTCAGAACACCACGATCCTTACTAAAAGCTTACTACAAGACATCCTAACATAAAACTACACCCGCCGTAAGGCCCATAAGCCGTTGTATTCTTCTTAAGTACCCAAAAAGTAACACAACCGCGATACCCACTCTAAAAAGAATTTCTGTGAATTTAAAATTATTTTTTTTACCTTCCTTATACTGAAATGTAGAACCCATAGTCATACAGAATTATCGCAAGTCCCGGCATCATCTAATGTAAAGAACTGATTCTAGCGATATACAAATTTAAAAAATTCTCAATTGCTACATATAAATCTTTAACTTTTTAGAACCTTCTTGAGAGTAATCTATTCTATTCAAATCTCAAATGCATCGCCCGAACGGGCCGAAAGACACATGCCCTATTAGCACAACAACACTCAAAGAAGTAAACCTGCCTTAACACCACCGATCAAATTCATACTCTGTGTGAACTATATCCTTCACAACTAACACTCACTCATCCCATGATTGTCGTATACTCATAAAGTGCAATATAACCCGTATCCAGGAATTTTCTTACTCGAGTCATCATCGATCTCAACCTCTACAAGTCATAACAGATCCAAAATTATGCCTCAGACCCAATACTCGAATTTAACACATAACCATAAAATCAAATCGTCAATAGCATGCTAACCCACTTGGCTCAAATCCATAGAACAAAATACTCAATAACTCATAATACCCATACTCTATTATTGCCAAAAATCCTGCACTGAGATTCAACCAAGTCCTTCATAAACTCATGCAACACATACCATACAATACATCAATCATCCGCTAAACTCGCATTCATGTTCGTGATAGTAAAGTTAACTTTCTCAACCAATCCAAACTCAAATCTCAACACATATACTTCGTTGGTAGAAAAGAAACTCTCCACACAACATTATAAGGAATACACCTACATAGATTATCTCGCAGGTGATAACCAGCATACTTAGCCTCAAACTGGCATGTTTTTAAACCCTTTTTTTACAATCCCGACTACTACGTAATCAATTAACCTTCCTGCATTTGAACTCATCAGCAAGACATGAAAATCTACTTCGCTCCACAATTAAACAACGTGAAAGGTACTTCAACACATCTATAACTCTAGACTATACGTCAAATCGATACAGACATCAAGCACTAATAGCCCTTTTTACATCTCAAGAAACTCTTGCCATCACATTCAAACCATCTGATCACATCCCGCAGCCACATTATATTCATCATATAGCCATTCCACCGCTCATCGAGCCATAAATTCCACTCGTAGGAACACTACCGGACATATGAGTCCAAAATATACAAGTTCACACAACTGAAGCTACCGAGCCTAAGTTGCCGTCTAAATATGGCCTCAAGTCCTCTAGACTGGCCCATTACCAAAACATAGAATACACATCTCAAACCTCGTTCATAGAATCACAAGCTGTCAATGCACAGCTGATACAGAGAGTTCACATACGCATACAAGTGAGCGAAAGGAATTCAAAGCGATAAGCTTCAAGATGAATCAATGCCGCACGATAAAGAAAGAAAGATGGGAATTTTATCCTAAATGCCATGTAACCTCTCGAAGATTAGTATGGACATCATCATACCGACCTACAAGACTCTACTAGATACTTGCTCATGACTTGTAGAACCTATAAACCTAGAGTTCTGATGCCAACTTGTCACGATCCAAAATCCAACTAGTCGTGATGGCACCTAACCCAACCCGTTAGGTAAGCCAAATAACAACAATCTGATTTTAATACACTTCGCAAGGACTGGTAGTACAAATCTTGATCTTCTAAGATTTAGAATTTACAAACCAGTATGAAATAAAATACATCATCTGTTTGAAATATACATGAACAGATTAAAAATTCTAAAGCTACCAAGATCAAGAGGCAGCTATGACCGGATCGCAGATATATCTTCAATACCAACTCCCACCATACGCAGCAACATCAGCATCCAAAATCTCCACGCAAGATGCAGAAGTGTAGTATGAGTACAACCGACTCAATGTATTCAATAAGTAATAAGGCTAACCATTGGGCTGAAAGTAGTGACGAGCTCAGCAGGTACAATCCAATATATGAATAACAGTACAAAATATAGGCATGCTTTCAGGTTTAACAATTAATCTCAATACAAATCTGCACGTAACAATTACATGCTGCATGTGATGCACTACATTGACAATCTCGCATACTCACACTCTTAGAGTACTCAATCACTCAATATTATGCAGGGCAGATTCAGCCTAGCGAAGATCCATCCCTCAATATAAACGGCAACTGACAGTCAATTACTCAGTACTTTATAGGGCCAATCCATTCAGGGAAATTCATCCCTAATATAAATGATTAGGGAAACTCCATGCCCAGGGAAATCCATCCCAAATATAAATAAATAAGGCAACTTCATGCCTAGGGAAATCCATGCAAAATATAATATCAGTTGCACTTACTGTGTGGGGGAGTGGGGGAGGGGGGGTGCAGACTCAGGAGGGGTTCCTTCAGACCAAACGCTATAATAAGCCAATCTGGCCTGTTGTGGCGTGCAACCTGATTTCATAATAATAAAGCCTATAAGGCCTGTTGCAGCGCGCAGCCCGATCCATATAATAATAACATATATAAAGCTAATATGGCATGCTGCGGATGATATGAAATGAATGAACATGACTGAGTATGAAATTATAATTTAAACAAATAACTCAACAGCAATACGACCTCTGTGGGTCTCAATAATACCACTATATATAGCCTCAACATGATTTTTAACACGTTTCTCAGCTTAATTTCTCTAACACGTGAAAGTACATGGATAATGCCAAGATTATTTGACTACACAATTTCACGAAATCAATTACGTCATAATGTCTACCATTCACGCCCGCACGCCCGTCACCTATCATGTGAGTCACCTCCAAACAAATCACATAACATGTATATTCAAGGTTCTTACCCTCAGCTCAAAGTTTAGAAGTGATACTTACCTCGAACAAGCCGAATCCACTGACAAGCAAGCTAAACAATACTCCAGAAATTCTATTTTACCCATATCAACCTTTGAATGCCTTCATATCTCCTCAATTCAAAGCCAACGATCCGAAATTAGTCAAACGACATGGAAATTAATCAAAATATACTCCAATGCTTACAATATAGTGATTTATAAAAATTTTCAACTCCGCTCGAAAAGTCAACAGTTTGGACCACGTCTCGGAATCCGGCAAAAATTATAAAATTCGAACCCCCATTCAATTACGAGTCCAACCATACTAATTTTACTCAAATCCGACATCAACTCGACCTCCAAATCCTCAATTAAAGTCTATGAGATTTTCTACAATTTTCCAACTCAAATACTAATTACATGACGAAAATAATGATAGATTCATGTATATTAACCAATTCTGAGTTAGAATTACTTACCCAAGAAATTTCCTTGAAAATTCTTCCAAGACACGCCTCAATCCGAGCTCCCAAAGTCTCAAAAATGACAAAAATATCGGAACCTCTCTGTTTTGTATTCTGCCCGGTGCTTTCGCACCTGTGCTAAAATTGACCGCACATGCGGTCCCGCTTTTGCAGACAATTTAGTTACTTCTGCGAGCTAGAGCTTCCAGCCAATCTCCGCATCTGCGATCAGAAATGCGCAGGTGTGAGTCCGCATCGCAGGTGCGGCTAAAATCTTCGCACCTGCGAGCACAGCCCATCTCCATACCTGTCCGCTTTTGCGGTGTTTTTTCACGCACATGCGGCCTCGCACCTACGATCAAATCCATCGAAATGAACCTACTCTAGACCTCAAATCACACATAACAACATCAAAACGACGAATTGTACCTCAATTCAAACTTAATGAATTTTAAATTTTTCCACTTCCAAATCTCGTGCCGAAACATATCATTTCAACTCGGAATGAACTCAAATTTTGCGTACAATTCATAAATGACATAATGAAGCTATTGAAAAAATCCGAATCCGATATCATCAAAGTCAACTTTCGGTCAAACTTATGAACATTTTAAATTTTTAAATTTCTAACTTTCACCAATTGGTGTCGAAACCTTCTAAAAATATTCAAATGAAATCCTGGACATACGCCCGAGTCCAAAATCACCATCCGGACCTAACGGAATCATCAAAACTCTGATCCGAGGTAGAATACAAAAAAGTCAAACTTAATCAACTCTTTCATCTTAAAGCTTCAAACATGAACTTCATCCTTCTAAACAATTCTGAAACACCTGAAAACCAAAACTGATGATTCACACACATCATAATACATCATATGAAGCTATTCAAGACTTCAAATAGTTGAAATGAGCGTAATTGTTCAAAACGACCGATCGGGTCGTTACATTTTAACTTCAGTTTCAACTCATATACTCCTCTGATCAACTATAAGTGACCATTTTACCTTTTTATTTTGATCCAAAATAAGTGTTTATTTACATAATCAAGAAGGAATTAATTTTATTTTTTCAAAATTTTCCCATATTTACATATTCCAATATGTCAATGTAATAATTAATTATCAATTTAGTAAATACATCTTTTTTTTTTCTCTAGGAGTTCGTATTTCCTTAATAGGTATGTCAAAGGTAAAATGGTCAATTATTATGGATCGGAGGGAGTATTGTCCAAAGGAATTCTACATATATATATATATATATATATATATATATATATATATATATATATATATATATATATATATATATATATATATATATATATATATATATATATGTCTCTTAGTTCTCGCTTGGTCATAAAATTTTGAAGTTTTTTTTTCTTTCTAAATTTTATTTTCAAATATCTATTTGTTTATTGATTTTAACTATAATTTGGCAGATTTGAAAACAAAATTTTCAAATCCCAAGAACATGAGCTCTAGAATAGTTTTTGAAGTTTTTTACTCATATAACTTCAAATTCTTTTCAAGTAAAATGTATATCCAAACATAATTTTAACTTTCAAAAACTCATTTTTTTCAAGTTTCAACCAAATCTATTGTCCAAATGCCAGTTTAATCTTTTCCTAGAAGTAATCCAAAGAACTTAATAGTAGAGAACTCTTCTATGTGTGAGTGGGAATTTGAATATTATTATTGGACGAAACAAACTGTCACGACCCAAAATCTCAACATATCGTGATGCCGCCTATCTCAATACTAGGCAAGCCAAAAATCTCAATAAACCAAAACTTCTCTTTAAGGTTGAAAATATAATATTTAAATACAATACAAACACTCCCCAAAACCTGGTGTCACTAAGTACATGAGCATCTAATATGAATACAAGTCTGGAAAATATAGTCTATAATAGTCTGAGACCAAATACGGTAAACAAAGAGATAGAGAAGGAGAAACAAGGTCTGCAGAACATGACAGCTACCTCAAAATCTCCTGAAAATTAACCGCGCGAAAGGATCAACACCCGCTATGTCCGGGAACACCTGGATCTGCACACGAAGTGCAGGGTGTAGTATGAGTACAATCAACTCAGCAAGTAACAATAATAAATAAGAAACTGAAGATAGTAACGAGCTACACAGTTATGGTTCATTACGAGTAATTCCAGCAAAGAATAGACATGCTATCAAATCTGGCAGTTTAATGTCAAATCAATTTTTATATAGTTCCTATTCATGTAATCCGTATATCAACAATCTTTTAGAGATTTCACAACAATGATAGATAGCAACTAAGTACAACAACAAATGGAAATCAAGTACAACCTCTTAGGAAAATAATCGCTCACTAGGCACCCAACCCTCATCAATCCCTGGGCTCCCAGCCCTCATCACTCACTTTCAATGGGTACTCGTGCTCACTGTGGATGTACAGACTCCGGAGGGGCTCCTACAGCCCAAGCACTATAAATTGCACGGACAACTCACGTGCTGCACGGACAGCTCATGTGTCATAATATAAATATCTGGATCCGCATGGCCAACTCACGTGCTATAGTATAATATAAGGATCCGCACGGCCAACTCACGTGCTATAGTATAATATAAGGATCTACACGGCCAACTCACGTGCTGCACGGACAACTCACGTGCTATAGTATCAATATCTCACTATCAGGCCCTCGGCCTCACTCAGTCATAAATCTCTCCAGTCTCTGGGGCTCTTAATAATCATGAAATCACCCCAAACAACAATGTTATGATGTATCAATAATAATAATAGAGACAGAGATAAAATGTGCAAGTAAAAGCTGAGACTGAGTACATATAGCATTTAGCAGGCAATTCAACAAGTGTGCGACCTCTGTGGGTCCCAACAGTACTATCACATAGTCTAAGCATGATTTCTAACATGATTTACAGCCAAATTTTATCAACACATAGAGAGCATATAGCTAACAACAAATAATTCAGCTTTACAGTTTCCCAGGACGGACCAAGTCACAATCCCCTCGGTGCACGTCCACACGCCCATCACCTAGCATGTGCGTCACCTCCAAAATAATCACATGATACCAAAATCCGGGGTTTAATACCCTCAGGACCATATTTAAAATTGTTACTTACCTCAAAACGTGAAACTCTTTACTCTGCTATGCCTTTGCCTCGCAAATTGGCCTCCGAATGCCTCGAATATAGTCACAAATAATTCGTTTCAGTCAATAAATTTATTGGAATTAATTCCATATGAAAATACTAATCTTTCATAAAAATCCAAAATTTAGCTCAAAATTTGCCCGTGGCGACCACGTATCAGAACCCGACAAAAGTTATAAAATCCGAAAGCCCATTCAAACACAAGTCTACCCATACCAATTTTACCAAAATCCGACCCCAACTCGACCCTCAAATCTACAAATCTTATTTCCAAATTTCTAAATTTCAATCTCCGATTTACACCTCAAAAGCATGTAATCTAGTCGGATTATTTGATGATAATTCAATATTATGGAGTAGAAATGATCACAAGGGACTTACCTCAAGTTTTCCTTGAAAATATATCAAAAATCGCCTCTCACCAAGCTATAATTTGTCAAAAATGGCGATTGGGATGAAGTCTCTGTTTTTATAATTCTGTCCAGACTGCCTTGATCTTGGCCTTCGATCGAGGTCCTCGATCCTGGGTCTCGATCCTGGGCCTCGATCCTGGGCCTCAATTCTGACCATCGATCCTGGCTCTTCGATCATTGCTCTCGACCCTGCCTTCGATCCTGGCCCTCGACCCTGGGCTCGATCGTGGCTTCGAGCCTGATAATCAACCCTTCCTTCGATCGTGGCCCTCGACCCTGGGCTCGATCGTGGCTTCGAGACTGATCCTTGACCCTGCCTTCGATCGTGTCCCTCGACCCTAGGCTCGATCATCCTTGATTCTGGGCTCGATTTATTTGGGCTCCATTCTGGGATCAATTTTTCTGGGCTCGATTCTGGTAGAAGAAATTTCCAATAGAAGGAAATTGCAGTAGCTGTTGTAGTTCAATTTTTGTTTCGCTAACCATCCGAAACTCACCCGAGGCCCTCGGGACCTCAGCCAAATATACCAACAAGTCCTAAAACATCATACGAACTTAGTCGAATCCTCAAATCACCTCAAACAACACTAAAATCATGAATTATGCCCCAATTCAAGCCTATTGAACTTTGAAACTTTCCATTTCTGCATACAACGCCGAAACTTATCAAATCACGCCCGATTGACCTCAAATTTTACACACCAATCATAAATGATATAACAGACCTATTAAAAATTTTAGAATCGGATTTCGACCTCGATATCAAAAAGCCAAACCCCCGGTCAAACTTTTCAAAAATTCAACTTTCGGCATTTCGAGCTTGTTTCCTCTACGGACCTCCAAAAGTTTTTCCGGACACGCTCCTAAGTACAAAATTATCATACGGAGCTATTGGAATCATCAAAATTCAAATCCGATGTCATTTACACATAGGTCGATATCCGGTCCACTTTTCTAACTTAATAATTTTTAATTATGAGACTAAGTGTCTCATTTCACTCCGAATTCGTTCTGGACCCGAACCAAAAGGGGGAAATGGGGTTATAATATTCAAAACGACCGGCCGGGTCGTTACATTCTCCCCCTCTTAAACAAATGTTCATCCTCGAACAGTTTTAGAATAATACCTGGAGTCTCAAATAAGTGTGGATATTTGTTTCGCATCTCCTGCTCCATCTCCCAAGTAGCTTCTCCGACTAGCTGGCCTCTCCACTGCACCTTCACTGATGCTATGTTCTTCGACCTCAGCTTTCGAACCTGCCGGTCTAAAATAGCCACCGGCTCCATATCATAAGTCAAATTACCGTTCAGCTGTACTATACTGAAATCTAGAATGTGAGATGGATCCCCGACATACTTTCGGAGCATGGATACATGGAACACTGGATGAACACCAGATAGACTAGGTGGCAAGGCAAGTTCATAAGCCACCTCCCAAAGTTTCTTAAGTATCTCAAAAGCCCCAGTATACCGAGGGCTCAACTTTCCATTTTTCCCGAACCTCAACACACCCTTCATGGGTGAAATCTTGAGCAGAACCTTCTCCCCAACCATGTGAACAACATCACGAACCTTCATGTCGGCATAACTCTTTTGTCTAGACTGTGTCGTGCGAAGCCGTTCCTGAATTACTCTGACATTCTCTAAAGCATCCTGAACCAAGTCAGTACCCAATAGTCTAACCCACCAGGCTCAAACCAACCCACTGGACACTGACATCGTCTCCCATATAGAGCTTCGTACAGAGCCATTTGAATGCTTGACTGGTAGCTATTATTGTAAGCAAACTCTGCGAGTGGCAGAAATTGATCCCAAGAACCCCCAAAATCAATGACAAAAGCGCGTAGCATATCCTCCAATATCTGAATAGTGCGCTTGGACTGTCCGTCCGTCTGTGGGTGAAATATTGTACTCAACGGAACTTGTGTGCCCAATTCTCGCAGCACTTCCCTCCAAAACTGTGAGGTAAACTGCGCACCCCGATCTGAAATAATGGACACCGGCACACCGTGTAGGAGAACAATCTCGCGAATATAAATCCCAGTCTGGAATAAAATGTGCGGACTTGGTCAATCGATCTACTATCACCCAAACAGCATCAAACTTTCTCAAAGTCTGTGGGAGTCCAACTACGAAGTCCATGGTAATACGCTCCTACTTCCACTCCGGAATTTCAAGTCTCTGTAGCAATCCGCCCGGTCTCTGGTGCTCGTACTTTACCTGTTGATAATTTAAACACCGAGATACAAACCCAACTATATATTTCTTCATCCACCTCCCCCGATAGTGCTGTCTCAAATCCTTATACATCTTCGTGATGCCTAGATGAATTACCGTGAACTGTGAGCTTTCTGGAGAATCAGCTCACGCAAACCATCTACATTAGGTACACATAGCCTGCCATGCATCCGTAATACACTGTCATCTCCAATAGTGACTTCCTTGGCATCACCGTGCTGAACCGTGTCCTTAAGGACATGCAGATGTGGATCATCATATTGGCGCTCTCTGATGCGATCATATAAAGAAGACCGAGAAACCACATAGGCCAAAACTCGATTCGGCTCGGAAACATCCAATCTAACAAACTGATTAGCCAAGTCCTGAACCTCCAAGGCTAAAGGCCTCTCTTCTACCGGTAAGTATGCTAAGTTGCCCAAACTCTCTGCCTTACAACTCAAGGCATCGGTCACCATATTGGCCTTTCCGGGATGATAGAGAATGGTGATATCATAATCCTTAAGCAACTCCAACCACCTTCGCTGCCGCAAGTTAAGATCCTTCTGTTTAAACAAATGTTGTAGACTCCGATGATCGGTATATACCTCACACTGGACACCATACAAGTAATGCCCCCAAATTTTAAGGCATGAACAATAGCTGCTAACTCAAGATCGTGGACTGGATAATTCTTCTCATGTACCTTTAACTGTCTGGACGCATAGGCAATCACCCTACCGTCTTGCATAAGTACTGCACCGAGACCAATCCGCGACGCGTCACAATACACAGTATAAGACTCTGAACCTGTAGGCAACACCAATACTGGAGCTGTAGTCAAAGCTGTCTTGAGCTTCTGAAAGCTCTCTTCACATTCATCCGACCACCTGAACGGAGCACCTTTCTGGGTCAATTTAGTCATAGGCGATGCAATAGACGAGAATCCCTCCACAAAACGACGATAATAACCGGCCAAGCCGAGAAAACTCCGAATCTCAATAACTGAGGATGGTCTGGGCCAATTCTGAACTGCCTCTATTTTCTTCGGATCCACCTTAATACCTTCACTGGACACTATATGTCCCAAGAATGCCACCGAACTAAGCCAGAACTCACACTTAGAGAATTTGGCATAAAGTTTCTCCTCTCTCAACCTCTGTAATACAATACCCAAGTGTTGTGCATGCTCCTCCTGGCTACGTGAGTACACCAGAATATCATCAATCAATACCACGATAAATAAATCAAGATATGGCTGAAATACACTATTCATCAAATGCTTAAATGCTGCTAGGGCATTGGTTAGCCGAAAAGACATCACAAGAAATTCATAGTGGCCATAACGAGTCCTGAATGCCGTCTTTAGAATATCTGAATCCTGAATTTTTAATTGGTGATACCCATACCTCAAATCAATTTTGGAGAACACCCTCGCTCCCTGAAACTGGTCAAATAAATCATCAATACGTGACAATGGATATTTATTCTTGATTGTAACTTTTTTCAACTGCCTATAATCAATGCACATCCGCATAGTTCCATCTTTCTTTTTCACAAACAGAACCGGTGCACCCCAAGGTGACACACTAGGCCTAATAAATCCCTTATCAAGGAGTTCCTGAAGTTGCTCTTTCAATTCTTTTAACTCAGCTGGTGCCATACGATACGGAGGAGTAGAAATGGGCTGAGTGCCCTGCACCAAGTCAATACCGAAATCAATATCCCTGTCGGGTGGCATACCCGACAGGTCTGCAGGAAATACATCCGGAAAGTCTCGCACGACCGGTATTGAATCAATAATAGGAGCATCTGCATCAACATCTCTCACAAAGTCCAAATATGACAAGCATCCCTTTCCAACCATACGTTGGGCCTTCAAATATGAAATTACCCTGCTAGGAACAAGATCTAGAGAACCCCTCCATTCAACCTTTGGCAACCCCGACATCGTCAATGTCACGATTTTTACGTGACAGTCCAGAATAGTATGACATGGAGACAACTAATCCATACCCAGGATTACATCAAAATCAACCATACCGAGTAATAAGAGATCAACTCTAGTCTCCAGTTCCCCAATAGTTACCACACACGACCGATACACACGATCCATAGTAATAATATCGCCCAACGGTGTAGATACACAAACATGTGAAACTAAGGACTCACAGGGCATATCCAGATAATGAGCAAAATATGATGATACATATGAATAAGTGGAACCAGGGTCAAATAATATAGAAGCCTCTCTGTGGCACACTGAAACAATACTTGTGATCACTGCGTCTGAGGCAACAGCATCTGGCCTGGCAGGAAAAGCATAGAATCGAGCCTCCTCCCCCTCTCGGACGACCCCTAACTTCCTGACCCCCACCCCGAGATGGTAGGGCGGGTGGTGTAACTACTGGTGCTGGTGCCGTCGGTCGAGAACTCTGTTGTGAAACCCCATTCAACAGCCTAGGACACTCTCTCTTAAAATGACTAAATTCTCTGCACTCGAAACAACCCTTCCTCTAACGGAACTGCTGCTTCTAATAACCCGAGGGATGACCTGCAGAAGCCTATGCGGACGAGGCATGATGAGAACTCTGCATTGGTAGTGCACTGAATGAAGACTGGCCTGAGTGAGAACTGTAAGAACCATGGCTAGCCGATGCACCACGATGAGCTGGATGACCTTTCTGAGCGTGTCTGTAAGAACGACCCCTACCACGGTGAAACTGACCCCCTGAAGGAACACCGTTGTAATCACCCGGACCACGAGGCCTCTTAGCCTCTCTCTCTCCACATTCCTGGCTACTAACCATCTCTATCTGCCGAGCAATGTCCACTACCTCATCAAAAGTAGCACCAAATACTCTCTCCCTAGTCATAAGTAACCGCAGCTGATATGTGAGGCCATTAATGAACCTCCTAATCCTCTCCCTATCAGTGGGAACCAACCATACTGCGTGACGAGCCAACTCAGAAAATCTCATCTCGTACCGCGTCACGGACATATCACCCTGGCGAAGCTGCTCAAACTGTCTGTACAGCTCTTCTCTGCGGGACTGAGGTACGAACTTTTCCAAAAAGACCATGGAGAACTGATGCCAAGTAAGGGGTGTTGCACCAACAGGGCTACGTCTCTCGTAAGTCTCCCACCATCTGAGTGCAGACCCAGAAAACTGAAAAGTAGTGAATGAGACCCCACCGGTGTCCAGAATACCCACTGTTTGAAGCATCTGTTGACACCTATCCAGAAAATTCTGAGCATCCTCTGACTCAGTACCGCTAAATGGTGGAGGTCGAAGCCTCTGAAATCTCTCAAGTCTCCTCTGCTCATCATCTACCATAACAGGAACTATTGGGGCCTGAGCAGCTGTAACCGGTTGGGCTGGGAGTACCCCCGATATCTGAAGTCCCTGTACTACCTGGTCTGGAGTACGGGCAACGGGGGTATGAGTACCTTCCCCAGCCTGAGAAGTGGCAGATGCGGCCTGAGACAAAACTGCCTGAGCAAGACCAGTGCAGGCTGCCAATATCTAGGCCAAAGTCTCCTGAATGCCTGCAATCTCAATGGGCACAGCTGGTGCCTGAGCTGATCCTGTCGGCTCAACTATATCTGGAATCTGCTCCTATGCTGGAACAACTGGTGATACTACGGGTGCTATTCCAACTGTGGTACGAGCTACACCTCGACCTCTACCTCGACCCCGGCCTCTACCACGATCCCGACCTCTCGCGGCCCTAACTGGTGGCACTGGTGTTTGACCGTCCGATCCGGTAGTATGTGTCCTCACCATCTGTGAGAGAATAGAATAACAGAAATTTAGTTTCCAGAATAAACAAATTCGCACGACAGAATACAAGAAAGTGAAATTTTCCTAAGGGTTCTACAGCCTCTCGAAGATAAGTACAGATATCTCTCTATCGATCCGCAAGACTCTACAAAACCTGCTCATGACTTGTGAGACCTATGTAACCTAGGTTCAGATACCAACTTATCACGACCCAAAATCCCAACCTGTCGTGATGGCGCCTATCTCGATATTAGGCAAGCCGAAAATCTCAATACACCAAAACTTCTCTTTAAGGTAAAATATAATATTTAAATACAATACAAACACTCTCCAAAACCTGGTGTCACTGAGTACATGAGCATCTAATATGAATACAAGTCTGGAAAATATAGTCTATAATAGTCTGAGACCAAATACGGTAAACAAAGAGATAGAGAAGGAGAGATAAGGTCTGCGGAACACGGCAGCTACCTGAAAATCTCCTGAAAATCAACCGCATGAAAGGATCAACCCCCGCTATGTCCAGGAATACCTGGATCTGCACACGAAGTGCAGGGTGTAGTATGAGTACAACCAACTCAACAAGTAACAATAATAAATAAGGAACTGAAGATAGTAACGAGCTACACAGTTATGGTTCATTTCGAGTAATTCCAGCAAAGAATAGACATGCTATACAAATCTGGCAGTTTAATGTCAAATCAATTTTTATACAGTTCCTGTTCATGTAATCCGTATATCAACAATCTTTCAGAGATTTCACAACAATGACAGATAGCAACTAAGTGCAACAATAAATGAAAATCATGTACAACCTCTTAGGAAAACACTCACTCACTGAGCTCCCAGCCCTCATCAATCACTGGGCTCCCAGCCCTCATCACTCACTCTGAATGGGTACACGCGCTCACTGAGGGTGTAGAGACTCCGGAGGGGCTCCTACAACCCAAGCGCTATAAACAGCACGGACAATGCACGTGCCATAATATAAATATCTGGATCTGCACGACCAACTCACGTGCTATAGTATAATATAAGGATCTGCACGGCCAACTCACGTTCTATAGTATAATATAAGTATCTGCACGGCCAACTCATGTGCTGCACGAACAACTCACGTGCTATAGTATCAATATCTCACAATCAAGCCCTCGGCCTCATTCAGTCATAAATTTCTCCAATCTCTCGGGCTCTTAATAATCATGAAATCAGCCCAAACAACAATGATATGATGTATCAATAATAATAATAGAGACTGAGATAAAATGTGCAAGTAAAAGCTGAGACTGAGTACATATAGCATTTAGTAGGCAATTCAACAAGTACGCGACCTCTGTGGGTCCCAACAGTACTATCACATAGTCTAAGCATGATTTCTAACATGATTTACAGTCAAATTTTATCAACACATAGA
The DNA here is from genome assembly GCF_000390325.3 of Nicotiana tomentosiformis. Classification (NCBI taxonomy): domain Eukaryota; kingdom Viridiplantae; phylum Streptophyta; class Magnoliopsida; order Solanales; family Solanaceae; genus Nicotiana; species Nicotiana tomentosiformis. Next base: position 5,452,237 of record NC_090820.1, on the reverse strand, counting down.
GAGCATATAGCTAACAACAAATTATTCAACTTTACAGTTTCCCGGGACGGACCAAGTCACAATCCCCTCGGTGCACGCCCACATGCCCATCACCTAGCATGTGCGTCACCTCCAAAATAATCACATGATACCAAAATCCGGGGTTTAATACCCTCAGGACCATATTTAAAACTGTTACTTACTCAAAACATGAAACTCTTTACTCTGCTATGCCTTTGCCTCGCAAATCGGCCTCTGAATGCCTCGAATCTAGTCACAAATAATTCGTTTCAGTCAATAAATTTATTGGAATTAATTCCATAAGAAAATACTAATTTTTCATAAAAATCCAAAATTTAGCTCAAAATTTGCCCGTGGTGACCACATCTCAGAACCCGACAAAAGTTATAAAATCTGAAAGCCCATTCAAACACGAGTCTACCCATACCAATTTTACCAAAATCCGACCCCAACTCGACCCTCAAATCTACAAATCTTATTTCCAAATTTCTAAGTTTCAATCTCTAATTTACACCTCAAAAGCATGTAATCTAGTCGGATTATTTGATAATAATTCAATATTATGGAGTAGAAATGATCACAAGGGACTTACCTCAAGTTTTCCTTGAAAATATATCAAAAATAGCCTCTCCCCAAGCTCCAATTTGTCAAAAATAGCGAATGGGATGAAGTCTCTGTTTTTATAATTCTGCCCAGACTGCCTTGATCTTGGCCTTCGATCGAGGTCCTCGATTCTGATCATCGATCCTGGCTCTTCGATCATGGCTCTCGACCCTACCTTCGATCGTGGCCCTCGACCCTGGGCTCGATCATGGCTTCGAGCCTGATAATCAACCCTTCCTTCGATCGTGGCCCTCGACCCTGGGCTCGATCGTGGCTTCGAGACTGATCCTCGACCCTGCCTTTGATCGTGTCCCTCGACCCTGGACTCGATCGTCCTTGATTCTGGGCTCGATTTATTTGGGCTCCATTCTGGGATCAATTTTTCTGGGCTCGATTATGGTAGAAGAAATTTCCAACAGAAGGAAATTGCAGTAGCTGTTGTAGTTCAATTTTTGTTCCGTTAACCATCCGAAACTCACCCGAGGCCCTCGGGACCTCAGCCAAATATACCAACAAGTCCTAAAACATCATATTAACTTAGTCGAATCCTCAAATCACCTCAAACAACAGTAAAATCATGAATTATGCCCCAATTCAAGCCTATTGAACTTTGAAACTTTCCATTTCTGCAAACAACGCCAAAATTATCAAATCACGTCCGATTGACCTCAAATTTTACACACCAGTCATAAATGATATAACAGACCTATTAAAAATTTTAGAATCGGATTTCGACCCCGATATCAAAAAGTCAACCCCCCGGTCAAACTTTTCAAAAATTCAACTTTCGGCATTTCAAGCTTGTTTCCTCTACGGACCTCCAAAAATTTTTCCGGACACGCTCCTAAGTCCAAAATCACCATACGGAGCTATTGGAATTATCAAAATTCAAATCCGATGTCATTTATACATAGGTCCATATCCGGTCCACTTTTCTAACTTAATAATTTTCAATTATGAGACTAAGTGTCTCGTTTCACTTCGAATTCCTTCTGGACCTGAACCAACTAACACGATAAGTCATAAATCAATATCAAGGCATAAATTGAGCAATAAATGGGGAAATGGGGTTATAATATTCAAAATGACCGGCCGGGTCGTTACATTCTCCCCCTCTTAAACAAACGTTCGTCCTCGAACAGTTTTAGAATAATACCTGGAGTCTCAAATAAGTGTGGATATTTGTTCCGCATCTCCTGCTCCATCTCCCGAGTAGCTTCTCCGACTGGCTGGCCTCTCCACTGCACCTTCACTGATGCTATGTTCTTCGACCTCAGATTTCGAACCTGCCGGTCTAAAATAGCCACCGGCTCCACATCATAAGTCAAATTACCGTTCAGCTGTACAATACTGAAATCTAGAATGTGAGACGGATCCCCGACATACTTTCGGAGCATGGATACATGGAACACTGGATGAACATCTGATAGACTAGGTGGCAAGGCAAGTTCATAAGCCACCTCCCCAATTTTCTTAAGTATCTCAAAAGCCCCAGTATACCGAGGGCTCAACTTTCCATTTTTCCCGAACCTCAACACACCCTTCATGGGTGAAATCTTGAGCAGAACCTTCTCCCCAACCATGTGAACAACATCACGAACCTTCATGTCGGCATAACTCTTTTGTCTAGACTGTGTCGTGCGAAGCCGTTCCTGAATTACTTTGACATTCTCTAAAGCATCCTGAACCAAGTCAGTACCCAATAGTCTAACCTCACGAGGCTCAAACCAACCCACCGGACACTGACACCGTCTCCCATATATAGCTTCGTACGGAGCCATTTGAATGCTTGACTGGTAGCTATTATTGTAAGCAAACTCTGCGAGTGGCAGAAATTGATCCCAAGAACCCCCAAAATCAATGACAAAAGCGCGTAGCATATCCTCCAATATCTGAATAGTGCGCTTGGACTGTCTGTCCGTCAGTGGGTGAAATATTGTACTCAACGGAACTTGTGTGCCCAATTCTTGCAGCACTTCCCTCCAAAACTATGAGGTAAAGTGCGCACCCCGATCTGAAATAATGGACACCGGCACACCATGTAGGCGAACAATCTCGCGAATATAAATCCCAGTCAACCGCTCCGAAGAATAATTAGTACCGACTGGAATAAAATGTGCGGACTTGATCAATCGATCTACTATCACCCAAACAGCATCAAACTTTCTCAAAGTCTGTGGGAGTCCAACTACGAAGTCCATGGTAATACGCTCCTACTTCCACTCCGGAATTTCAAGTCTCTGTAGCAATCCGCCCGGTCTCTGGTGCTCGTACTTTACCTGTTGATAATTTAAACACCGAGATACAAACCCAACTATATATTTCTTCATCCGCCTCCCCCAATAGTGCTGTCTCAAATCCTTATACATCTTCGTGATGCCTGGATGAATTATCGTGAACTGTGAGCTTTCTGGTGAATCAACTCACGCAAACCATCTACATTAGGTACACATAGCCTGCCCTGCATCCGTAATACACCGTCATCTCCAATAGTGACTTCCTTGGCATCACCGTGCTGAACCGTGTCCTTAAGGACACGCAGATGTAGATCATCATATTGGCGCTCTCTGATGCGATCATATAAAGAAGACCGAGAAACCACACAGGCCAAAACTCGATCCGGCTCGGAAACATCCAATCTAACAAACTGATTAGCCAAGTCCTGAACCTCCAAGGCTAAAGGCCTCTCTTCTACCGGTAAGTATGCTAAGTTTCCCAAACTCTCTGCCTTACAACTCAAGGCATCGGTCACCATATTGGCCTTTCTAGGATGATAGAGAATGGTGATATCATAATCCTTAAGCAACTCCAACCACCTTCGCTGCCGCAAGTTAAGATCCTTCTGTTTAAACAAATGTTGTAGACTCCGATGATCGGTATACACCTCACACTGGACACCGTACAAGTAATGCCGCCAAATTTTAAAGGCATGAACAATAGCTGCTAACTCAAGATCATGGACTGGATAATTCTTCTCATGTACCTTTAGCTGTCTGGACGCATAGGCAATCACCCTACCGTCTTGCATTAGTACTGCACCGAGACCAATACGCGACGCGTCATAATACACAGTATAAGACTCTGAACCTATAGGCAACACCAATACTGGAGCTGTAGTCAAAGCTGTCTTGAGCTTCTAAAAGCTTTCTTCACATTCATCCGACCACCTGAACGGAGCACCTTTCTGGGTCAATTTAGTCATAGGCGATGCAATAGACGAGAAACCCTCCACGAAACAACGATAATAATCGGCCAATTTGAGAAAACACCGAATCTCAGTAACTGAGGATGGTATGGGCTAGTTCGGAACTGCCTCTATTTTCTTCGGATCCACCTTAATACCTTCACTGGACACTATATGTCCCAAGAATGCCACCGAACTAAGCCAGAACTCACACTTAGAGAATTTGGCATAAAGTTTCTCCTTTCTCGGCCTTTGTAATACAATACCCAGGTGTTGTGCATGCTCTTCCTGGCTACGTGAGTACACCAGAATATCATCAATGAATACCACGACAAATAAATCAAGATATGGCTGAAATACACTATTCATCAAATATATAAATGCTGCTGGGGCATTGGTTAGCCCAAAAGACATCACAAGAAATTCATAGCGGCCATAACGAGTCCTGAATGTTGTCATTAGAATATTCGAATCCCAAATTTATAATTGGTGATACCCAGACCTCAAATCAATTTTGGAGAACACCCTCGCTCTCTGAAGCTGGTCAAATAAATCATCAATATGCGGGAATGGATATTTATTCTTGATTGTAACTTTTTTCAACTGCCTATAATCAATGCACATCCGCTGAGTACCATATTTCTTTTTCACAAACATAACCGGTGCACCCCAAGGTGACACACTAGGCCTAATAAACCTCTTTTCAAGGAGTTCCTGAAGTTGCTCTTTCAATCCTTTTAACTCAGCTGGTGCCTTACGAAATGGAGGAATAGAAATGGGTTAAGTGCCCTGCACCAAGTCAATACCGAAATCAATATCCATGTCGGGTGGCATACCCGGTAGGTCTACAGGAAATACATCCGGAAAGTCTCGTACGACCGATACTGAATCAATAATATGAGCATCTGCATCAACATCTCTCACAAAGGCCAAATATGACAAGCATCCCTATCCAACCATACATTGGGCCTTCAAATAAAAAATTACCTTGCTAGGAACAAGATCTAGAGAACCCCTCCATTCAACCTTTGGCAACCCCGGCATCGTCAATGTCACAATTTTTGCGTGACAGTCCAGAATAGCATGACATGGAGACAACCAATCCATACCCAGGATTACATCGACATCAACCATACTAAGTAATAAGAGATCAACTCTAGTCTCCAGTTCCCCAATAGTTACAACACACGACTGATACACACGATCCATAGTAATAATATCGCCCATCGGTGTAGATACACAAATAAGTGAAACTAAGGACTCACAGGGCATATCTAGATAATGAGTAAAATATTATGATACATATGAATAAGTGGAACCAGGGTCAAATAATATAAAAGCCTCTTTGTGGCACACTGAAACAATACCTGTGATCACTGCGTCTGAGGCAACAATATCTGGCATGGCAGGAAAAGCATAGAATCCAGCCTACCTGCCTCCCCCTCTTGGGCGACCCCTAGCTGCCTGACCCCCGCCCCGAGATGGCAGGGTGGGTGGTATAACTATTGGTGCTGATTCCATCGGTTGAGAACTCTGTTGTGAAACTCCACTCAGCAGCCTAGGACACTCTCTCTTGAAATGACTAAATTCTCCGCACTCGAAACAACCCTTCCTATGAAGGAACTGCTGCTCCTGATAACCCGAGGGATGACCTGCAGAAGCCTGTGCGGATGAGTCATGATGAGAACTCTGTGCTAGTAGTGCACTGAATGAAGACTGGCCTGAGTGAGCACTGTAAGAACCATGGCTAGCTGATGCACTACAATGAGCTGGACGACCCGTCTGAGTGTGTCTATAAGAATGACCCCTACCACGGTGAAACTGACCCCCTAAAGGAACACCGTTGTAATCACCCATACCACAAGGCCTCTTAGCCTCTCTCTCTTCACGTTCTTAGCTACAAACCATCTCTATCTACCGAGCAATGTCAACTACCTCATCAAAAGTAGCACCAGATACTCTCTCCCTAGTCATAAGTAACCACAGCTGATATGTGAGGCCATCAATGAACCTCCTAATCCTCTCCCTATCAGTGGGAACCATCAAGACTGCGTGACGAACCAACTCAGAAAATCTCATCTCGTACCGCGTCACGGATATATCACCTTGGCAAAGCTGCTCAACCTGTCTGCACAGCTCTTCTCTCCGGGACTGAGGTACGAACTTCTCCAAAAAGACCACAGAGAACTGATGCCAAGTAAGGGGTGCTACGCCAACAGGCCTACATCTTTTGTAAGTCTCCCACCATCTGAGTGCAGACCCAAAAAATTGAAAAGTAGTGAATGAGACCCTATTGGTCTCCAGAATACCCGCTGTCCGAAGCATCCGTTGACACCTATCCAGAAAATCCTGAGAATCCTCTGACTCAGTACCACTAAATGGTGGAGGTCGAAGCCTCTAAAATCTCTCAAGTATCCTCTGCTCATCATCTGCCATAACAGGAACTATCGGGGCCTGAGCAGCTACAACCGGTTGGGCTGGTAGTGCCCCCGGTATCTAAAGTCCCTGTACTACCTGGTCTGGAGTACGGGCAATGGGGGTATGAGTACCTTCCCTAGCGTGAGAAGTGGCAGGTGCAGCCTGAGCCGAAACACCTGAGCAAGGCCAGTGCAGGCTGCCAATATCTGGGCCAAAGTCTCCTGAATGCCTGCAATCTCAATGGGCACAACTAGTGCCTGAGCTGATCCTGTCGGCTCAACTATATCCGGAATCTGCTCCTGAGCTAGGAATAACTGGTGATACTACGGGTGCTATTCCAACTGTGGTACGAGCTACACCTCGACCTCTACCTCGACCCTGGCCTCTGCCACGATCCCGACCTCTCGCGGCCCTAACTGGTGGCACTGGTGGTTGACCTTCCGATTCGGTAGTAGGTGTCCTCACCATCCGTGAGAGAATAGAATTGCAGAAATTTAGTTTCCAGAATAAACAAATTCGCACGACAGAATACAAGAAAGTGAAATTTTCCTAAGGGTTCTACAGCCTCTCGAAGATAAGTACAGACGTCTCTCTACCAATCCGCAAGACTCTACTAAACCTGCTCATGACTCGTGAGACCTATGTAACCTAGGTTCAGATACCAACTTATCACGACCCAAAATCCCAACCTGTCGTGATGGTGCCTATCTCGATACTAGGCAAGCCGAAAATCACAATACACCAAAACTTCTCTTTAAGGTTAAAAATATAATATTTAAATACAATACAAACACTCCTCCAAAACCTGGTGTCACTGAGTACATGAGCATCTAATATGAAGACAAGTCTGAAAAATATAGTCTATAATAGTCTGAGACCAAATACGGTAAACAAAGAGATAGAGAAGGTGAGATAAGGTCTGCGGAACACGGCAGCTACCTCAAAATCTCCTGAAAATCAACAGCGCAAAAGGATCAACACCCGCTCTATCCGGGAACACCTGGATCTGCACACGAAGTGCAGGGTGTAGTATGAGTACAACCAACTCAACAAGTAACAATAATAAATAAGGAACTGAAGATAGTAACGAGCTACACAGTTATGGTTCATTTCGAGTAATTCCAGCAAAGAATAGACATGCTATCAAATCTGGCAGTTTAATATCAAATCAATTTTTATACAGTTCCTGTTCATGTAATCCCTATATCAACAATCTTTCAGAGATTTTCACAACAATGATAGATAGTAACTAAGTGCAACAATAAATGAAAATCATGTACAACCTCTTAGGAAAACACTCACTCACTGAGCTCCCAGTCCTCATCAATCACTGGGCTCCCAGCCCTCATCACTCACTCTCAATGGGTACACGCGCTCACTGAGGGTGTACAGACTCCGGAGGGGCTCCTACAGCCCAAGCGCTATAATCTGCACGGACAACTCACGTGCCATAATATAAATATCTGGATCCGCACGACCAACTCACGTGCTATAGTATAATATAAGGATCTGCACAGCCAACTCACGTGCTATAGTATAATATAAGTATCTGCACGGCCAACTCACGTGTTGCACGGACAACTCACGTGCTATAGTATCAATATCTCACAATCAGGCCCTCAGCCTCACTCACTCATAAATCTCTCCAGTCTCTCGGCTCTTAATAATCATGAAATCATCCCAAACAACAATGATATGATGTATCAATAATAATAACAGAGACTTAGATAAAATGTGCAAGTAAAAGCTGAGACTGAGTACATATAGCATTTAGCAGGCAATTCAACAAGTACGCGACCTCTGTGGGTCCCAAGAGTACTATCACATAGCCTAAGCATGATTTCTAGCATGATTTATAGTCAAATTTTATCAACACATAGAGAGCATATAGCTAACAACAAATTTTTCAACTTTACAGTTTCCCGGGACAGACCAAGTCATAATTCCCTCAGTGCACACCCACACACCCGTCACCTAGCATGTGCATCACCTCTAACCAATATTGATTTAAGAACACTTACCCCGTTGTTTTCCATGAAAAACACCCGAAAATTGCCTCTTCCCGGTATGCCTTTGCCTCGCAAATCGGCCTCTGAATGCCTCGAATCTAGTCACAAATAATTCGTTTCAGTCAATAAATTTATTGGAATTAATTCCATAAGAAAATACTAATTTTTCATAAAAATTCAAAATTTAGCTCAAAAATTGCACGTCTCGGAACCCGACAAAGTTACAAAATTCGAAAGCCCATTCAACCACGAGTCTACCCATATCAATTTTACCAAAATCAGACCCCAACTCAACCCTCAAATCTACAAATCTTATTTCCAAATTTTCAAGTTTCAATCTCTGATTTACACCTCAAAATCATGTAATCTAGTTAGATTATTCGATGATAATTCAATATTATGGAGTAGAAATGATCACAAGGGACTTACGTCAAGTTTTCCTTGAAAATATATCAAAAATCGACTCTCATCAAGCTCCAATTTGTCAAAAATGGCCAATGGGACGAAGTCTCTATTTTTATAATTCTGCCCAGGCTGCCTCGATCTTGGCCTTCGATCGAGGTCCTCGATCCTGGGTCTCGATCCTGTGCCTTGATCCTGGGCCTCGATTCTGACCATCTATCTTGCCCCTCGATCATGGCTCTCGACCCTTCCTTCAATCGTGGCCCTCGACCCTGGGCTCAATCGTGGCTTCGAGCCTGATCCTCAACCCTGCCTTCGATCGAGGCTTCGAGCCTGATCCTTGACCCTGCCTTCGATCGTGGCTCTCGACCCTGGACTCGATCGTCCTTGATTCTGGGCTCGATTCTGGGATCAATATTTCTGGACTCGATTTATTTGGTCTCAATTCTGGGCTCGATTCTGGCAGAAGAAATTTCCAGCAGAAGGAAATTGCAGCAGCTGTTGTATTTCAATTTTTGATCTGTTAACCATCCGAAACTCACCCGAGACCCTCGGAACCTCAACCAAATATACCAACAAGTCCTAAAACATCATACGAACTTAGTCGAATCCTCAAATCACCTCAAACAATGCTAAAATCATGAATTACGCCACAATTCAAGCCTATTGAACTTTGAAACTTTCCATTTCTACAAACAATACCGAAACCTATCAAATCACATCCGATTGACCTCAAATTTTTCATACCAGTCATAAATGATATAACAGACCTATTAAAATTTTCAGAATCGGATTTGACCCCGATATTAAAAAGTCAACCCCCCGGTCAAACTTTCCCAAAATTCAACTTTCAGCATTTCAAGCCTAATTCCTCTACGGACCTCCAAAAAAAATTTTGGACACGCTCCTAAGTCCAAAATCACTATACGGAGCTATCGGAATCATCAAAATTCAAATCCAAGGTTATTTACGTATAGGTCCATATCCAGTCCATATTTTTAACTTAATTTATTTTCAATTATGAGACTAAGTGTCTCATTTCACTCTGAATTTCTTCCGGACCTGAACCAACTAACCCGATAAGTCATAAATCAATAGCAAGGCATAAATTGAGCAGTAAATGAAGAAATGGGGTTATAATATTCAAAACGACCAGCCGGGTCGTTACACAAATGGCCGGCAATTTGATTTAGGTAATTTAAAAAATACTCTATGTGTCGTAAGCTTAGACTAGACAAAACGGCCATTTAGTTAATCACCCAATATTTAAGACTTCAAAATCAATTAAAATTTTAATTATTACCTACCTATTACCCGATTTCTTCTCTTATCTTCATATTACCCGTAACTAATATACAACACATTATTGAGGAAAAAATGCCATTTTTAGAGGTGCTTTGTTATACGTTTCTCTACAGTGCTAAACAAAGAATTTTTATTCTTCATCTCTTTCTACTCTATAGGCAACTGGCCATTGTAGCATCGATATATTTTACTTCTAAACTTGAATCCCATAAATTTAAAATTTAAGATAGTTCATCAATGTGTTAAATAAAATTGAAAAGGACAATAAGATGTCTATAATAATATATAATTCAACATAAATTTCCAAGTAAAATTATTATTTATCTATATTTATACTATAATAACAACACAAATATCCTTGGCGAAATATTAATTGTGTTTTTTGCCCTTTAAATATAGATTTCACACTAAACAAAATAGTAGTTTAATTATTTTTTAAATTTTTAAGACTTTAGAATCAATTAAGTTTTATTTAAACTATGTATGAAGTCATAATGTTTATAACTTTAAAATCGACTCAATTTTAACCACTTCAATTCAAATAAATATATTAAAAGGAGCACTAACGTTATGCAACTTACCTTACATATATTAAATCAAATTGCATAATGGAAATAGTCATTAAATGATACTTAATACTTATATGATTAAATAAGGAAGCAAATATAAAAATTATAACAATATTATGTAATATAATAGTTCAAAAATAAAGGCACGCTCATTTTTGTCATAATAATAATAATAATGAACATAATCCAAAGGAATCAAATTAATTTTTTTAGACTGTTTGACATAGCTAAATATAAAATAGAATATCAACTCTTATATGTTTGTTGTCCTATCTATAACACAAGAACCCTAAGTCACCGTAATCAGTTTTTATCCTTTAAAAAGAGAACTCTTAGTTGATAAAATAATTATTACATTAAAATATTAAAAATTTGAATAACAAAAAATAATTTATTTTCTTTAATATTAAGAATGAATATTTAAATCTTTAAAATACCATATTAGAAAAAAAATCTAATTCTATTAATTTCAGTATTAAGACCCATATTTGGTAAAAGTGCTGAATAAGGATAAAAAAGTAGAAAACAAACGTATTCTAATTGCGTTTTTATTAATTAATTAATTTATTTATTTATTTTTTATAAAATTTTAACTTAACATTAGTTATTTTTATACTTTATATTTCCATTTATCAAATTTTTAGCATGAGTCATATAGGACTAATGTTGCTCCCAAACGCACACGCAAGTATACGTGGTCAACAAGTAATATAAGATTGTAAGTCCAGATATCGTACCCACAGGGACTTGTGATTAACTATCAACTAAATTAAACCAAACAATTAATTTATTCAAGCGAATCGTAAAGTATGAATATTTAACTAAAATTTAATCTAGAGTAACAAATTAAGAGATTAAAGAAAACAACGACAAGCTTAAAGACGAATTCAATGTGAGTGAATATTCTAGAGCTATGAGTTAGCTAATAATCCCGTTGAGTTTTTCACTTAAATCGTCTAATTATTTTATCTGATTTATTGGTTGACAGGGTTAATATTGCTCGTTTCCTTCTCCCGAAGTACTACTCGCCTATTCAAGCTAATCTAACGCCTATATTCCTATGGAATTAGAATTAACAAGAATGCATTAATAATTCCTATATAGTAACCAAGCAAGGCGATTAGGTATATTCCTATCCTAACCGCAAATTCGCCCCAACCTCCTCAGAGTTAAGGTCTTGCTCTACTCAATCTTATATGCAATCTAGAATTCCCCTCCCGAGTTCAATCCTAGATTCGTAGATAGTATTCAGCTGGTGATCAAGCAATCAAATAATTAAGCGTAAGATTGAATAAATAAACTAATATAATAAACTAATAAGAACAATTCAAGCTTCAAACTAAAACGTTCATGCCGCACCCAAAACTCTAGAATTAATAAGCTATGAGATTAAAGGAAGAGACGAGAAGAAAAACTAGCTAGAAGCCTCCTCCAAGCTTGACGTTCTTTCCTCCGATTGCAAAACTCCTCTAAAATTGGTGTTTAATGACTATTTATATGTGTATGAAAAAGACCTAAACGAAATAACCAAGTCCAAAATCAAATAGGAGATAAAATAGGCTTTAAAAACCCGGAATACCCTCGCTACAGGCCTCGCCTCACGAGGCAAAATGCCTGGTACACCTCGCCTAAGCCCGTGCGCCGCAACCTCTGACTCGCGCTTTCCAGTGTGCGACACATGCTCTATAGCGAGCTAGAAAGCTCACGTCGCCCACTATGGGCCCGTTTGGATTGGCTTAAAAAAGTGACTTTTAAGTTAAGTGCTGGAACTTGTTTTATAAATAAGCAGTTACGTGTTTGGATAAAAGCGCTGAAACTTAAAATAAGCTGATAAAGTGTTTGGTAAACAAGTGCTGGTAAGCACTTTTTCTTGTTAAAATGACTGAAATATCCTTAAAGTTGTTAACATTATAAAGAAGATGATGACCATAATATTATATTTTCCGTTCATAACTTCAAATTCATGGGTAACATGTAAATTTATTGAATGATTTAATTATAGAATATAGTTACACTAATTAAGAAAAAAGGAAGGATTCAACCACCAAAAAAATTAAATGTTATGGAACCAAAAAAAGAAGCCAAAAGAACAATATTTATAAAATATTGGAATGTATCAAACATTATTTAAAAAACTATTGTTTGCTTCACGTTAAGAATTTTAAGAAATTGACAAATATTGGAGAATGGGGAAAACAATAGTATGTTGCAAGGTTTTTACTTAGGAGTAATTTCGGGATTAAGAAAAATTATAAGGGATAAGAATGTAATATCCTTGGTCAAAGCAATATGGCTTTTAAGCCAATTTAGAAAAGGTTGGGTTTTCCAACTTATTGATTTTGGCTTTGTTTAAGCAGATTTTAACTTTTTTTAAGTCCATTTTTTTGGTTGCCAAACATTTTTACAAGTTAAAAACTGCTCATCCAAACAGGCTCTATATCACGTTCAAAATGGCTTGCTATACCTGCTTTTGCTTACATTTTTGATTCTGTTGCTTTGTCTTTCTTCTTTCGTATTTCACTACTTCGTTCCACTTTCAAGTTTATATTCTTCTTTCTTTCTTTGCAATCCTTTCTTTCTTCTTTCGTTCCACTTTCAATTCTTGCTTTGTTTCTTTTTTTTTTTTTGGTCTTCTTTTGCATTGGTTACACTTTTGTTTACTAATTAAATAATCATACTTCATTCTTGTAGTGTATAAAATAAACATAAAATCTCTATTTTTCTCCCAATTTTATCTTCCACGTACCTACAAATAAAATAAACTCAATTAAGCACAAATATAGTATAGTTTAGCATTAAAGCACCTAAAATTTATAAGGTAAGTAATGCACTAAAAATGTAAAATTATAGCCAAACATCACTACCCCACACTTAAACGTTGCTCGTCCTCGAGCAATCAAACTGCACTTTATATAGACATGACCTTTTTAAACAATTATCCTAACTTATCACACTAAGAATCTTTAAAATAGACTAAGCACAGGAGTGTAATATCTTCACATTAAAATTTTATTTGCAAGTACCATGCATTATTCACAACTCACTCACTTACTCTAAAATAGAGGTCAATGACATTACCTTTCCTTCATGAATCAAGTGCCCTCACACAACAAAAGAGAGTAGTTCCACACACAATAAAAACTTAAGCACAATTAGGAAACTCAAGATAGAAAAAATTCACTCACTCTCAGAAATAGCATTCATATGCCCCAAAAGACATGCCATAGGCTTGCCCGTAGTGTACTACTCTACTAATTGACTTCATTCAGTCTAGGATCAAGTAGGACTTTAATTGATTGTAATGTAGGCTACGGGTCGGGTAGGATACATTTGGATATAAGAGTGACTACACCTCCCTAAGCACTTTAATACATACACTTTAATATTTAAAACCCACACTTATATCAAACCATAACTCCACCTTCATATCAATGTATATTAACTCCATACTTCTTTAAGCATATCAAGAGTCACTACTATCAAGGAATATTTTTCACAGCAATACAACTATTTTTTTTCTTTTTTTTCTTTTTCAATTCAAGTAGCTTTTATTATTTTTTTCAAAACAGTGCACCTTTCTCTTTATTTCATTAGTTCCACTCAAAAGCCAAACCAACCACCCCACACTTTAACTTTTACAAATTTCATAACAATTCAAGTGCTCATGAGAGGTGAAAAGGTTCAAATAGATGATTAATTCAAACAAATGGGTAAGGCTTGTAATGTGGTTGCCAAAGAAACAGGATTACAGGCTCAAAGGGGTTAACTACGATACATAACAATTAGGCGGGAAAACTATATATATCTGGCTCAACAAAGAAATACCTATATCACTTCCAAGACTGAACAACGCTATTATTTCGCTTCGCAAACATACGGGGCAAGTTCTAGACAGCAAATGCAATGCACAGAATAAAACAAAAGTCTCAAACACACATGGCACATAACTCACTCAGGATTGGACTCATCAAGATACTCTAGTCAAAGCACTTAAGAAAATTTAAGATTATACAATTTAAGGTACTTATACAAGAGTCAAAAATTAAGCCTAAGCATCACAACTAAAATACTCACTATTCTCAAGGCATAACAAGGTCAAGAGATATTACTCCAATTTAATTTATCTCACAGTGGCTCCTACTCGTAAAAAAATAAAACTAACTACACGGTTCAAATAAAACACTTGGCAAAAAACCGCGGCACAAAGAAAAACCAAGGGGGAATTATTACACTACCTAACAAAAGAAAATCTTTTTATATTTTTTTCTTTCATTTAAATCCCTCAAGACACCTGTCGAATGCAATCTATCGTAGGGAAAAGTCAAATCGTCGGGACAAGTACTACAACTAAGCTATAAGATATCACAGAAAATCACCCAGATAATCTCCTCACCCCACACTTAAAATTGTGAAATGTCCTCAATGTACACTATAAATAACAAGAGGGTAAAAGAGACTTTCTGGTAGGCCAAAGGCCAAAGAATTAGCAGCTCACGGATTACTCAGACTTCTCCCATGTATGGTCCATTTGTGTGGGCACCCCGCACTTAGTTCTCACCATTTGCTCGATTTTTCACAGGCCTATTGGCCTTGATTCCATGCTCCTACTCCTACAAAAAACTAAAATAACACTACAAAGATAACACAATTATAAAAAACAAAACAAAAACAAAAAAAAAAAGAATTGGGTTGCCTCCCAACAAGCGCTTGATTTAACGTCGTGGAACGACGCCATCATTTTCACCACTTTTCCTTCCACTTTGAGAATATGAATTGTGCCCCCAATTTTGCATCAATTTTTCTGTCACGTTCATGGGGTAGCGGTGTCAAAATAAAGGAACCAAGAAATATGTATCGCATCTTGCACTTCTTGGCCTTTAAGCGAGGGATGTCATTTTGTCTCCTTGGCATCACAAATTTCAGAATATATGCATTTTTTTCCTCATCCATTGACTCCTCCATATGCTCAAATAGATCAATTCTCGTGTCACCAATCAAGCACAATGTTGAAAAATGGTTAGAATGAGGTCCAATATGCTCCAACTCCAAAATTGCATTATTTTTGACATCCTTTATATTGTACTCTTCGTCAACCTTGACATCATTAATAATATTTTGGTCGAATAGTTGGGATTCCTCTTTTTGCTCCATAAGTTGGCTAGTATCTACAACAATTGGTTGTAGGGCATCAGACGCCTCAACCTTTTTATTCAATTGAGCCTGCATGTCATGGATATCTGAGCCAAATTGGTCTATCTCTTGCCTGAGCTCAGTTCTTTCTTCTATCAGTTGTTCTGTCATATTTGAAAAACTATTACGTATAACCCAATGAAATTTTCAGTTGAGCTTGTTCTTCTAGCCAAGATTGGCTCACGATATCTGCTTCTTCAAAGTAATCTTCTTGTGGGAACTCGCTCTCTTCGTCGAGTTGAGGTTCTTCTTGGAAATTGGCCATTAATTCGTCCATTCTAGCCTGGAATCTTTTGATCGCTAAGGCGTCAAGAACTTGTTGCTCGGTTACTTACCTTATCATATCCATAATAGCCTTTTGATTTTCATCTTATTGCTCAGCTACTTGCCTTATTATGTCCATATTACGAGCATCACGTTTCATATCATCCACTTAATTGCTCCTATCAAACTCATAAACATTATTAAAAATATTATAATAAGAGCTCTGAGACGGATAATGAGAATTAGGATAACCATCCCAATGGCCACCTTGACAACCACAAACATTACAAAAATTTCACACATCAGATTGAGATTCACAATTTTGCAACAAGTGTGGTCCTCCTAAATATGGACATGGATCACCAAAATAAGAATAACTAATATTCGACCAATTCTCGTTCCAAGATGCCATGTGAACAAAGATAATAAAATATTAAACTAAGATAAAATAAATAAATAAAACTTGAATAGACAAAAAGTAAAAATCTAATCTAGTAGAATAGTTAATTTCTAAGTCCCCGGCAATGACGCCAAAAAGTTGTTGCTCCCAAACGCACACGCAAGTATACGTGGTCGACAAGTAATATAGGATTGTAAGTCTAGATATCGAACCCACAGGGACTTGTGATTAACTATCAACTAAATTAAACCAAACAATTAATCTATTCAAGCGAATCATAAAGTATGAATATTTAACTAAATTTTAATCTAGAGTAACAAATTAAGAGATTAAAGAAAACAATGGCAAGCTTAAAGACGAATTCAATGTGAGTGAATATTCTAGAGCTATGGGTTAGCTAAAAATTTCGTTGAGTTTTTCACTTAAATCGTCTAATTAATTTATCTAGTTTATTGGTTGACAGGGTTAATATTGCTCGTAGCCTTCTCCCGAAGTACTATTCGCCTATTCGTGCTAATCTAACGCATATATTCCTATGGAATTAGAATTAATAAGAACGCATTAATAATTCCTGTATAGTAACCAAGCAAGGCGATTAGGTATATTCCTATCCTAACCGCAAATTTGCCCCCCTTAGAGTTAAGATCTTGCTCTACTCAATCTTATATGCAATCTAGAACTCCCTCTCCCGAGTTCAATCCTAGATTCGTAGATAGTATTCAACTGGTGATCAAGCAATCAAATAATTAAGCGCAAGATTGAATAAATAAATCAATATAATAAACTAATAAGAACAATTAAAGCTTCAAACTACAACGTTCATGTCGTACCTAAAACTCTAGAACTAATAAACTGAGATTAAAGGAAGAGAAGAGAAGAAAAATGTTACGACCCAAAATCCAACTAGTCATGATGGCACCTAACCCAACCCGCTAGGTAAGCCAACTTTCGATTATCCAATTTCAATAACAATTATTAAAGTAATTTAAGTGAATAAACATTTTAATCTTATACATCACTCAAGAACTGATAGTACAAATCATGAGCTTCTAAGAATAGAGTATACAAAGCGAAAATGAAATAAATACATAATCTGTTTAAATAATACATAAACAGAGCTTTTATAAATCTAAGGCTACCCTGAACAAAAGGCAGCTACAACAGGAACACATGTACATCTTCAAGTCCTGCAACCATCGAGCACAGCAACAACAGTAGCCAATATCTGCACGCAATATGCAGAAGTGTAGTATCATTACAACCGACTCCATGTATTGAGTAAGTAACAAACCTAGCCATAGGTTGAAAGTAGTGACGAGCTTCCACCAAGGTCGGGTCCATAACAAATAGTCCACAATAGTCCATAATAACATAAAGCAAATAATACCAGAAGTAACTCAGAGATAAAATGCTCAGCCAAATCATGATTTCAATAATAATAGTTCTTCCTTTCAAATGCATCAGTGGAAACCCAAATCGTTTGCCGAAGTTTCCAATAATATAAAGAGTTTGAAAATAATAAATTTCTCCAAAATTATTCTTAATAATAAATAATATATTTCATTTTCCTTCCAGATAACCTGTGTAAAACAAATGCATCACTATGCCCATCTGTCAAAAATATGTGAGAAATCATGAATGATGTGATGTTGTACAGCATGAGAAAAAATACATCTCTATGCTTGTATGTCATGTGTGCATGCCAATGCGATGCAATTCAGTGATAAAATCATAAACAGACCCTCGAGCAGAAAATCACTCATATACAGCCCCCCCGGGCAAACCTCACAGTCACTCATGCTACTCGGGCATACCTCACAATCACTCTTGTCACTCGGCCATACCTCACAATCACTCATGCCTCCCAGTTACTCAGCACTCGGCACTCGCACTCAGTAGGTACCTACGCTCACTGGGGGTGTGTACAGACTCCGGAGGGGCTCCTTCAACCCAAGCGCTATAATCTGCACGGACAACTCACGTGCTATAATGATAAAGTATGCTGCAGGCGGGTAGCCCCGATCCACACTCATCCTCACAAATCAGGCCCTCGGCCTCACTCAATCATAAACCTCTCTAGCCCCTCGGGCATTTCAGTAAAATAGGGCATTCAGCCCAAAATATTTATATGCATCAAAATAGAGTCATAAAACCGAGTTATGATATGCAATGAAATGAATATGACTAAGTATGAATTTTCAATTTAACACAATAATTCACAGCAATATGACCTCGGTGGGTCCCAATAATACTGGCACATAGCCTCAACATGATTTTTAATATGTTTTTTAGCTCAATTTCTTTAACACATAAAACCGCATGGAAATACGACAACCCATCCAATTACAAGTTCAACCATACTAATTTCACTCAAATCCGACTTCAAATCGGTATTCAAACTTGAAAAATCGTTTTGTGACATAATAGAAATTTTCTTCTATTTCTCTTGAAGATTCGGTAATCTTACACGAAAAATGAAGATGAATTCATGGAATATAATCACAAGGGAGTTAAGAACACTTACCCCAAGTTGTGTGGAAAACTTCCACTCCAAACTCGCCAAACCCGAGCTCCAAAATCCGAAAATGAGTGAAAATGTTGAACCCTCTAATTTTAAGGTTCTGCCTAATCGATTTCCGCATCTGCGGACAAGATTTGCGCACCTACGCATCTGCTTTTGCGGACAAAAATGCGCGCCTATGGAAACAACCAGCCTCCCAAAACCTCGCATCTGCGTCCCTTTTCTCGCATCTGCGGGCTCGCAGATACGCCTTCCCCTTTTCACCTGCAGTCGCCTCACGCCAACCCCAGTCCGCATCTGCGCAACACTTTCGCACCTGTGGCAAATTCCTCGCACCTGCGAGCACTGCCCAGTCCCACTGTTGGTCACTTCTGCGACTGATCTTGCGCACATGCGGCTTCACACCTGCGATCAAAATCTTCGCAGGTGCGATCACACCAGTAGTCAGCAGTTTCAGCATTTCCTTAAGTGCAAATTTGATCCGTTAACCGTCCGAAGCTCACCCGAGGCCCCCGGGACCTCAACCAATTATATCAACAAGTCCCATAACATAACACAGACCTACTCGAGGCCTCAAATCACACCTAACAACATCGAAACGATGAATTACACCTCAATTCGAAATCATTGAACCTTAAACTTCAAATTCTACAACTTGCGCCGAAACACATCAAATCACGTCCGATTGACCTCAAATTTTGCACACAAGTCACATTTCACATTACGGACCTATTCCAATTTCCAGAATCAGATTCCGACCCCGATATCAAAAAGTCACCTTTCCGGTCAAACTTTCCAAAAATTTAACTTTAGGCAATTCAAGCCAAATTCTACTACGGACCTCAAAATAATTGTCCGGACACGCTCCTAAATCCAAAATTACCATACGGAGCTATTGGTATCATCAAAACTCCATTCCGGGGTCGTTTACACATAAGTCGACATCCGATCACTATTTTAACTTATGTTTTAAACCTTGGAACTAAGTGTTCCAATTCATTCCAAAACCTCACCGGACCCGAACTATTTACCCCGACAATTCACACAATAACTGTAAAGTATAATTTGAGTAGTAAAGGGGGAAGCGAGGTTGTAATACTCAAAACGACCGGTCGGGTCGTTACAAAAAACTAGTTAGAAGCCTCCTTCAAGCCTGATGTTCTTGCCTCCGGTTGCAAAACTTCTCTAAAAATGGTGTTTAATGACTATTTACGTGTGGAGGGAAAATATCTAAATGAAATAACCAAATCCAAAACCAAATAGGAGATAGAACAGGCTTTAAAAACCTGGAACACCCTCGCTACAGGCCTCGCCTTGCGAGGCAAAACGCCTGGTACACCTCGCCTAAGCCCGTGCGCTGCAACCTCTGACGCGCGCTTTCCACTGGGCGACGCATGCTCTATAGCGAGCTAGAAAGCTCGCGTCGCCCACTATATCACATTAAAAATGGCTTGCGACGCCTGCTTTTGCTTACATTTTTTATTCTGTTGCTTTGTCTTTCTTCTTTCGTATTTCACTGCTTCGTTCCACTGTCTAAGTTTCTATTCTCCTTTCTTTCTTTGCAATCCTTTCTTTCTTTCTTACGTTCCACTTTCAATTTTTGTTTTGTTTCTTCTTTTTTTTGTCTTCTTTTGCATTGGTTACACTTTTGTCTTCCTTCGTAATTAAATACTTACAAATTAAATAATCATACTTCATTCTTGTAATGTATAAAATACACATAAAATCTCTACTTTGCTCACAATTTCGTTTTTCACGAACCTACAAACAAAATAAACTTAATTAAGCACAAATATTGTATAGTTTAGCATTAAAGCATATAAAATGCAAGGTAAGTAATGCACTAAAAATATGAAATTATTGAGCTAGCTATGTAAGATAGACATTTATCAATTTCAGGAACTTACACTTTTTTTATAACTTAAACACATTTTAATATATGTTTTATATAATATTAAAAAAATCTCACTGAGATAGGATACACATGCAACACACGTACTTTAAAACTAGTAACTTTAAAAGTATAACAAGTTCAATATTAAAAATTTTAAAGACTGAACCCATAAAGTTTAAAGTCTGGATCCGCCTCAACTAGGATTTGGATGAAATCATTCCGAAAATATCATGAATTATTTTACACCAGTAAGTCAGCTTCGCTTCGCGCGGTCATAGATAAATAGTAAATATATCATATAATCTTGTTATAAACTTAATTGAGATAGAAAGATACAATTTTCATGCATTACATACAAATATAAAATTTTCTCGAGTTAGCTCCACTCAAAATATCAACCAATTCAAAGTTTATTCTCACACCGCACTAATTCCTAAATTGGTCATTCAAAATTGAAAAGCAATTTTTTTTCTTAAAAAGCAAAATTAATTCCGCTAAAATTCTTATGATAACATCAATAAAACCAGTAAATTCCTACAAATAAGATATGAGAAGAGTAATATGCACGCAAACCTTATATCTGATAAGAGGTCACATAAATTCTCTCCCATAGACTATTGGCTATTATATTTTATCGGAAAAGGCTAAAGACGTAAGAAAGGACCGGATGTTACATAAACTTTACGCTAAAAAAAGGTATGATAGTAGCAATACATCCCGTCCTAAACTCAATTGTTACTTTCACTTTTTATTGGCCTCCTCCCTCAAAACTTTCCAAGAAAATATTAATTTCTCTTTATATCTCTTGGTCTCTCTTGTAATTGATTGCCATTTTTATTACATCACAATCTTTTTGTATTTACAGTACTAAAAATCCGGGCAAAACTGTCCAAAAGCTGTAAAACTCTTTATGCACTTCACTAATACTTAATATCACAAGATGTAACGACTCGACTTGTCATTTTAAGAATTAGCGTCACGTTTAACAGCTTAAGACCTCGAGCATCTTCGTAATGTGTATTATGACTTCCGCGCGCGGTCGAGTTTGGTTTTCGAATGATTCGAGATTTAATTGAAAGAACTATATATTCTTGTTTTGGAAGCTTAAATGAAAAGAGTTGACCGGAGTTTGACTTTTGTGAAAACGACTCCGGAATGAAACTTTGATGGTTCCAATAGCTTCATATGGTAATTTCGGACTTAGGCGTATATCTGGAATTGCAGTTGGAAGTCCGTAGAATAATTCAGTGCATTTTGGCGAAATTAGAAAACTGATGTATGCTAATTATATTATTTTGTGTGCAGATGAGGACTATTAATATGATGGACATCAATTGGATATGATAATAAGTGTACGAGGTATGATGTGGGGTATAAGGAGAGGCCTAAGCTTAAGTCAAGTTTGAAATTTCATGATAGGATAAAGTTTTAAGTGAGTTCGCACAAGACCTAACTTCAAATGAGCATAACTCTCTTGATATGAACATTTATATGGTCTATTACCTATCAAACGAAAGGTCTATGTGGCTAGTTTTTAACGATTCAAATCGTTCGTCGTTTGGACATTCCTACAAGAGGTTATGACCAAATTACAAAAAGCTAGTAGAATACGATTCTGCGACCATTGTGCGATCGCAGAAGTGGTTAAGCGACCGCAAATTGGTCGCAGAATGGACCAGTACAGCCCAGTTTTTGGCACCGATTTTGTGGTGCATTTTGCAACCCGCATAGCCATTTTGCGGTTCATTATGCGAGCGCAGGCCTGATTTCGGATAGTTAATTTTTCTATTTTCATAACCCGATCCTATTTTGATAAATAGCCTTTGGGCTTATTTTGGGATAATTATCTGATGATTTTAGAGAGAAGTGAGAGTGTTCTAAAGAGAGGAAATAGATGAAGTGTTTTGTTCGTCAAGATCTTGCTCAAGTCTTGAAATCCAATAAGGAAATCTCACAAGATCTTCAGTCAAGAGGTAAGATTCAAACCTCTACTCTTCAATTTCGACTTTGTGGTAAAAGATGGGAGATTGGAGTATGATTCTTAGGTGTAAGAGTATTATGTATATGTACTTGTACCAATAAGTTTGTGGGGAGATTGTTGAGCTCAGATAAGTAAAGATTGGATTGTGGGATGAAAGAATCCACCATAGAAGAACCTTGAAATCAAGATGCACACCTAGTGTTTGATGAAATGCTTAAATGAAGTGAACCCATGAATATCTTCCTAATTATGTTTCACTTTTGTTATGTTTCTAAATAGATTGAAGTTACTAGGATTTCTGAAACATTATAGTAATGTAAGGAAAACTCAAGAAAGATTGGAGTTGTCCGGAGGTCAATTCACGTGAGAATGCTATTTTGGAATATCGGCATAACTTTAAAAAGGTAATTATCTTGCCTAACCTTGAGTGGGGGAATTAACCCTTAGGCATTGAGTTGTACGTGCCATTTGTGTAATGTGAAAGCCGTGTACGCGAGGTGACGTGTACGTACTTGGTTTATATGTGCAAATATTATTGGTTGAAATTCGTAGACGCCTTTATGTATTAAATTGAAAAATTGTTGGAACTTAGTAAATCCTTGAATTGTCATGCCCCATTCCTTGTTTGTTGAATTTGTATTTTATATGATAATTTGGTGTTATTGTCACTTGTATTTTTATGTGAATTTCGTGTGTTGTTGATTTGATAACTTTTTTATAATTAAATTCATTATGGAAATTCTTATCTGCAAATAATTATTAAATAAACTTAAAAAGAGGCGTTAATATATTTATCTAAATTTTGGATTAAAGAAGGTATTGTCCTATGCTGAGTTACTTTTCCATCTCTGTTGTTGTTTTGAGGTTTTATATGCGTTGTGCGGAGCCTTGGGCTATTTGTTGAAAAATTTATTGATTTTGCTATATCTTTGGAATTGGTTGTGGTCATTGGGAAAATTATGATATGAATTGTTGTATTGTGTTGTAGTTTAAACACTCTCCTTGATGTTATTTAAGCTTCCTACCTTGCTTGTTAATGATATACATATGCTTGGTAAGGAAGAGTGTAAAGCACGAAGGGTGATGTCGTGCCATTGAGAGTGTAAATCACGAAGGGTGATGCTGTGCCATTGAGAGTGTAAAGCACGAAGGGTAATGCCGTGCCATTTCAATTATATTATCACGTGAGGATGAGAGTAAAAACATGAAGGGTGATGTCGTGCCATTATTTTTATATTATCAAATATTCATGGCATGAAAGGTGTTTCCGTGCAGGAGAGGACGAGAGACATACATTATATTGTGATATCTTTTTGTTGTGTATACATTCAAGCATTTATCTTGAGATGTTATTGTGCATCTATGTTTTCTATGTGACTTATAGTCGTGGTTGCTTCCTGTGTGCCTCCCACTTTATTTCTTTTATTGTTATTGGCATTTTTCCCACTGGTGGGTACTGTTATATGTAAGAAATGTGAGAAAGAGATAAATGCACGAAGGGTGTTGTCATGCCAATTGATTTGATCTACATATATACATTGGGTGAGAATGAGACAAGTGCATGAAGGTATTGCCATGCTATTTGATATGATATATTGAATATATTTCTTACACCAGAAAAGTTAAATGAGGTGTCATATAATGACTTTTATTTGAAAGATATTTATTTGAAGGAATTATATTTGAAAGAGATTTATTTGAAAGAATTATATTTGAAGATATTTATTTGAAGGAATTATATTTGAAAGAGATTTATTTAAAAGGATTATATTTGAAAGATATTTATTTGAAGGGAGTATATTCGAAATATATATATTGAAAAGTATTATATCCTGAAGATTATTAGTTGAAAAGCATATAGGCAAAAGATTTATATCTGAAGGACTTGATTAATTGGTTGTACTTGTACTCATTGTTTGTTGAGCAATATTAATGGTGTTCTTGTTGCCCTGCTGTGTATATCACTGGTTGATTAGTATTGCCATCATTATTATTTGTTTCTTATTATTTTTGTATACTATATTGCATAGGTTATTAGACTAGTGAGTGTCTTGACTGTACCTCGTCACTACTCCAATGAGGTTAGTCTTGATACTTACTAGGTACCGACTGTGGTGTACTCGGACAAAGTTAGAGTGTGATCGCAAGGATCCAAGGTAGAGCTGCTTGGTCGACGCAGTCCCTTGGAGTCTTTCCATTTTATTGTACTATTAATTTCTTATTCGAACAATACTGTATATTTGACCCTCGAGATAATTTCATACATTTAGTTAGAGTTCGTGACTCAGTATAACCAGTCTTGGGAGGTTGTATTAAATTATATGTTAAAATAATGGCTTGAATTGTGATTATAATCGGCTTACTTAGTCTTAGAGACTAAGTTCCATGACGACGCTTGTGGTGGAATTTTGGGTCGTGACAAGTTGGTATCATAACTCTAGGTTCATAGGTTTTACGAGTCACGAACGAGTCTAGTAGAGTCTTGCGGATCGGTACAGAGACGTCTTTCATTCCTGTCATGCGAAATTTGTTGATTTTGGAATTTGAGCCTTTGTAACTTTATTCTCTAACAATTGGTGAGGACATGAGCTATCGGGTCATTTGAGAAAACACCCGCGCATACTGCTAGAGCCGAAAGAGGCAGGGACCGAGGTAGAAGCCGAGGAAGGGCACGTGTCGCAGCTAGACTACCTATCAGAGTAACAATTGAGGAGCCGCCAGTAGCTCCGGTTGGGGGACAGGTACTGGAAGCACCTGTTGTTACTCCATGATTTCTGGAGATTTTAGCACAGTTTTTTAACATGTTTGGTTTACTTACTCAGGCAGGATCGATCTCCATTGCACCAAATATTTTACAAATTGGGGGAGGAGCTCAGACGCCTACCGCTCGTACTCCAGAGCAACAGGTTCACATTGGTCAGGTTCCGGGTATAGTACCGGTACAACCTGTTATTCCGGTTCAGCCTGAGGTCAGGCCAGAGACGTCAGAAAAAGAACAAAAGAGGCTTGAGAGATTAAAGAGGTATAGTCCACCTACTTTTGGTGGCACAACTACCGAGAATGACCAGGGATTTCTAGAAAAGTGTCATTGTATTCTATGCACCATGAGTATTGTTGAAGTGAGTGGAGTTGCCTTTACTACATTTCAGCTGTCAGGAGCAGCGTATTAATGGTGGCATGTTTAGGAATAAGGTATACTAGCCGGTGCAATGCCACCAACCTAGGCTCAATTTTCAGAGATGTTTTTGAAAGGGTTTGTTCCCCAGACTCTCCGGGATGCGTAGTGTATAGTGTTTGAATGGTTGCGTCAGGGCACCATGACAGTGTCAGAATATGCTATCCAGTTCAGTGAGTTAGCCCACCAAGAACATATTTTGGTTTGTACAATTAGAGAGCGAGACCGCAGATTCATTGAAGGGATCGATTATGATTTTAAAATATGTATGGCTAGAGAGTTGCAGACTGACATTCCATCTCAGCAAGTAGTAGAGATTTCTAGGATGTTAGAACGTGTTCGAAGTGAGGAAAATGAGGTTAAGGAGGCCAAAAGGTCTCGGGACTTTGGAGGATTTAGTGGATTCTACTCTGCAGCTATGACTTATCATGGTGGAGGCTCGGGCAATAGGTCAGCCCAGTCCTCAATTCAAAATACTCGTAGTGCTCCAGTTAATACTTTAGTATACCATTGGAATAAGGTTCTTACATTAGTTATTTCAGTTATCTAGCACAAACTCACTACGAGCAGTCGTAACCTCAGATGGGTTGTTATGAGTATGGTGATACAAGACACATCAAGAGAAATTGTCCCAGATTGGGAGGGTGGATTTCATCAAATCACTCAAGCTACAAGCTTTATTCCAGTTAATACTCCATGTGCACAACCAGTTAGGGGTGGAGGACAGACGGGTAGAGGGTGCCTAAGAGATGGAGGCCCGACCCATTGATATAATTGCTATAATTTAGCTGAGGCTGATACACCAGATAGTGTCGTTACAGGTATGAATCAATTTACAATAAAACTATTCTTATTTTGATTCGATTCCAATTATCGAGGTGAGAACTCCTTTCGTGCTCCTTATATGGTGGATTAGTGAATTTGTACTCCACTCCCGTGTTTATCCTTGTTGGGAGATTTTATGGTGTTAGCCCGTGTATATCATTTTGTTTTGTACATTATTGTAGGTTATGAGTCCAAAAGGTGACTTCTTATTACTTACTATAGTGGGTTTTGATGTGATTTCGGGATAATTGATTATAATTTTATGAATTATGTCCTACCGGTATTGGGGTTCATTATGTATTATGAAAATTGCTTACGATATTTATTGAAAATAAGAAAGAAAGGAAATTGAAAATTTCAGTTGGCACAATGTGCAACATACTCGTGATTCAGAGTTGAGGACAAGATCTCTCGCATTTTTATATGATGTGAAATATTTAAACTGGGCTACAAGCCGCGGTGGAACCTTGTGGAGAAATATTTATGAGTTTAAATTCTCCCTTTGTGAAGTTTAATTTGTACTATAGTACTAATAGGGAGTCATGCCTGATAGGCTTATGTGATAATTCTTTTATGTGTTTACGTGCCATAATTGTGCTGTAATTATTGAGTTTTAGTCTACGAGGTGAGTGCTTAGGTGGCGTTAAATGTGACTCGTTAACCCGAGTAAATAATTTTGAGGTCTTCATGCCTCGCGTGCTGCCGTCAGTATTGTGAAAAAATAATTAGATATGAGATTTTGGTTAAGATGAGACTAATTGAGGATGCCGAAGTTAATTATAAACAGCTATTATGACCAGAGATGTGGTTATGGGCATACATATGATGTGTTTCATGTTCAGATATCATTATGATAATCCAATGCTTGTAATGCTGAGATTAATGTTATTAATATACACATTGTGGTGCTTTGTTGGGTTGTGGATGTGTTGTTAGGAGTTATTTTTGTGTTACTCTGGCAGGTGGATAGACCCAATTACAGGGGAGACTCTGCCGAAATATCTGAAATATTTGGTAGATTGATATGTGCGAAAGAATAGATAAGTTATGTTATGTGTTTAAGGGCGGACTCTACTTCTCATTTGAGGACGACTGATCTTAAGTGGGGGAGAATGTAACACCCCGAAATTTTTTGAAGTACTTAAGCGCTATTAAGAAAGTTGATGTGTGCGTAGGCACGAGTTGCTATAGCCAGTTGAGACTAATACCATGCGTTGATGTGAAAATCGGACTATTTGAAAATTTTTGGAGTGTAAGAAATTTGGTCTTAAAGTTTACAAATATAGATAAAAGAAATAATCTCAATTGAGATGATGTTGTCGGACTTATCTCAAATCCGGTAATATGGGATCAACCACTAGTATATGTGTAAAAGTAAAATCATCAATTTGGTAACCTCAGAATAATTCTTAGTACGTTCGAGGACGAACGTTTGTTTAAGAGGTAGAGAATGTAATGACCCGACTTGTCGTTTTAAGAATTAGTGTCCCTTTCAGCGGCTTAAGACATCGAGCAACTTCGTAATGTGTATTATGACTTGCGCGCGTGGTCAAGTTTGGTTTTTGGATGATTCGAGATTTAATTGAAACGACTATATATTCTTGTTTTGGAAGCTTAAATGAAAAGAGTTGACTGGAGTTTGATTTTTGTGCAAAAGACCCCGGAATGGATCTTTGATGGTTCCAATAGCTTCGTAAGGTGATTTTGAACTTAGGCGTATGTTTGGAATCGGAGTTGAAAGTCCGTAGAATAATTCAGTGCATTTTGGCAAAATTAGAAAATTGATGTATGCTAATTATATTATTTTGTATGCAGACGAGGACTATTAATATGATGGAAATCAATTGGATATGATAATAAGTGTACGAGGTATGATGTGGGGTATAAGGAGAGGCCTAAGCCTAAGTCAAGTTGGAAATTTCATGACAGGATAAAGTTTCAAGTAAGTTCACACAAGACCTAGCGTCAAACAAGAATAACTCTCTTGATATGAATATTTATATGGTGTATTACCTATCAAACAAAAGGTCTATGTGTATAGTTTCTAACGCTTCAAACCGTTTGTCATTTGTACATTCTTACAAGAAGTTATAACCAAATTACCAAAGGCTAGCAGAATGCGATTCTGCGATCATTATGCGATCGCAGAAGTGGTTATGCGACCGCAAACTGGTCGCAGAATGGACCAGTACAAACCAGTTTTTGGCACCGATTATGTGGTGCATTTTGCGAACCGCAGCATCAGACCTGATTTCGGAGGGTTAATTTTCTTATTTTCATAACCCGACCCCAATTTGATAAATAGCCTTTGGGGCTTATTTTGGGGCAATTATCTGATGATTTTAGAGAGAAGTGAGAGTGTTCTAGAGAGAGGAAGTAGATGAAGTATTTTATTCATCAAGATCTTGCTCAAGTCTTGAAATTCAACAAGAAAATCTCACAAGATCTTCACGCAAGAGGTAAGATTCAAACTTCTAGTCTTCAATTTCGAGTTTGGGCTAAAAGATGGGTGATTGGAGTATGATTCTTGGGTGTAAGAGTATTATTGTCACGAACCAAAATCCAACTAGTCGTGATGGCATCTAACTCAACCCGCTAGGTAAGCCAACTTTCAATTATCCAATTCCAATATCAATTATTAAAGCAATTTAAGTAAATACAGATATTAATCTTATACATTTCCCAAGAACTAGTAGTACAAATCATGAGCTTCTAAGAATAGAGTTTACAAAGCGTAAATGAAATAAATACATAGCCTGTTTGAATAGTACATAAACAGTGTTTTTATAAATCTAAGGCTACCATGAACAAGAGACAGTTACAACAGGAACGCAAGTATATCTTCAAATCCGGCAACCATCGAGCACAGCACACACATCAACCAACATCCGCACGCAATGTGCAAAAGTATAGTTTCAGTACAACCGACCCCATGTACTGAGTAAGTAACGAACCTAACCTTAGATTGAAAGAAGTGACGAGTTGAAACATAGGTAGGGTCCAACACCAATAACCAATAGCAGTTCATAACAACGTAGAGCATATAAATAAGAAAGTAACTCAGAGATAAAAATACTCAGCTTTTTCACAATTTTTCCGAAAATAGTTCCATTTTTTAAGAATATCAGTGAAAACTCAAATCCTTTACCGAAATCTTAGTAAAAATATGAGATAGTTGAAAACTGTAATTTTTCCCCAAAAATCCTCTCCGCAATAAATTAGATGTTTCATTTTCTTTCCAAATAACAAGTGTAAGATACCTCTCTATGCCCACATATCAATGTGTGTAAAAATCATGAATGACGTGATACCGTACAATATGAGGAAAAATACATCTCTATGCATGTATGTCATGTGTGCATGCCAATGCCATGTATCTCAAAGATGACTCATGTACTCACACTCTCAGAGTACTCAATCTCACTGTCTCACACTTTCCACTCATCATGCTCAACAACTCGGTACTGTATATGGCCTACACGGCCCAGGGAAATCCATCCCGGAACATATACAACACTGACTGTAAGTCACCCAGTACCGAGGAAAAAGGGCAATCCAACCCTGTGGAGAAATCCATCTCCAGGTATCAAATACTTCGGACAAATCTATGTCCAGGGAAATCCATCCCTCAATAATATCATCCGCGCTCACTAGGGGTGTGTTACAGACTGCAAGGGGGAGGGGTTCTTCAGCCCAAGCGCTATAAACCGCACGGATAACTCACGTGCCATAGTATCAATATCAGAATCAATCAGGCCCTCGGCCTCACTCAGTCATCAATCTCTCCAGTCTCTCTCTCATGGGCTCACAATGACATGAAAATAGCCCGAAAATAATGGTATGATATATCAATAAATAAAAATAGAGACTGTGATATGATATTCAATGAAATGAATATGACTGAGTATAAATTTTTAATTTAAAACAAATAATTCACAGCAATATGACCTCTGTGGGTCCCAATAATACTGGCACGTAGCCTCAACATGATTTTTAAAATGATTCTCAACTTAATTCTTTAACACATAAAACTGCATGGAAAATGCCAAGATTATTTGACTACAAAATTCCACGGAACAATTATGTCACAATTTATATGGTACACGCCCACATGCCCGTCACCTAGCATGTGCGTTACCTCCAAACAATTCACATAATATGTATATTCAGGGTTCATACCCTCAGCTCCAAGATTAGAAGAGTTACTTACCTCGAACAAGCCGAATCCAATGTCGAGCAAGCTAAACAATGCTCCATTAATTCAATTATTCGCGTAACAACTTCCGAAACGGCTCGAATCTAGTCACAATTAATTTGATTCAGTCCATGAAATTATAGGAATTAATTCCAAATCAAAATACTATTATTTTCCACAATATCTGACATTACACCCCAAATATCACCCACGTGGTCCACGTCTCGGAATCCGACGAAACTCACAAAATATGACAACCCATCCAATTACAAGTTCAACCAAACTAATTTCACTTAAATCCGACTCTGAATCGGTATTCAAAACTCTAAAATTCGTTTTGTGACATTATAGAAATTTCCTTCTATTTCTCTTGAAGATTCGATAATCTTATACCAAAAATGAAGATTAATTCATGAAATATAATCACAAGGGAGTCAAGAACACTTACCCCAAGTTGTGTGAAAACATTCCTCTCCAAAATTGCCCAACCCAAGCTCCAAGTTATCCAAAATGAGAAAAATCTCGGAAACCTACATTTTTTACACTGCCCGGGCATTTCCACACATGCGGTGCCTGGGCTCGCACCTGCGCATCTGCTTTTGCGGACAAAAATGCGCGCCTGCGTAAACATCCAACCTTCCAAAACCTCGCATCTGCGGCGCGCTTCTCGCATCTGCGGGCTCGCAGATGCGCATTACCCTTCGCACATGCGGCCTCGGTGATGCGGTAAATTCTCGCACCTGCGAGCACTGCCCAGTTTCAATCTTGGCCGCTTCTGCGACTGATTGCGCGCACATGCGGCTTCGCACCTGCGATCAAATGCTTCGCAAGTGCAATCACACCAGTAGGCAGCAGTTCCAGCATTTCCTTAAGTCCGAATTTGATCCGTTAACCATCCGAAACTCATCCGAGGCCCCAGAACCTCAAATAAAATATACCAACAAGTCCCATAACCAAAAACGGACCTACTCGATGCCTCAAATCACACCTAATAACATCGAGACGATGAATTACACTTTAATCCAAAATCATTGAACTTTGAAATTTCAAATTCTATATCTTGTGCCGAAACACATCAAATCATATCCGATTGACCTCAAATTTTGCACACAAGTCATATTTCACATTACGAACCTATTCAAATTTCCAGAATCGGATTTCGACCCCCTGGTCAAACTTTCCAAAAATTCAACTTTCGGCATTTGAAGCCTAATTTCACTACGTACCTCCAAATAATTTTTCGAACACGCTCCTAAGTCCAAAATCATCATATAGAGCTATTGGAATTATCAAAACTCCATTGCGGGGTCATTTATACATAAGTCGACATCCGGTCACTATTTTAACTTAAGCTTTAAACCTTGGAA
Organism: Nicotiana tomentosiformis; assembly: GCF_000390325.3. Taxonomy (NCBI): domain Eukaryota; kingdom Viridiplantae; phylum Streptophyta; class Magnoliopsida; order Solanales; family Solanaceae; genus Nicotiana; species Nicotiana tomentosiformis. The sequence continues at coordinate 5,419,935 of NC_090820.1, read as the reverse complement.
CTAAGTGTTTCAATTCATTCCAAAATCTCACCGGACCCGAACCAATTACTCCGGCAATTCACACAACAACTATAAAGTATAATTTGAGCAGTAAATGGGAAAATAGGGTTGTAATACTCGAAACGACAGGCCGGGTCGTTACATTCTTCCCCACTTAAACACATGTTCATCCTTGAACGTGCCAAGAGTTGTTTCCAAGCCTTCAAATCACTGTTCCCTCTTACCTCACACGTACTTGGGGGTGAAACCACGTCACCATATTCCATATAAGCTTGACAACACAATACAACTGAAATCATTGATTTAACTTTAGCCCATAAAACCTTGGAATTTAATTTCCAACCTTTAGAATTTCTTTCAAGACATGAATCTTACATTTACACACCGTATAAGTCCGAACAAGATGCATCGAGCTATAACTATAACCACAGATATAATCAACTAACATATTACATAACTCGCATGCTCATAGCACCATTTTTGATCACCAGTAACTACTCATAACCAACCAAGTACTAGTATAAAACCCATATCGAACCAAACCTCATCCCAAAAACTTCGTACATTGTTGATAATAAAAGAAACACACGAAATTTCATAACCACTTACCATATCAACAAGTCACGGAGATGTTTCACCCCAACTAGAACCATAATCACTTTCTAAGCCGACTTTCAATATTATCCTTCCGAACATACCGTAATCGAACATGATAGCACCCATTCTAGGTCCAATGACCTTATATTACTAAACAGAACTATTCCACGGACATGCCGTACCAATAGAACTCAGAGCCACAACCCATGCCATCCGTGCACCAATACGCAACAATTCAAATGTACTCAGTCATGAAAAATGACTCAAATGAGAGAACTGCCCCGCCAGATTAACAAGTACCGCCACAAGAAATGCTAAAAATCCATCACAACCCGTAGAACCATCACATGATTCTAACACAAGGTTCATACCTTAATATAACTCTGATGCAATGTGCGACCCCATCCAAACGCTGGTCCATATTATCTTCCTCGAGTCACCCTGTTCAAAAATCAATAACGACGGAGAGGCAAATGACAAAAATGCCACATGAACCTGAAAGAACATAACCATTACACAGTCGATCATGCAATACCCAAATACTCATCTCGCTCGAACTCCGCCATAAGGCCCCCAATAGAACCGCACCATGGGTGCACATAACCAAAGAATTACAACTCCTAGTAGCATAAAGGAGTAACTCACAGATCATTTCAGAACATGAATAAGTTCAACATCAACCGAATGGAACGTCCCTGAATAATAGCAGTATGGAGCCAACCATTCCGGCTCGGTGTAGAATACACATCTTAATTGGGCCTACCAATGGACCCCCAAATCAACTCTGGTCACCCACAAATGGGCAATTAACCCTCCGAAAATTCACCGCGACTAATTCATAATACATCTTATCATCTGACTAGCTTCGACCACGATTTCAAAGTCCGCAATCATGAACAATCTACTCCTGAAACTCCCAAATTCCAAATTTATAGGACACGCGAATCATCATAACTGATCCCAATTCTAGCCTTCGAATGACTAACACATCCTTCATGTACGATCATTCCACAAGAATTACTCCCATAATTCTTCCGTGCCACATAGCAATAATTTCAATATCAGCAGTCTATCAACCATGTGAGTACCGCAATACTAATTATACATCCGTAAGTCAAAATACAATGTGCCTTATGAAATCCGTCGCCTTCTCATACAACACCAAGTAGTAATAGTTTTCATCTAGTTATTTGGAACCGCCCATGTTTTCCAACATTCGTTACCTTCTCTTCAAGACTGTACTGCCACCTTGTACATGAAAATCTAGCTTTCGCACAGCACATAACATCTATCTTTCCATCATGTTAAGAGCACAAGAATCTCATTATCATCTTTGATTCACCAATAATTTACATACCATTTTAGTTAGAAACCTTTCTCTTGCTTCTTTCCAGGAGGAAATCACAATACACAACACGTTCTCCACACCGGTAGAAACCATCAAGAATACTTTGGAATCCATTTGCACATAACCAAGCCATCAGTACTAAATCTCTCTAACTCAACCAAGCCACGCGGGTCACCAAACCCAAAAATATTGCCACCAAAACATCTGTAAAGTCTTACCACGTCGTAATTACCCAAATGACTGATCCTACCATTACCATACTAGTCCTGTCTACTGCCCAATTGTCCTATTTATCCGAGCCCTTTCCGAATTTGCCTTCAAATTGATACTTCTCCTTGCTAAAATACCACGATCTTTAACCACAACTCACCCCACAAACTTAGCATAGAACCACAACGCCCTACGACCCATAAACAATTGTATTCTTCTTAAGCACCTTCAAAAATACCACAATTGTAACACTCACTCTGAGAATACCTTATGTGAATTTGAAATTGTTCTTCTTAACTTTCTTATGCTAAATTGTAGAATCCACAGTCATACAGAACTTCCGCAAGTCCAGGCACCACCAAACGCAAATCTCAGATTTGACCATACACAAGTCCGGAGAAATTCTCAATTACTATATATAAACCTCGAACCTATTGGAACTTTCTTAAGAGTCATTCCCTTTGTTCAAATCCAAATTACACCGCCCAAATGGGCCAATAGACATGTGCCCCAATAGCTCAATAACACTCAAAGAATTAACTCTACTTTTTAATACCACCAATCAATTTCATACTCCATGGGCACTACATCATTCACGAATAACAATTCACTCATCCCACAATTTTCTTATACTCCACCTTTGCAAGTCATCACTGATTCCCAAGTATACTTCAGACCCAAACAAAATTTTGACACAAACCCATGAATTGATTTGTTCATAGTAGACTTTCCCACTTGGATCAAAGCTGTAGATTAAAACACTTCATAACTCACAATACTCATACTGTATTACAGTCATTATGCCACAGTCAATTCAACAAAACCTCTTCTCAAACTCATGCAATGCCAACCATAAAAACAATACCCTAAATCATCCACTAAACTCGCAATCATTCTCTTGACACTCAAGTCAACTTTCTCAGCCAGATTCAAATTCAAATCTCCACCCATACGTCCCGTCGGCAGAAAAGAAACTCTCTACTCACATCATAAGAAATACACTTACGTAGATTACTCCGTAGAGGATACCCACCTGCTTAGCCTCAAACTGGTATCTTGTTATACCATTTCGCAGTCACAATTACTATGCAATCACTTAATCTATCTGAGTCCAAACTCATTAACCAGACATGAGAGTTTAATTTGACCCAAAATTTAAACATGTGAAAGATCTTTCGAAATATTCCTACTCGAGACTGCACGCCACATCAAAATGAAAATCAAGCATCCAGTGGCCTTTCCTTTACATTTCATAGAAACACTTCTCGTCACATTCAAATCGGCTTAACACATCCCGCAGTTACGTCATACTCATCACAAGGTCATTCCACCGCTCATCGAGCCACAAATTCCACTCGTAGGGATATTACCATACATATGAGTCCAAATGTTCAAGTTACAACTGAAGCTACCAAGCCTAAGTTGCGGTCTAACCATGGCCTCAAGTCCTCTAGACAGGCCCATCACCAAAACACATAATACACATCTCGAACCTCGTTCATAGAATCACAAGTCGGTGATGCACAACTGATACCGAGCACTCATGTGCGCATACAAATACGTGGAAGGAATCCAAAGAGTTGTCTCAAGCTGAATCAATTTTGCACGATAAGGAAGGATAGATGGGAAGTATATATCCTAAATGCTCTGTAGCCTCTCGAAGATAGGTATGGAAATTATCATACCGATCCGCAAGACTCTACTAGACACTTACTCATGACTTGTAGAACCTATGAACCTAGGGTTCTGATACCACCTAGTCACGACCCAAAATCCAACTAGTCGTGATGACACCTAACCCAACCCGCTAGGTAAGCCAACTTTCAATTATCCAATTCCAATAGCAATTATTAAAGAAATTTAAGTAAATAAAGATATTAATCTTATACATTCCCCAAGAACTGGTAGTACAAATCATGAGCTTCTAAGAATAGAGTTTACAAAGCGGAAATAAAATAAATACATAGTCTGTTTGAATAGTACATAAGCAGAGTTTTTATAAATATAAGGCTACCATGAACAAGAGACAGTTACAACAGGAACGCAAGTATATCTTCAAATCCGGCAACCATCGAGCACAGCACACACATCAACCAACATCTGTATGCAATGTGCAAAAGTATAGTATTAGTACAACCGACCCCATGTACTGAGTAAGTAACGAACCTAACCTTAGGTTGAAAGTAGTGACGAGCTGGAACATAGGTAGGGTCCAACACCAATAACCAATAGCAATTCATAACAACGTAGAGCATATAAATAAGAAAGTAACTCAAAGATACAAATGCTCAGCTTTTTCACAATTTTTCCGAAAATAGTTCCATTTTTTAAGAATATCAATAAAAACTCAAATCCTTTACCGTAATCGTAGTAAAAATATGAGATAGTTGAAAACTGTAATTTTCCCCAAAAATCCTCTCCATAATAAATTATATGTTTCATTTTCTTTCCAAATAACAAGTGGAAGATACCTCTCTATGCCCACATATAAATGTGTGTAAAAATCATGAATGACGTGACACCGTACAACATGAGGAAAAATACATCTCTATGCATGTATGTCATGTGTGCATGCCAATGCCATGTATCTCAGAGATGACTCATGAAATCACACTCTCAGAGTACTCAATCTCACTGTCTCACACTTTCCACTCATCATGCTCAACCACTCGGTACTGTATATGGCCTACACGGCCCAGGGAAATCCATCCCGGAACATATACAACACTGACTGTAAGTCACCCAGTACCGAGGAAAAAGGGCAATCCAACCCTGTGAAGAAATCCATCTCCAGGTATCAAATACTTCGGACAAATCCATTTCAGGGTAATCTATCCCTCAATAAAATCATCTGCGCTCACTGGGGGTGTGTTACAGACTGTGGGGGGAGGGGGGCTTCAGCCCAATCGCTATAAACCGCACGGACAACTCACGTGAAATAGTATCAATATAATAATCAATCAGGCCCTCGGCCTCACTCAGTCATCAATCTCTCCAGTACCTCTCTCATGGGCTCACAATGTCATGAAAATAGCCTCAAATGATGATATGATGTATCAATAAATAACAACAGAGACTGGGATATGATATGCAATAAAATGAATATGACTGAGTATAAATTTTCAATTTAAAACAAATAATTCACAGCAATATGACCTCTATGGGTCCCAATAATACTGGCACATAGCCTCAACATGATTTTTAATATGATTCTCAGCTTAATTCTTTACACATAAAACTGCATGGAAAATGCCAAGATTATTTGACTACAAAATTCCACGGAACAATTACGTCACAATTTCTATGGTGCACGCCCACACGCCCTTCACCTAGCATATGTGTCACCTCCAAACAATTCACTTAATACGTATATTCAGGGTTCATACCTTCAGCTCCAAGATTAGAAGAGTTACTTACCTCGAACAAGCCGAATCCAATATCGAGCAAGCTAAATAATGCTCCATATATTCCATTATGCGCGTAACAACTTCCGAAATGACTCGAATCTAGTCACAATTAATTTGATTTAGTCATTGAAATTATAGGAATTAATTCCTTATCAAAATTCTAATTCTTTTCCACAAAATCCGAAATTACGGCCCAAAAATCACCAGCGGGCCCCAGGTATCGGAATCCAACGAAACTCACAAAATATGACTACCCATCCAATTACAAGTTCAACCATACTAATTTTACTCAAATCGGACTTCGAATCGGTATTCAAAACTCGAAAATTCATTTTGTGACATTATAGAAATTTACTTCTATTTCTCTTGAAGATTCGTTAATCTTATACCAAAAATGAAAATTAATTTATCAAATATCATCATAAGGGAGTCAAGAACACTTACCCCAAGTTGTGTGGAAAACTTCCTCTCCAAAATGTCCAAAATGAGAAAAATCTCGAAAACCCACGTTTTTTACACTACCCAGGCATTTCCGCACCTGCGCCTCCACTTTTGTGGACCAAAATGCGCGCTTGCGGAAACAACCAACCTTCCAAATGTCACGACCCAATTTTCCCTCTGTATGACGTCGTGACGGCACCCATTCTCTACGACTAGGTAAGCTTAACATTTGCGGAATAATGAAATGAAAACATATTTTTAACAATTAACTGTAGCAGTAACAACATAATTGGGTACCATGCCGTCTGGCATGTACAATAACCAACTATTCAAAAACACACAGAAATCCCAAAACCCGAAACATCGTGAATCACAAACTACAGAAGAAAAGTCTAGTATCTATATACACCAGAGTCTAACAAAAGCAAAATACAGAAGATAATGGACATGGGAAAGAGTAGAAGGGGACTCCGAGGTCTGCGGACGCGGCAGATATACCTTGAAGTCTCCAAAGCTGTCCCGGCTCACTAATAGTGTCGCTAATAAGGAGCACCTAGATCTGCATATAAAAAACATGTGCATAGAGTAGCATGAGTACACCACAATCGGTACCCAGTAAGTGACAAGCCTAACTTCGGTCGGGTAGTGACGAGGTCAGGTCAGGGCCCTACTGGTATGTGTGCGCGCGTGTGTGTGTATATATATATATATATATATATATATATATATATATATATAATAAAACAAGGTAGAATGAAATACAACAGTAAAATAAAGACTGAAATCTAACAGGAATGAAATCATAGAAGACAACAGCTCAGTACACAGAGATAACAATAGGGGAATCTCCCGGAATACCGTTACGTAGTCCCAAAAAAAATATGCAATACAGGGATCTCCCGGAATACCGTTCTGTAGTCCCAAAGTAAATATGCAGTACATGGGGATCTCCTGGAATACCGTTTCGTAGTCCCAAAGTAAATATGTAGTACAAGGTGATCTCCCGGAATACGGTTCCGTAGTCCCAAAGTAAATATGTCGTATAGGGGGATCTCCCGGGATACCTTTCCGTAGTCCCAAAAGTAAACATGCATCTCAAACAATAGAATTAACAGCTACAACACAAAATCCTATGATTTAGACAAAGTACAAGTCAAGGAAAAGCAGGAAATTCTCTAAACGTGCTGCACGGAGTTCATATAAGCAATTAAGGCAAGTAGACATGCTATTTTAAGCTACATGATACTACACATGCTGATGTAACTCAAATAAGAAGGAACCAGGTTATTGCTTAGCAGAAATCGGGGTTTTACAACAATTAGCCCGTGTACGTACTCGTCACCTCACGTACACGTCACTCACATATCAAAATAGTACCAAATCCTAAGGGGATTCCCCCCCCCACACAAGGTTAGGCAATCCACTTACCTCAAACCAAGCTCAATCAATCGGTCACAATGAAATCAATACTTTAAAAAACAATTCTGAAATTCACCCTAAAACGTCGACCCGGGCCCACATCTTAGAATCGGGTAAAAGTTAGAAAATACGAACACCCATTCACTCACGAGTTCACTAGTACCAATATTATCCAAATCCGATGTCTAAATCCCAATCAAAACTCAGAAATTCGGTTAGGGAATGCTTCTCCCATTTTCCCAACTTTTCAATCCAAATCCTAAATTAAATAGAGGAAACAACTATATATTAATGAAATACAACCAAAAATGAGTTAGGAATCGTTAGCCCAAAGCTCTCTCTGAAAATCCCTCGAAAAATCGCCAATTCCTGAGCTCCCAAGTCCAAAAATGAAATGAATCAAACCCTCGATTTGGCCCCTTTTCTGCCAGTTAAACCGCATTTGCGGTTACTTAACAGCTTTTGCGGTACCGCTCCTTCGGAAATCACTTACTCCAGCTTCCTCCGCTTCTGCGACCATTGACCGCATCTGCGCGTGTCGCATGTGCAAAAACTACACCGCACCTACTGATCCATGCTCGCACCTGCGCCCTACTCTCCGCTTCTGCGACCATCGCAGGTGTGGGAAACATCTTCGCACCAGAGGAATCTGCTCCACTCACCTAAAGTCTCTTCTGCGATCCAAGTCCTGTTTCTGCGGTCTCGCACCTGCAGACTTCCCACCGCAGGTGTGGAAGCACCAAAACCAACAACTTCTGATTATGCTCAAGTCCAAATTTTCATTCGTTAAGCACCCGAAACTCACCCGAGGCCCCCGGAACCTCGACCAAACATACCAACCAATCCCAAAACACCATACGAACTTAATCGAGCCCTCAAACGACCCCAAACAACACTAAAATCATGAATCATCCTCCGATTCAAACTTAAACTTAGAATTTTCCAAATTCGATAACCAATGCCGAAACATATCAAACCACATCCGATTGACCCCAAATTTTGCACACAAGTTATAATTAACATTACGGACCTACTCCAACTTCCGAAATCGGATTCCGACCCCAATATCAAAAATTCCACTATCGGTCCAAAACTCCAAAAATTCGACTTTCGCCATTTCAAGCCTAAATGAGCTACAGACCTCCAAAACACAATCCGTACACGCTCCTAAGTCCAAAATCACCCAACGGAGCTAATGGAACCGACAAAACTCCATTCCAGAGTCGTCTTCACACTTTTTCAACTACGATCAAAATCCTTAAACTTAAACTTTCATTTTAGGGACTAAGTGTGCCAAAACACTCCGAAATCAAAACAAAACCTCCCGGCAAGTCACTTAAGCAGAAAAAGATACTGGGAAAATAGTAAATAGGGGATCAGGGCTATTACTCTCAAAATGACCGGCCAGATATTTACATACGCTCCCTCTTAAAATAATCGTTCGTCCTCAAACGAGTATCGAGACATACCTGAAGTGGTGAAAAGATGAGGATAACGGCTGCGCTTATCCTGCTCGGTCTCCCAAGTCGCCTCTTTGACCGACTGTGCCCTCCACTGAACCTTCACGGAAGTAGTGTTCTTTGACCTTGGTTTTCTGACCTGTCTGTCTAAAATAGCCACTGGCTCCTCAACATAAGATAGATCCTTTTCCAATTGGACTGAGCTGAAATCCAACATATGTGACGGATCTTCGTGATACTTTCGGAGCATCGAAACATGAAATACCGGATGAACTCTTGCTAGGCTGGGAGGTAAGTCAAGCTCATAAGCAACCTCCCCAACTCGCCACAATACCTAAAATGGACCAATAAACCTTGGGCTTAGCTTTCCCTTCTTTCCGAACCTCATAACGCCCTTCATAGGCAAAACCCAGATCAAGACCCTCTCTCCAACCATGAATGCAACATCGCAAACCTTTCGGTCCGCGTAACTCTTCTGTCTGGACTGGGCTGTGCGAAGTCTATCCTGAATCACCTTAACCTTCTCCAAGGCATCCTGAACCAACCCACTGGGGACCGATATTTCCTATTATGCAGAGCCTCATATGGTGCCATTTGAATACTGGACTGATAATTATTGTTGTAGGCAAACTTCGCAAGTGGAAAGAACTGATCCCAAGAACCTCCAAACTCCATCACACATACACACACATAGAGCATATCCTCATGAATTTGAATAGTGCGCTTGGACTAACTGTCCGTCTGAGGGTAAAAAGTTGTGCTCAACTCCACCCGAGTACGCAACTCCTGCTGTACAACCCTCCAGAATCATGATGTAAACTGCATACGTCGGTCAGAGATGATAGATACTGGTACGCCATGAAGCCTGACAATCTCGCGAATATAAATTCGATCTAACTGCTCGAAAGAATAGGTAGTCATCACAGGAATGAAATGAGCTAACTTGGTCAGCCTATCTACAATCACCCAAATTGTATCAAACATCCGTTGAGTCCGTGGGAGTCCAACAATGAAATCCATAGTGATCTCCTCCCATTTCCACTCCGGAATCTCTATCTTCTGAATCAACCTACCCGATCGCTGATACTCATACTTCACCTGCTGGCAATTTAGACATCTCTTCGCATACTCTACTATGTCCTTATTCATCCTCCTCCACCAATAATGCTGCCTCAGGTCCAGATACATCTTCACGGCACCGGGATAAATGGAGTACCGAGAGCTGTGAGCCTCCAGGAGAATCAACTCAAGCAAACTGTCTACATTAGGCACACACAGCCTGCCCTGCATCCTTAATGCACCATCCTCCCCAATAATGACCTCCTTAGCATCACCGTGCTGGACTGTGTCCTTAAGGATAAGTAGATGGGGGTCATCATACTGACGCTCCCTGATACGATCATTAAGAGAAGACCGAGAGACCACACAAGCCAATACTCGACAAGGCTCAGAAATATCCAATCTCACAAACTGGCTGGCTAAGGCCTGAACATCCAATGCCATAGGCCTCTTTACTGCTGGTAGATATGCTAAACTCCCCAAACTCTCTGCCTGACGACAGAAAGCATCGGCCACCACATTGACCTTCCCAGGATGGTACAAAATGGTGATGTCATAATCCTTAAGTAGCTCTAACCACCTCCTCTGACGCAAATTATGATCCTTATGCTTGAGCAGATGCTGTAAACTCCGGTGATCAGTATAGATCTCATAAGGGACACCGTACAAATAGTGCCTCCAAATCTTCAAGGCATAAACAATAGCTGCTAGCTTAAGGTCATGGACATGATAGTTCTTTTCATGAACCTTCAGCTGTCTGGACGCGTAGGCAATCACCTTACGGTCCTGCATCAACACCGCGCCGAGGCCAACTCGCGACGCATCACAATAAACTGTATAAGGCCTCGAACCTGAAGGCAATACCAATAGTGGGACTGTAGTCAAAGCTATCTTGAGCTTCTGAAAGCTCTCCTCACTCTTTTGTCCACCTGAACGGAGCACCCTTTTGGGTCAGCCTGGTCATAGGCGCTGCAATAGATGCAAATCCCTCAACAAACCCACAGTAATACCCCACCAAACCAAGGAAGCTCCAGATATCTGTAGCTGAGGATAGGCTGGGCCAACTCTTCACTGCTTTCATCTTCTTCAGATCCACTTTAATCCCCTCACTCGACACAATATGACCCAAGAATGCCACAGAATCTAACCAAAACTCACATTTTGAGAACTTTGCATATAACTTCTTTTCTCTCTAAGTCTGAAGCACTGTCCTCAGGTGCTGCTCATGATCCTCCCGAGTCCGGGAATACACTAGAATGTCGTCAATGAATACGATGATGAAAGAATCAATATAGGGCCGAAACATACTGTGCATCAAGTGCATAAAGGATGTTGGGGCATTGGTCAACTCAAATGACATCACAAGGAACTTGTAATGGCCATACCGAGTCCTGAAAGCAGTCTTCGGAATATCTGGCTCTCGAATCTTCAACTGATGATAGCCTGAACGCAAGTCAATCTTGGAAAACACTTTGGCACCCTGTAACTGATCAAATAGGTCATCAATACGAGGCAAAGGATACATGTTCTTCACTGTGACTTTTTCAACGGGCAGTAATCAATACACATCCGCATAGAACCATCCTTCTTCTACAGAAATAAGATAGGAGCACCCCAAGGTGACATACTGGGCTGAATAAAGCCCTTATCAAGCAATTCTTGTAACTGCTCCTTCAACTCCTTTAACTCAGGAGGAGTCATACGATATGGAGGAATAGAGATGGTCTAAGTGCCTGACAACAAATCAATGCCAACATCAATATCTCTGTCGGGCGGCATGCCCGAAAGATTAGCTGGAAACACATCTGGAAAATCCCTCACTACTGAGACTGACTCAACTGTAGGGGTATCAATACTGACATCTCGCATGTAAGCTAGATATGAGTCACACCCCTTCTCAACCATTCGTTGAACTTTAAGAAATGAAATAATTCTGTTGGAGTATACTTTAAGGTACCTCTCCACTCTAATCGCATTAATCCTGGCATAGCCAATGTCACGGTCTTAGCGTGACAGTCAAGAATAGCATAATGGGGCGACAACCAGTCCATGCCCAAAATAATATCAAAGTCCACCATGTTGAGCAATAATAAATCGGCTCCGGTCTCAAATCCACTAAGAGCAATCAAACACGAACGATACACATATTCCACAATAAGAGAATCTCCCATAGGAGTAGACACATAAACAGGGGAACTTAAAGAATACCGAGACACGCCCAAATACGGGGCAAACTAAGATGACACATAAGAATACGTAGAGCCTGGGTCAAATAATACCGACGCATCTCTATGACAGTCCGACACAATACCTATAATGACATAATCAAAAGCGATTGCCTCTGTACGAGCAGGAAGGGAATAATATCGTGCCTGGCCTCCCCCTCTAGGGAGACCTCTACCTCCCCAACCTCCACCTCGAGCTGGCTAAGCAGGTGGGGTGGTAGCTAGTGCTGTAATCATAGCTTGAGGACCCAGTGGAGCGCGTTGTGGCTGAGAAGTCTGTGGAGGTGCACCACTCCTAAATCTGGGGAAATCCCTCACCATATGGCGAGTGTCTCCATACTCAAAACAAGCTCTGGGAGGTCGTGGCTGCTGTGACTGGCTCGAGCTAGGTCTGCTCGACTGGCCGCTAGGAACACCCCGTGTCTGAGGCACACTAGATACTGGAAGTGCATAATAAGGCTTCTGGGGCCTAGAAGGAGCTGGAACACCACTGGCGGATGGAAGAGCTGAATGAACAGGGTGGCTCACATAGCCCCTACCACGGCGAGCTGCTGGGGCACGATCACCAGAATAAAAACCAGAGTCTTGAGACCTCTTATCCTCCCTCTCTTCTCTATCCCGGGAAAGCATGCCCTCCAATCTCCTGGCTATACTCACAACCTGCTGATAAGAAATATCCATCTCCAACTCCCTAGCCATACTAATCCGGATGCTGGGGTGGAATCCCTCAATAAACCATCGAACCCTTTCTCGAACTGTGCCAACCAAGGTCGGTGCATGTCATAGCACCCTGGCGTAGCTGCTCAAACTCCGCGCGCCATGTGAGGCTCTAAGAGACATACTCTCTCAAAAACATGTCCGAGAATTGAGTCCATGTAAGTGAAGCTGCCTCAGTCGAACTACTCAACTCATAAGGACGCCACCACTGATAGGATGCTCCCCTAAGATGGAATGTAGTAAAAGAAACCCCACTCGTCTCCACTACGCCCATAGTACGGAGAATACGATGACACTTCTCCAGAAAACCTTGAGCATCATTTGTAGCCAATCCGCTGAAGGTAGGTGGGTGGTACTTCTTGTACATCTCAAGTCTGAGCTGCTCCACCTTAGAAGCTGCTGCCCTAACCTCGGGCTGAGATGGAGCTACCGGCTGCATTGGTACAATCTCTAGAACCTGGTCGACCTGAACTCGCTGCTCTGGAGTACCGACGACGGGAGTCTGTGCCCCTCCCCCGGCCTGAGATGTGGCAGGAGTAAGTGGAATCAAACCAGCCTGAGCTAAGGTGCTGAACATGCTCAGAAACTGGGCTAGAGTCTCCCGGAGGGCTGGTGCAGAAACAGGTACCTCAGGGTCTGCCTTCCAGTAGGAGCTACTGGGGGATCCTCTGTAGCAGCACGTGCGGGTGCTCTGGCCGCACCACATGGACGTGCTCGGCCTCTACCCCGGCCCCGACCTCTCGCTACTCTAGTAGGGGGCGCGGGTGCCCGATCATCAGATCTGCATGTACGTGTCCTCACCATCTGTGAGAGAATAGAATGCAAAAGTTTAGAATTTTTTGTTTTTGAAGTCAATAATTTTCGCACGACATGGAATCAAAGTAGTGAAATTTTTCCTAACAGTTCCATAGCCTCACGAAGATAAGTACAGACGTCTCAGTACTGATCCGTGAGAATCTAATAAACCAGCTTGTGACTCACGACACCTATGAACCTAGAACTCATATACCAACTTGTCACGACCCATTTTCTCCTATGTATGACGTCGTGACAACACCTAGTCTCTATGACTAGGTAAGCCTAACATTTGCGGAATAATGAAATGAAAATATAAATTTAACAACTAATTGTAGCAGTAACAACATAACTGGGTACCATGCTGCCTGGCATGTACAATAACCAACTATTCAAAAATATACAGAAATCCCAAAACCCGAAACATCGTGAATCACAAACTACAGAAGGAAAGTCTAGTGTCTCTATACATCAGAGTCTAACAAAAGAAAAATACAGAAGATAATGGACATGGGAAAGAGTAGAAGGGGACTCCGAGGTCTGCGGACGCGGCAGATATACCTTGAAGTCTCCAAAGTTGTCCCGACTCACTAATAGTGCCGCTGATAAGGAGCACCTGGATCTGCACACGAAAAACATGTGCAGAGAGTAGCATGAGTACACCACAATCGGTACCCAGTAAGTGCCAAGCCTAACCTCGGTCGGGTAGTGACGATGTCAAGTCAGGGCCCTACTGGTATATATATAATAAAACAAGGTAGAATGAAATACAATAATATAATAAAGATTGAAATCTAAACAGGAATGAAATAATAGAAGACAATAGCTCAGTACACAGAGATAACAACAGGGAATCTCCCGAGATACCGTCTCATAGTCCCCAAACGTAAATGTGTAGGGGAATCTCCCGGAATACTGTTTCGTAGTCCCAAAATAAATATGCAGTATAGGGAGATCTCCCGGAATACGGTTCTGTAGTCCCAAAGTTAATATGCAATATAGGGGGATCTCCCGTAATACCGTTTCTTAGTCCCAAAGTAAATATGCAGTACAGGGGGATGTTACGGAATACCATTCTGTAGTCCCAAAGTAAATATGTAGTACATGGGGATCTCCCGGAATACCGTTTCGTAGTCCCAAAAGTAAATATGCAGCTAAAACAATAGAATTAATAGCTACAACACAAAATCCTACGATTTAGACAAAGTACAAGTCAAGGAAAAATAGGAAATTCACTAAACATGCTGCACTGTGTTCAGATAAGCAATTAAGGCAAGTAAACATGTTATTTTAAGCTAACATGATGCTACACATACTGATGTAACTCAAATAAGAAGGAAACATGTTATTACTTAGCAAAAATCAGGGTTTTACAATAATTAGCCCGTGTACGTACTCGTCACCTCACGTACACGACACTCACATATCAAAACAGTACCAAATCCTAAGGGGATTTCCCCCACATAAGGTTAGGCAAGCCACTTACCTCGAACCAAGCTCAATCAATCCGTCACAATGCCTTTCCCATGAATATCCGGCTCCGAATATTCCAAATCTATCCAAAAGCAATTACATATCATAAATACAACCATAATAGACTCATCTAATTAATGAAATCAATACTTAAACAAAAGTTCCGAAATTCTCCCTAAAAAGTCGACCCGGCCCACGTCTGACACCATTAAGAACCCGAAACTCACTCGAGGCCCGCGGGACCTTGACCAAACATACCAACCAATCCTAAAACACCATATTAACTTAAGCGAGCCCTCAAACGAACCCAAACAGTGATAAAATCATGAATCATCCTCCGATTCAAACAGAATTTTCCAAATTCGATAACCGATGCCGAAACCTATCAAACCACGTCCGATTGACCCCAAATTTTGCACACAAGTCATATTTAACATTATGGACCTACTCCAACTTCCATAATAGGATTCTGACCCCGATATCAAAAATTCCACTACCGATCCAAAACTCCAAATATTCAACTTTCACCATTTCAAGCCTAAATGAGCTACATACCTCCAAAACACAATCCGGACACGCTCCTAAGTCCAAAATCACCCAACGGAGCTAATGGAACCGAAAAAATGCCATTCCGGAGTTGTCTTCACACAGTTCCGACTACGATCAAACTCCTAAGACTTAAGCTTCCGTTTTATGGACTAAGTGTCCCGAAATACTCTGAAACCAAAACAAAATCTCCCGGCAAGTCACTTAAGCAGAAAAAGATACGGGGAAAACAGTAAATAGGGGATCGGGGCTATTACTCTCCAAATGACCGGCCAGGTCGTTACACCAAAACCTCGCATCTGCGGCGCCCTTCTCACATCTGCGGGCTCGCAGATGCGCATTACCCTTCGCATATGCAGCCTCGCAGATGTGGAAAATTCTCACACTTGTGAGCACTGCCCAGTTCCACTCTTGGCCACTTCTGCGACTGGTTGCGCGCACATGCGCTTCGCACCTGCGATCAAAAGCTTCGCAGGTGCGATCACACCAGTAGGCAGCAGTTCCAGCATTTCCTTAAGTTTGAATATGATTTGTTAACCATCTGAAACTCACCCGAGGCCCCCGAGACCTCAACCAAATATACCAACAAGTCCCATAACCTAACACGGACCTACGCGAGGCATAAAATCACACCTAATAACATCGGAACGACAAATTACACTTCAATCCAAAATCATTGAACTTTGAAACTTCAAATTCTATATCTCTTGTGCTGAAACACATCAAATCACGTCCGATTGACCTCAAATTTTGTACACAAGTCACATTTCACATTATAGACCTATTCAAATTTATAGAATCAAATTTTGACCCCGATATTAAAAAGTCAACCCTAATTTCAAGCCTAATTTCACTACGTACCTCCAAATAATTTTTCGGACACACTTCTAAGTCCAAAATCACCATACGGAGCTATTGGAATCATCAAAACTCCATTACGGGGTCGTTTATACATAAGTCGACATCCGGTCACTATTTTAACTTAAGCTTTAAAGCTTGGAACTAAGTGTTTCAATTCATTCCAAAATCTCACTGGACCCGAACCAATTACTCCGGCAATTCACACAACAACTGTAAAGTATAATTTGAGCAGTAAATGGGGAAACGAGGTTGTAATACTCAAAATGATCGGCCGGGTCGTTACAATTATGTATATGTACTTGTACCAATAAGTTTGTGGGGAGATTGTTGAGCTCAAATACGTAAAGATTGGGTTGTGGGATGAAATAATCCATCATAGATGAACCTTGAAATCAAGATGCACACCTAATATTTGATGAAATTATTAAATAAGGTGAACCCATGAATATATTCCTAATTATGTTTCACTTTTGTTATGTTTCTAAATAGATTGAAGTTTCTAGGATTTCTGAAACATTGTAGTAATGTAAGGAAAGTGCAAGAAAGATTGGAGGCGTCCGAAGGTCAATTCACGTGAGAATATTATTTTGGAATATCGGCATAACTTCAAAAAGGTAAGTATCTTGCCTAACCTTGAGTGGGGGAATTACCCCTTAAGCATTGAGTTGTATGTGCCATTTGTGTAATGTGAAACCGTGTACGCGAGGTGACGAGTACATACTTGGTTTATATGTGCAAATATTATTGGTTGAAATTCGTAGACGCCTTTATGTATTAAATTGGAAAATTATTGGAACTTAGTAAATCCTTAAATTGTCATGCCACATTCCTTGTTTGTCGAATTTGTATTTTATATGATAATTTGGTATTATTTTCACTTGTATTTTTATGTAAATTCCGTGTGTTGTTGATTTGATAACTTTTTTGGAATTAAATTCATTATGGAAATTTGATAACTGTCTTATAACTATTTATCAAAATTTTGAATTAAAGAAGGTATTGTCCTATGCTGAGTTACTTTTCCATCTCTGTTGTTGTTTTGAGATTTTATATATGTTGTGCGGAGCATTGGTCTATTTGTTGAGAAATTTATTGATTTTGCTATATCTTTAGAATTGGTTGTGTTCATTGGGCAAATTGTGATATGAATTGTTGTATTGTGTTGTTATTTAAACACTCTCCTTGATGTTATTTATACTTCCTACCTTGCTTGTTAATGATATACATGTGCTTGTTAAGGAAGAGTGTAAAGCACAAAGGGTGATGCCGTGCCATTGAGAGTGTAAAGCACGAAGGGTGATGCCGTGCCATTGAGAGTGTAAAGCATGAAGGGTGATGCCGTGCCATTTCAATTATATTATCACGTGAGGATGAGAGTAAAAACATGAAGGGTGATGTCGTGCCATTATTTTTATATTATCAAATATTCATGGCACGAAGGGTGTTTCCGTGCAGACGAGGACAAGAGACATACATTGTATTGTGATATCATTTTGTTGTGTATATATTCATGCCTTTATCTTGAGATGTTATTGTGCACCTATATTTTCTATGTGACTTATAGTCGTTGTTGCTTCCTGTGTGCCTCCCACTTTATTTCTTTTAATGGTATTGGCATTTCCCCCACCTAGTGGGTACTGTTATATGTAAGCATGGTGAGAAAGAGATAAATGCACGAAGGGTCTTGCCGTGCAAATTGATTTGATCTACATATATACATTGGGTGAGAATGAGACAAGTGCACGAATGTATTGCCGTGCTATTTGATGTGATATATTGAATATATTTTTCACACCAGGAAAGTTAAATGAGGTATCACATGGTGACTTTTATTTGAAAGAATTATATTTGAAAGATATTTATTTGAATGAATTATATTTGAAAGAGATTTATTTGAAAGAATTATATTTGAAGATATTTATTTGAAGGAATTATATTTGAAAGGATTATATTTGAAAGATATTTATTTGAAGGGAGTATATTCGAAATATATTTATTGGATAGAATTATATCATGAAGATTTTTATTTGAAAAGCATATAGGCGAAAGATTTATATCTGAAGGACTTGATTAATTGGTTGTACTTGTACTCATTATTTGTAGAGCAATATTAATGGTGTTCTTGTTGCCCCGCTGTGTATATCACTGGTTAATTAGTATTTCCATCATTGTTATTTGTTTCCTATTATTTTTGTATACTATATTGCACAGGTTATTAGATTAGTTAGTGTCATGAATGTACCTTGTCACGACCCAATTTCATATATAGGTCGTGATGGCGCCTAACACTACAGCTAGGTAAGCCAAGTAGTAATTTAAACCCATATTCAATTCTTTTAAAATTAACCGAGTAATTGAACTCTTCTTAATTGCAGGAATTTAAAACTATATGAAAAGATTCTAGAAAATTAAAAATAAACAAGTCCAAAAATTCTACTAGTGTGTGTGCCAAGACCTGGTGTCACAAGTGTATGAGTATCTAGTAGATTATACAAAACTCTAAATATTGTCTGAAATAAAATAGACAGAATGTAAATACAAGAAGAGACACTGGAAGCTGCAGAACGGCTCAGAAAGGTAGCTCACCGCTACGCCTCTGGATAACGTGAGTGTAAGATGATAGGTCCTCCACTAGTACTTGCCTCAGGTCCTGCACAAAAAGTGCAACAACAAGTGTAGTATGAGTAAGTAAACAACGTGTACCCAGTAAGTATCAAGCCTAATCTCGAAGTGGTAGAGACGAGATGGTCGACTTTGACAGTCACTAAGGATCAACAATAATAAATGGAATGAAATAGAATTATTTAAATCAGCGTGATTCACAGAGTTAACAATAACTTTATTCAACTAGCAAAAATAATAAAATCCTTCAAATACTACAATTTCCAATCTATTAATTAAATCCACAAGTTGCAAGAAAAATAGCAAGGTATCGTGTAATTATTATTATTAGGCACGATTTTCTGGCGAGGTCATACGACCCATTCCAGAGTGTCGTGTACACTGCCGAGGGACGTGCGGCGTGATCCATAGATACATCTATCCTGCCGAGGCGTTCGGCCCGCTCCACAAGAAAGGAGGATATTTTCTTATGTACCTCCGGAAGGAGAGTATATTTATTATAAGATCAATTCGAGAGGAATGAACAGTTTTGTTTAAAAATTAATTAATTTAAACGGAAAATTAAGTATATGAGATTTTCATCTTTTAATATCTTTCCCTAACAATTCACAATATATATCAAATAATTTAATGAAATAAAGGATACAATTTATGCATATAATTCATGCTTTGAATCCTAAACTACCCGGACTTTAGCATAGATAGTAGCTACGTATGGACTCTCGTCACCTCGTGCGTACGTAGCCCCTACAATTAGCAACAACTATTAATTTAATCACCTATGGGGTAATTTTCCCCTCACAAGATTAGACAAGAGACTTACCTTGTCTCAAAGTCCATTTTCCGATTACCACGTCGCGTTAAATTCTCAATTCGATGCCGAAAATTCCGAAGCTATCCAAATATTATACAAAATAATTAATACATGTTCAATAATTCGAATTTAGGCTATTAAATAAATTACCCCAACCCAAAATGGTAAAATTTCTAAAATTCACCCCAAGCCCACGTGCCCGAATTCTGGAAATATTCGGATGAAAACGTTACCCATAATCCCAAGAACTCAAATAAATATTTTCTACCCAATTCCATAACTATTTTCGTGGTTAACATCTCGTTTTTAAAAAAATCTAGGTTTTTCATCTAAACCTTTGATTTCTAAGATTTACTAGTTATAATCTACTCATTACCTATGTATTTAATTCATGGGTGTGGAATTAATTTACCTTCCAATTGCTAGTTGAAATCCCCCTCTCAAAAGCTCTGAAATCGCCCAAAAATGGAAGAAACATGGGCTCAAAATGGTTAATTTCCGTTCTTTTAAGCTTTCTGTGAAACAGGCCTTTCGCACCTGCGGAGGTGGGAACGCACCTGCGGCTTCGCACCTGCGCAAAAGCCTCGCAGGTGCGAGTTCCACTCGTTTGACCAAGCATCGCATCTACACCTAGCCTCGCACCTGCGCATTCACAGGTGCACCGAAGTTCCGCACCTGCGGTGAAAGGCATTCCCTCCTCCTTCCGCTTCTGCGAACAAACGTCGCATCTGCGATGGTCGCACCTACGACTATCCAAGCGCAGATGCGATCGTACCAGAAGCAAAAAGCTTCAGTTCTTCCTCCAAATTTCAAAATTGGTCCGAGCCTCGTCCGGTTAACACTCTGGGCCCCCCGCCCGAACATACCAACAAGTTTGAAATCATAAAACGGACTCGCTCGAACCCTCGGAATGCGTAAAACAATATCAAAACAAAGAATCATACCCCAAACCAAATTGATTCAACTTAGAAATTTCAAGTTCTTCAATTTACTTCCAATGCGTCGAAAATATACTTAAACTACTCGGAATGACACGAAATTTTGCGAGCAATGTTTAAATCACTATACGGAGTTATTCCCAAATTCGGAATTCCAAACGGACTTCAATTACTCCAAAACCTACTCCAAACCAAATTTAAAGAACTTTAAACCTTCAAATAGTTGATTTTCACTATTAAGTGCCAAAACACTCCCGGGTTATCCAAAACCCGGTTCGAACATACGCCCAAGTCCAAAATCATCATATGAACCTATTGGAACCGTCAAATCTCGATTCCGGGGTCGTTTTCTAAAAATGTTGACCGAAGTCAAACTTGGCCTTTTAAAGCCAACTTAGGGAACCATGTGTTCCTATTTCAACCCAAACACTTCCAAATTTTGAACCAACCCTCCACGCAAGTCATAAATCAATAAAAGCACATACGGGAGGTTTTATTCTAGGGAACGGGGTTCTAAAAATTAAAATGACGGGTTGGGACATTACATTCTCCACCTCTAAAACAAACGTTCGTCCTCGAACAAGTTTAGAATAATACATGGAGTGCTAAATAAGTGTGGATATTTGATCCGCATGTTTTCCTCGGCCTCCCAAGTCGCTTCCTCGACTGATTGGCCCCTCCACTGGAATTTTACTACAGAAATCCTTTTAGACCTCAACTGGCGAATCGGTTTATCAACAATGGCAACTGGTTCTTCTTCATAGCCCAAACTATTATCTAGTTGAACTGTACTGAAGTCTAGAACATGTGATAGGTTGGCATGATACTTTCGGAGCATAGATACATGGCACACTGGATAAACTCCCGATAGACTAGGAGGCAATGCAAGCTCATAAGCAACCTCCCCAACTCCTCTCAACACCTAAAATGGGCCTATAAACCTTAGGCTCAATTTCCCCTTTTTCCCAAATCTCGTGATTCCCTTCATCGGCGAAACCTTCAAGAGAACTTTTTCACCCATCATAAAGGATAAATCACGCGCTTTCTAATCTGTGTAACTCTTCTGTCTAGACTACGCTGTACGGATTTGCTCCTGAATCAACTTTACCTTTTCCAATGCATCTTTCACCAAATCGGTACCATATAATTTAGCCTCACCGGGCTAAAACCATCCAATGGGCAAACGACATCGCCGACCATATAAAGCCTCAAATGGAGCTATCTAGATGCTGGATTGGTAACTATAATTATAAGAAAACTTGGCCAAAGGCATGAAACGATCCCACTGACCTCCAAAGTCAATCACACATGCCCTGAGCATATCCTCCAAAATCTGAATTGTCCGCTCTGACTGCCCGTCGGTCTGCGAATGAAAGGCTGTGCTGAGCTCTACACGGGTCGCCAATTCACTCTGTACTACTCTCCAGAAATGCGAAGTAAACTGAGGGCCTCTATCTGATATGATAGAAATTGGCACACCGCGCAACCAAACTATCTCCTGAATATAAATATGGGCCAACCTCTCTGAAGTATATGTAGTCACAACCGGAATAAAGTGTGCCGGCATGGTCAATCTGTCAACAATGACCCAAACTGCATCAAACTTTTCGCAAGGTCCGCGGCAACCCAACTAAAAAGTCCATAGTGATGCGTTCCCATTTCCACTACGGTATAATCATCTACTGAAGTAGGCCACCAGGCCTCTGGTGCTCATATTTAACTTGCTGGCAATTTAGACACCTAGCTACATACTCAACTATGTCCTTTTTCATTTGTCTTCCCCAATAATGCTGCCTCAAGTAGCGATACATCTTCATAGCACCTGGATGAATAGAATACCGAGAACTGTGTGCCTCCTCCAGGATCCTTTTCCTCAGTTCCTCCACATTAGGAACACATAGACGATCCTGGAGTCGCAGAACACCATCCGTGCCAATAGTAACTTCCTTGGCACCACCCCGTAGTACCGTTTCTCGAAGAACCATTAAGTGTGGATCATCATACTGGTGAGCCTTGATCTATTCAAATAGTGAAGACTGAGCCACAACACATGCAAGAACTCAGCTGGGCTCTAAAATGTCCAGCCGCACAAGTCTGTTAGCCAAGGACTGAATATCCAAAGCTAATGGTCTCTCCTCTGCTGAAATGAATTCCAAACTACACATACTCTCCGCCTTTCTACTTAAGGCATCTGCAACCACATTTGCTTTGCCTGGATGATATAGGATAGTAATAGCATAATCTTTCAGTAACTCCAGCCATCTGCGCTGCCTCAAATTTAGGTCCCTCTACTTGAACAAATGCTGCAAACTGCGATGATCAGTGTAAACTTCATATGATACCCCATAAAGATAATGCCTCCAAATCTTTAGAGCGTGAACAATCGCAGCTAACTCCAAATCATGTACTGGATAATTCTTCTCGTGGGGCTTCAGCTGACATGAAGCATATGCAATAATTCGCCCTTCCTGCATCAATACACAACCCAAGCCAATGCGTGAAGAGTCGCAATATACTGTGTACATCCCCGAACCGGAAGGCAACACTAATACTGGTGTTGTGGTCAATGCTGTCTTGAGCTTTTGAAAGCTCACCTCATAATCATCAGACCATCGGAACGGAGTACCCTTCTGGGTTAATTTGGTCAAAGGTGTTACAATAGATGAAAAACATTTCACGAACTGACGATAATAACCTGCTAAACCCAGAAAACTCCTGATCTTAATCGTCGAAGTGGGGACGATGTCAATTCTGAATTGCCTCAATCTTTTTGGGATCAACCTTAATACCCTCGCCCGATACAATATGCCCCAAAAATGCTACAGACTTTAGCCAGAACTCACATTTGGAGAACTTAGCCTATAGTTTTTATTCTCGCAACGTCTGAATCACTACTCTCATATGTTGCTCGTGCTCATCCTTACTGCGCGAGTAAATCAAAATGTCATCAATGAAGACAATGACAAACAAATCAATATATGGCCTGAATAGCATGTTCATCAAATCCATAAACGTTGTCGGGGCGTTAGTTAAACCGAAAGACATTACCAGAAACTCATAATGACCATATATAGTTCGGAAAGCAGTCTTCGGAACATCCGAATCCCGAATCTTCTACTGATGGTACCCCGACCTGAAGTCGATCTTAGAGAACACCCTAGCACCCTACAACTAGTCAAATAGGTCATCAATACGCGGCAACGGGTACTTGTTCTTAATAGTGACTTTATTCAATTGACGATAATCAATGCACATTCGCATCGTTCCATCCTTCTTCTTCACAAATAATATCGGTGCACCCCAAGGCGATACACTCGGTCTAACGAACCATTTGGCTAGTAACTCCTCAAACTGTTCTTTCAATTCTTTCGGAGCCATGCGATACGGTGGGATAGATATAGGCTGGGTATCTGGAGCCAAGTCAATACAAAAATTAATATCACGATCAGGTGGCATGCCTGGAAGATCTGAAGGAAATACATCGGAGAACTCCCGAACTACAGGCACTAAATTAATATCCGGAGTCTCTGCAGTAGTATCCCACATATAGGCTAGATAATCTAAACAACCCTTCTCAACCATGTGTTGAGCCTTTATAAAAGAAATAACCCGATTAAATGCACTAACAGACGAACCCTTGCACTCCAGCCTAGGCAATGCTGGAATAGCCAAGGTAACAGTCTTGGCATGAAAATCTAGAATAACATGGTATGGAGATAACCAGTCCATGCCCAGAATAATTTCATAATCGGTCATCTCGACCAATAGGAGATCTCCTCTAGTTTCATAACCACAGAATGTAATAATACAGGACCGGTAGATCTGATTCACAACAACAGAATCGCCTACAGAAGTGGACACATAAACAGGAGTACTCAAGGACTCACGAGAAACACCCAAAAATTGAGCAAATACAGAGAACACATATGAATATGTAGATCCTGGATCAAATAATACGGAGGCATATTTTTCGCAAACAGAAATAATACATGTAATCATGGCATCTAAGGACTCTGCATCTGGTTTGGCCGGAAAAGCATTGAACTGAGTTGGAGCGCCAACTGGATGACCTCCGCCTGGCTGACCTCCATGTCTAGGACAGCCCCTACCCACCTGTCCTCCACCTCTTAGTGGTCGAACTACTGGTGGAGCAACTAGTGCGGTAATCATAGGCTGCTGACCCTGCTGCACTGGCATACACCGAAGCCTGGGACAGAATCTTCGTATGTGACTAGTATCCCCGCACTCGTAACAACTCTTCAGTATAATGGGTTGCTGTACAATGGGCTGCTGCTAACAATTAAATCCACAAGTTGCAAGAAACATAGCAAGGTATCGTGTAATTATTATTATTAGGCACGATTTTTGCCGAGGTCGTACGACCCGCTCCAGAGTGTCGTGTACACTACTGCGGGATGTGTGGCGCGATCCATAGATGCATCTATCCTGCCGAGGCGTTCATCCCGCTCCACAAGAAAGGAGGACATTTTCTTATGTACCTCCGGAAGGAGAGTATATTTATTATAAGATCAATTCGAGAGAAATGAACAATTCTTTTAACAATTAATTAATTTAAACCGAAAATTAAGCATATGAGATTTTCATCTTTTAATGTCTTTCCCTAATAATTTACAATATATATCAAATAATTTAATGAAATAAAGGATACAATTTACGCATATAATTCATGCTTTGAGTCCTAAACTTCCCGGACTTTAGCATAGATAGTAGCTACGTATGGACTCTCGTCACCTCATGCGTACGTAGCCCCCACAATTAGCAACAACTATTAATTTAATCACCTATGAGGTAATTTTCCCCTTACAAGATTAGACAAGAGACTTACCTTGTCTCAAAGTCCACTTTTCGATTACCACGTCGCGTTAAATTCTCAATTTTATGCCGAAAATTCTGAAGCTATCCAAATATTATACAAAATAATTAATACATGTTCAATAATTCGAATTTAGGCTATTAAATAAATTACCCCAACCCAAAATGGTAAAATTTCTAAAATTTACCCCGAGCCCACGTGCCCAAATTCGGGAAATATTCGGATGAAAACGTTACCCACAATCCCAAGAACTCAAATAAATATTTTCTACCCAATTCCATAACCATTTTCGTGGTTAACATCTCGTTTTTATAAAAAATCTAGGTTTTTCATCTAAACCTTTGATTTCTAAGATTTACTAGTTATAACCTACCAATTACCTATGTATTTCAAATAAATATGTATTTAACGTTTGACCAAGCATCGCATCTACACCTAGCCTCGCACCTGCGCATTCACAGGTGCACCAAAGTTCCGCACCTGCGGTGAAAGACATTCCCTCTTCTTTCCGCTTCTGCGAATAAACGTCGCATCTGCGATGGTCGTACCTACGACTATCCAAGCGTAGTTGCGATCGTACCAGAAGCAGAAAACTTCAGTTCTTCCTCCAAATTTCAAAATTGGTCTGAGCCTCATCTGGTTAACACTCGGGGGCCCCGGGGCCCCGCCCGAACATACCAACATGTTTGAAATCATAAAACGGACTCGGAATGATACCCCAAACCAAATTGATTCAACTTAGAAATTTTAAGTTCTTCAATTTACTTCTAATGCGTCGAAAATATACTTAAACTACTCGGAATGACACGAAATTTTGCGGGCAATTTTTAAATCACTATACGGAGCTATTCCCAAATTCGAAATTCTAAAAAGACTTCAATTACTCCAAAACCTACTCCAAACCAAATTTAAAGAATTTTAAACCTTCAAATAGTTGATTTTCACTATTAAGCGCCAAAACGCTCCCGAGTTATCCAAAATCCGGTTCGAACATACGCCCAAGTCCGAAATCATCATACAAACCTATTGGAACCGTTAAATTCCGATTTCGAAGTCGTTTTATAAATATGTTAACCGTAGTCAAACTTGACCTTTTAAAGCCAACATAAGGAATCAAGTGTTTCGATTTCAACCAAAACACTTCCAAATTCCAAACCAACTCTCCCCGCAAGTCATAAATCAATAAAAGCATATACAAGAGGTTTTATTTTAGGGAACGGCGTTCTAAAAATTAAAATGACCGGTTGGGTCATTACATACCTCGTCACTACTCCACTGAGGTTAATCTTGATACTTACTGGGTACCGACTGTGGTATACTCATACTACACTTCTGCACATTTTTGTGCAGAGCCAGGTATTGAAGATATCGGACTCGGACAAAGTTAGAGTGTGATCGCAAGGATTCAAGGTAGAGCTGCTTGGTTGTCGCAGTCCCTTGCAGTCTTTCCATTTTATTGTACTGTTAATTTCTTATTCGAGCAGTACTGTATATTCGACCCTCGAGATAATTTCATGCATTTAGTTAGAGTTCGTGATTCAGTATTACCTGTCTTGGGAGGTTGTATTAAATTATATATTTAAAAAAATGACTTAATTAAATTGTGATTATAATCGGCTTACTTAGTTTTAGAGATTAAGTGTCATCACGATGCTTGTAGTAGGATTTTGGATCCTGACACATGTTTATATGAAGTAATTATATATACTTACGGATGCAAAAAGTTGAAAAAGAAAAAAAGAAAAAGAAAGCAAATATATGAATACTATATTAGCAAGCTTCATCACTACAATATCACTAAGTCAAAGAGTAAAATACTTTAGAGTAAAAAGTGGGACAATGCTTTACATTTCCATATCTAGATGGAACAAATCTAGAGGACAGAGTTTCATTTTCAAGCTTTAATTATCTAGGCATATGATTTTTCTACATATTTCACTTTCATAACCTATGACATTCTAGGGTGTATGTAGGTACCACTTTTATCAGTTACGTATCTTAATTTGTTTTGGAGGTTTCTTGTCGCTATCGAGAGAAAAGAAAATGAGAGTTTAACTGAATATAAAAGTATGTGTAAAAATTTATTAAAATTATAATTAATATTTATAGTCCGTTTGACCAAGGTTTTTCAAGTTGGAAAATATTTTTTTTTTCAAAAAAAAGTGCTTTTTTTTCAAAGTTGAATTGTTTGAACAAACTTTTAGAAAAAAAACTTCTTCCCATAAACACTTTTTTGAGAATCACATTCGAAAACAATATACTTAAAAGCACTTTTTAAAAGTTTGGCCAAACACAAATTGTTGCTTAGAAATATTTTTCAAATTAATTAGTCAAATACAAACTGTTTTTCATCAAAAGTGCTTTAAAAAATACTTTTAATAAAAAAATATTTTTTTAAATAAGCTGATTTTATAGCTTGTACTTATTAGTAGATATAAACCCATATACACTAATTTAAATTCTTGATCCATATGTAGTTGCGCATTAAAGTTGAGTTGAGTTATAGGTACTGCCATTATTCCACAAATATTTGCTCCCACTTACTTTTATCCGTTGTATGAAGTGATTATTTGAGTATTACCTTTTAATAGCACCAACATGACTAATTATACAAGCAGATACTTGTCTAGGGAAAATAGAGAAAATCAAAAAATACAAAGAAAGCTAAATTTCACCTGGAAAGCAACTGAATCCACTTGTTTATATATATTTTTCACTTGATCATATTTTTATGGGCTAACAACTGTCATAGAGTTATTAAATTATATAATGATTCGTTGAAGAAAAACTAAAAGAAATACTAGTTAAAATATGAGGTCGTGAGATAATATTTTTAGTCACAAAACCTAGGCATGGTATTACATTTCTTCTTAGCCACACATATCAATAAAAAGATTCATCATCCACCAATAATAATCGAAGTCCTCCTTTTCCTAATGTATGGGGTAAAATATGTTCATATTTAATGATCGCATGAGAAAGCAACACGTGGAATTGAAAGCAGAAGATAGCTAAAATTAATGATACTCATAACGACAAAATTAATGCCGCCACCCAATAGCATTCAATGAAGAATATTCTACAGCATTAAGTGCATGATCCTTTATAGAGAATATGACATTCATTGCCCAATGTTACACTTCCTTCAGTGGCCCTCATAATTGTCATTAAAGAGGAGCTTAATACTAGGACCTTCTTTCCTCTTTGCGAACACGAGGATTCGATTGCGAACGCGAAACTTTGCACTTCGACCCTTCATGAACGCGTGCCCTCGGTCGCGAACGCGAAGCACAATTGTGCCAGTCCAACTTTCCTCTTCGCGATCGCAGGAGTGGCTTCGCGAACGAGAAGCACAATACACCAGATGACAGCAGAAGCTAAGAACCAGATTTTTCTCAAAGTTCAAATGGTCCGTTGGCTAGCCGAAACTCACCCGAGCCTTCGGGACTCCAAACCAAACATGCACACAAGTCCAAAAACCTCATACGAACTCGCTTGCGTGATCAAAACACTAATTTAACACCTAAAACTATGAATCGGACACCAAATCACAGGAACTTTTCAAGAAAACTTTAAAACCTATATTTTTACAATCGGACGTACGAATCAAGTCAAATCATGTCATAAATATTATAGTGGACCTATACCGGGCTTCAAAACTAAAATACGGACCTGGTGTCAATAAATCCAACATTAGTAGATTCTTAAAAATCATTAAGCTTTCAAACTTTTAATTTTTCATCAAAATTCTATATCTCGGGCTAGGGACCTTGGAATTCGATTCCGTGCATACGCCCAAGTCCCAAATCACGATACGGACCTACCGGTACTGTCAAAATACTGATCCGAGTCCGTTTGCTCAAAATGCTGACCAAAGTCAACTCAATTGAGTTTTAAAGCTCTATTTCACATTTTAATCCATTTTTCATGTAAAAGCATTCCAGAAAATCTTACGGACTATGCACGCAAGTCGAGAAATGATAAATAGTACTTTCGAGGTCTTAGAACACAGAATTACTTATTAAATTTAAAGATGACATTTTGGGTCATCAAATTTTGTATACTATATTGCACAGGTTATTAGACTAGTGAGTGTCTTGACTGTACCTCGTCACCACTCCACTGAGGTTAGTCTTAATACTTACTGGGTACCGACTGTGGTGTACTCATACTACACTTCTGCACATTTTTGTACAGAGCCAGGTGTTGGAGATATCAGACTCAGACAAAGTTAGAGTGTGATCGCAAAGATTTAAGGTAGAGTTGCTTAGTCGTCGCAGTTCCTTGGAGTCTTTTCATTTTATTGTACTGTTAATTTTTTATTCGAACAGTACTGTATATTCGACCCTCGAGATAATTTCATGCATTTAGTTAGAGTTCGTGACTCTGTATTACCAGTCTTGGGAGGTTGTATTAAATTATATGTTTTAAAAAAATGGCTTGAATTGTGATTATAATCGACTTACTTAGTATTACAGACTAAGTGCCATCACGATACTTGTGGTGAGATTTTGGGTCGTGACACAAGTTTATATGAAGTAATTATATATACTTGTAGGGATGCAAAAAGTTGAAAAAGGAAAAAAGGAAAAAGAAAGTAAATATATGAATACTATATTAGCAAGCTTCATCACTACAATATCACTAAGTCAAAGAGTAAAATACTTTAGAGTAAAAAGTGGGACAATGCTTTACATTTCCATATCTAGATGGAACAAAATCAGCTTTGTATTCAAATGGAGTAAAGTCCATTTACATCTTTGTTATGCTCTGTCCACGTCTCTTTTCATAACTTATCGCAAAAACATAAAACATTCCCACAAAAGAAATGGAGCAGCATAGTGAAGACGCGATAATAAACAAATTAAACAAATTAATTTCAATTGAGGTAAGATACACACGCAACACGCGTACTTTAAAACTAATAACTTTAATAGTATAACAAGTTAAATATTAAAAATTTTAAAGACTGAACCCATAAATTTAAAGTCTGGATCCGCCTCAGCCAGGGGCAGATTTAGGGAGGCAGAAGGGGGTTCACCCGAACCCCCTTCGCCGAAATATTACACTGTATATATAAGGCAAAATTTATTTTTTTACCTCTATATATTAAGTTTTGAACCTCCTTGATGCAGCCTAAAAGTATAGCTTAGTGGTAAAGGGGTTTCAAAATCTGTGAAAGGTCATAAGTTCAATTTTTATTAGTTACTATTTTTTTTTTCTTGAACCCCCTTCGCGAAGATCCTTCCTCCGCCAAGGAGCTAGGATTTGGATTAAATCATTCCGAAAATATCGTGAATTATTTTACACTAGTAAGTCAGCTGCCCTTCGTGCGGTCATAGAAAAATAGTAAATATATCATATAATCTTGTTATAATTAATTGAGATAGAAGAGATACAATTTTCATGTATTACATACAAATACAAATTCTTTCTCGAGTTAGCTCCGCTCAAAATATCAACCAATTCAAAGTTTATTCTCACACCGCACTAACTCCTAAATAGGTCATTCAAAATTGAAAAGCATTTAAAAAAAAAGAAGCAAAACTAATTCCGCTAAAATTTTTACTATAACAACAATAAAATCAGTGAATTCCTATAAACGAGGTATGAGAAAAGTAGTATGCACGCAAACCTTACCTCTACTATAGGAGGGTAGGAAATTCTCTCCCATAGACCCTTGGCTATTACTTCCTTCGTTTCAATTTATGTGAACTTATTTCTTTTTTAGTCCGTGCCAAAAAGAATGACTCATTTCCTTATTTGGAAAAAAATTTACCTTTATGCAATGATTTATAGCCACACAAAATATATATACCTTATTTTATGCCAATAGTTAAAAAATTTATATTTGATAGAAAAGGCTAAAGACCTAACATCAACCGACGTCACAAAGCACGTTCATTTCTTAAAAGAGAATAAGCTTTACGCAAAAAAAAAAAGGTATGATAGTAGTAATACATCCCGTCCTAAACCCAATTGTTACTTTCACATTTTATTGGCCTCCTCCCTCAAAACATTCCAAGAAAATATTAATTTCTCTTTCTATCTCTCGGTCTCTCTTGTAATTCATTATCATTTTTATTACAGGACAATCTTTTCGTATTTACGGTACTAAAAATTCGGGCAAAACCGTCCAGTAGATGTAAATATCTTTATGCACTTCACTAATACTTAATATCACAAGTTTATACGAAGTAATTATATATACTTGTAGGATGCAAAAAGTTGAAAAAGAAAAAAAAGAAAAAGAAAGAAAATATATGAATACTATATTAGCAAGCTTCATCACAACAATATCACTAAGTCAAAGAGTAAAATACTTTAGAGTAAAAAGTGGGACAATGCTTTACATTTCCATATCTAGATGGAACAAAATCAGCTCTCTATTCAAATGGAGTAAAGTCCATTTCCATCTCTTTTATGCTCTGTCCACGTCTCTTTTCATAACTTATCGCAAAAACATAAAACATTCCCACAAAAGAAATGGAGCAGCATAGTGAAGAGGCGATAATTAACAAATTAAGAAAATGTTGAATTTAAGAAAATGTCTTTTTTAGATTTTTTATGTGTAAAAGAAATATTTCTTATGTGTAAAAGTAAATCTCCTATGTGTAAAAAAAAAAATAGTAGGTCAGAATGGCCCTCAATTCTAAAGAAGATAAATATTCTTTCTAACGAAAATGAATAACCTAATGGAGAAAAACTATTAGAGACGTAGATATCCTTAGGGCTCAAATGCATTTTAGAATCGTTTGAACAACCAGCAAGCCACATGTTCTCTGACAAAAATAATATCATTGTCTACAAATATGCACACTATATTAGTTACACCCTTTAGTACAGAAATTAAGAAGTAACGAATCCTTACAGTTAACACATCACATCACATGGCCTACTTGTATTGCAGAACCCCCATTTATATCATCACTTTAACATTCGAAAACAAAATCTTTTATATTGAATAACATAAGTTGTAATTGGAAGAAAAAAGAGTAAATTTTTTGCTTACTCATTTTTATGAGTTTGTAGATTACCGTTTTCATCTGTAATAATAGGACCTTTCTGAATGACCGTAGTTAGACTTATTTGTTAATTGATTTCGTGTTCTTCTTCTTCTCCAAGAAAAAAGAAGAAGAATTCTAGGTCTAGCGAGTGGGAGGAAGATTAGGAGAGAAAGGCGTTGTAAAACATAAGAAAGAGGAAATTTACATGTGAATGGACAAAGAGGAAGGTAAAAAGTCGTGATTAAAAGGCTTAAAAGAATGTGACGTTTTGGAATGAAAAACAAAAAGACAGTTGAATTTCTGGAATCCGATAACTTATATCATTTAAAACTTGAGAATTGACAAAAAAATTGATAAAAAAGATAAGTGCAAATGCAAAGAGATATGCCAACTTATCTTCTATTGACCCTTTTTTTATATATATATATATATATATATATATACTCCCACTGTTCCAGTTTATGTGAATCTATTTCCTTTTTGGTCCGTTCCAAAAAGAATAATCCATTTCTAAATTTGGAAACAATTTAGCTTAAACTTCCAATTCTACCCTTAATGAGAAGCTTTTATAACCACACAAATATTGTTGATCCCTTTTTGACTTGTTTAGGACCACATATTCCAAAAGTCTTCATTTTTTCTTAAACTTCGTGTCCAGTCAAACATGTTCACATAAATTGGAACGGATGGAGTATATATATATATATAGATAGATAGATAGATAGATAGATAGATAGATATAGACTAATAATGTTATCTATACATTTTTCTTGGTTGTAAATTAAATTAAGGGCTTTGGCATTACAAACTTGTGACAGAGTCAGTTTTCGACTGAAACGAAGCTTCATCTTTAATTTTGGACATCTTCCTTCCGGGGCGGAGGTATAATATATATATATATATATATATATATATATATATATAGATAGATAGATAGATAGATAGATAGATAGATATAGACTAATAATGTTATCTATACATTTTTCTTGGTTGTAAATTAAATTAAGGGCTTTGGCATTACAAACTTGTGACAGAGTCAGTTTTCGACTGAAACGAAGCTTCATCTTTAATTTTGGACATCTTCCTTCCGGGGCGGAGGTATAATATATATATATATATATAAATTGGAACGGATGGAGTATATATATATATATAGATAGATAGATAGATAGATAGATAGATAGATATAGACTAATAATGTTATCTATACATTTTTCTTGGTTGTAAATTAAATTAAGGGCTTTGGCATTACAAACTTGTGACAGAGTCAGTTTTCGACTGAAACGAAGCTTCATCTTTAATTTTGGACATCTTCCTTCCGGGGCGGAGGTATAATATTGAAGGTGTTTGGACATCAAAATTGTAATTTTTGAAAAAAAAGTAGTATTTGAAATTTAAAATTATGTTTGTATACGTGTTTCATTTGAAAAAATATTGCAATTTTGTGAGTGGGGTAAAAAGTTTTTCTGAAAATTTTAGAACTCATTTTCGAAAAATATCCAAAAACTTGCAAAATTTCATACACAAACATATTTTTTAATTTTTTTGAATTTTTTTTTTTATATGGACAAACGGGGCCATTAATTACATGTCCGAATGAATCAAATAACTTTTGATTAGACCTTATAAATTAAGAAATTCATTAAATATGTCAAAATATTTAATTACTAACCTAATAACTAAAAAATAAAATTTTTATTTAATAAGTTCAGAACCTATAAATTTTAATTTCTGACTTGTCTTTTGTTTCTTCCTTTTCAAAGTGAAGATTACAACTCACACGATATTTCTTCATTTACCCCTATACTTAGAAAACGTGAAAAGTATTGATTGCTAGAGGACAGAGTTTCATTTTCAAGCTTTAATTATCTAGGCATATGATTTTTCTACATATTTCACTTTCATAACCTATGACATTCTAGGGTGTAGGTAATTACCACTTTTATCAGTTACGTATCTTAATTTGTTTTGGAGGTTTCTTGTCGCTATCGAGAGAGAAAAAAATGAGAGTTTAACTGAATATAAAATTATATATAAAAATTTATTAAATTTGTAATTAATACTTATAGTCTGTTTGGCCAAGATTTTTTAAGTTGAGAAACACTTTTGTTTAAACGAAAAAGTATTTTTTTTTTTCAAAGTTGAATTGTTTGGACAAAATTTTAGAAGAAAAGAAAAAGTATTTTTGAGTAGAAGCAGAAGCACAAGCAGTTTTGGAGAATCAGAAAAAAGTAACTTCTTCCCATAAATATTTTTTTGAGAAGCACTTTCGAAAACAATATACTTAAAAGTACTTTTTAAAAGTTTGGCCAAACACAAATTGCTATTTGGAAATATTTTTTAAAATTAATTTGCAAAACACAAACTGTTTTTCGCCAAAAATACTTTTAAAAAAAATATTTTTGATAAAAAATACTTTTTAAAATAAATTAATTTTATAGCTTGGCCAAACAAATTATTAGTAGATATAAAACCCATATACACTAATTTCAATTCTGGATCCATATGTAGTTGCGCATTAAAGTTGATTTGAGTGATAGGTACTGGCGTACTGCCATTATTCCACAAATATTTGCTCCCACTTCACTTTCATATATCCATTTTATGAGCTGGATCCAGAATATGAGTTCAAATTCAAAATTTTACAGCAACATAGAAATTACTACCAATTACTTTTATCCGTTGTATGAAGTGATTATTTGAGTATTACCCTTTAATAGCAGTATAGCACCAACATGACTAATTATACAAGCAAATACTTGTCTAGGGAAAACAGAAAAAATCAAAAAATACAAAGAAAGCTAAATTTCACCTGGAAAGCAACTGAATCCACTTGTTTATATATATTTTTTCACTTGTTCATATTTTTATGGGCTAACAACTGTCATAGAGTTATTAAACTATATGTTGATGCGTTGAAGAAAAACTAAAAGAAATACTAGTTAAAATATGAGTTCCTGAGATAAAATTTTTAGTCACAAAACCTAGGCATGGTATTATATTTCTTCTTAGCTACACATATCACTAAAAAGATTCATCATCCACCAATAATAATCGAAGTCCTCCTTTTAATACTGCATAGGGTAAATATGTTCGTATTTAATGATCGCATGAGAAAGCGACAAGTGGAACTAAAAGTAGCTAAAATTAATGATACTCATAACGACAAAATTAATACTACCACCCGATAGCAGTCAATGAAGAATATTCTACAGCATTAAGTGCATGATCCGTTAAAGAGAATATGACATTCATTGCCTACCGTTACACATCCTTCAGTGACCCTCATAGTTGTCATTAAAGAGAAGCCTAATCTTAGGACCTTATTCCATAGGTGCAGCTATAAATAGTGAGCTCTACTATCATTGTAAGAAGGAGGAATTTTCCGACAAGCATACACAATATTCTATCAAAAACTCAATAACATTTTACTTTCTTACTTATTTGTATTGTTCTTATTACTCCTAGTAGCTCTGCGCCCGAAACCAAGATATTTGCGGTCTATTTCAATTTTAGGGCTAAGTCTTATATTTCTATTTAATTCATCTATTATTTATGGATTAAATTAATCCAATTATCTCTAAATCACGTATAAATTCAGCTGTACCGTTTTACGGGTAAAACAGTTTGGCGCCCACCGTGGGGCATAGACAGTCGTAAATTGAATTGGTCCCTGCATCTGTTACTAACTTGTTTGATTCTTTGTTCTTAGCAAAAATCATTAAAAATGGTAGATAATGGTGTTAACAACACACAACAACATTGAGGCCCAAGGAAATCAATCTAAACACGAGGATTCAACCAGTGATACCCACAACGAGGGGAACGAGGCCACGCTGGTCCACGGTGGCCGATATCTGCGTCATGTTCAGGAGGCAACGCCTGATGACGCTGAAGAAAAGCACATCGTCGAAGCAGATGGGATCTTGCAAGAGCAATAGGAGGCTATTATAGGCCATCTCACATAGCACGATAAGGGCATGATAGAACTGAAGCAGACATTGTCGGGCGCTTCCCACAACGTGAATGGACGAGGCCCAGTTCTTCCCGGTGCTCCCGAAAACCTAGCGACGAAGAGGGTCCACAACAATGCCCCGAGGGGCAAGGTCGGCTTGGATGGTGCCGGGGGAGGGGGGGGAACGGATCCTGTCACAACAACGAGAGTGGTCCCTTCAAAATCGAACTCATGCATTTTATGAGGGAATAAACGCCCGAATGGTTCAAATTTCGGGTGCACCACCAATGCCTAAAGGGTCAGACTCAAAGAAATACACACAATTGCTGTACAAACCAAGCGCTGTACCAAAACTGATCCCGAAGCAGTTTAAAATGCCCGACGTGCCGAAATATGATGGGACTTTAGATCCTCAGGAGCATATCACCACATATACAACGGCGATGAAGGGAAACGATTTAGTTCCCCCTAAGATTGAGTTCGTTTTGCTGAGGAAATTCGAGGAGACCCTTACGAAAGGAGTCCTGACGTGGTATTCGCTTTTTCCCAAGCATTCCATAGGCTCATTTGATATGCTCGCGGATTCATTCATCAAGGACCATACTGGGCCAGAAAAGTACAAGATCGAAAGGCAGATATATTCAGAACTGCGTAAGGAGAATCCGAGTTGTTGCGGATGTTTGTAACCAGATTCCAGAAAGAAAGGATGTTGCTACCAGCCGTTCCGGATGAATGGGCAGCTGAAGAATTCACCAAAGGTTTGAATC
The DNA here is from genome assembly GCF_000390325.3 of Nicotiana tomentosiformis. Classification (NCBI taxonomy): domain Eukaryota; kingdom Viridiplantae; phylum Streptophyta; class Magnoliopsida; order Solanales; family Solanaceae; genus Nicotiana; species Nicotiana tomentosiformis. The sequence continues at coordinate 5,382,440 of NC_090820.1, read as the reverse complement.
CGAGAAGTTCTGACGCTTCCCGGAAGTTGAAAGAAAGTTTGCTCGAGTTACAAGCAACAACTTGGGCGGATGTTCACAATCCGTACGAGTCAAAAATAAGAATTGAAGATGATTAGCTCGATTTTCTGGTGTCGGTTAAGGGTCAGGACCGGAAGAAGAATAAAGAGAAATTGAAAGACGATTTCAATGCACATAGACGGTCTTCGAGGAGTCAATTTTTTCCCTATGAACAGCCCGAAAGATGTGGTAGAGGTTTTCGGTCGGCGGATAGATTCTCTACAGATAGGAGAACCGATCGGGTTGGCAACAATAGGTTATTCCTGAACAAGGAAACGTCAGGTTCTCAAGATTCTTCTTAACCCAAACTTTCTGAATACAACTTCAACGTCAGCGTAGTGGAGCTGGTATCGGTTATGAGGAAGCCAATGGGATCTGATACCAGCCATAGGGGTCCTAATTTGTGGTGCGAATACCACGAGACAAACGGTCATCGAACTAGAGACTGATGGCATCTGTGTGAATAGGTGGCGACATTGCTGAAAAACGGCCATCTCAAAGAAGGTTTAAGCGACCAGGCTAAAAATAACTATGACCGCAATCGTGATAATGAGGAGCCTTCAAAATCAGGAGAAGATCACCCACGCCTAACGATCAACATGATTTTTGGAGGGAACGAGATTAACAGGGTTACATTTTCGACGGCGAATAAGGCAAAGGTATGAGTGACCAACAACAAAAGACTCTGGGAAGTTTTGGAAGATGAAATTACTTTTACGGAGAAAGACGCGGATGGCCCGCTACTACCACATAACGACGCCTTATTAATCTCTCTAAATGTCTTAGATTTTAAAATTAAATGTGTTCTGGTGGATCTAGGAAGTTCGGCCAATATTATCCACTGGAGAGTGTTAGAACAAGCCAAGCTCACCGAAAGTATCATTCCGGCCACAAAACTCCTCGCCGGGCTCAATCTGGCAAGCATGACAACCCGGGGGAAATTTTGTTGCCCACGAATACTGAAGGAGTGATGAAGATGGCCCTTTTCGAGGTAGTAGATGGAGATATGGATTACAATATCATTCCCGGGAGACCATGACTGCACAAAATGAAGGTTGTGCCGTCAAAATATCATTAGTTGCTGAAATTTCCAACTCCCGAGGGAGTTAAACAAATAAAAGGTGACCAACCGACAACAAGGAAAATGAATGCAATCTCAGTCTCCAGTAGCAATGGGAAGGAGCATGTGGCATAACAATTACACGAGTCTGCATCTGTTACCGAGCCAAGCGAAGTCAACAAGGAGAAAGGGACATCAGAATCCTATCAGGTGCCAAGGTATTTCCAGGTACCAGAAGAGACGGATACAACAAAGTCTACAATAGAAGAACTTGAACAAATCACATTATTATAAAAATTCTTGGAGAGAAAATTCCACTTGGGAACATGACTGCACCCTGAACTCAGGTTTGGTTTTATTGAATTTCTTAAATTTAATGTCAATTTTTTTTGTGGCCTCATGCGGATATAACATCTATTCCACCGGAAGTGGCCGTACACAAGCTAAGCTTGAATCCCAACATTCCTTCGTAAGATAGAAAAATATCCTATTGCTAAGGCCAGAAATAAATTCGTTAAAGAAGAGGTAACTCGCCTTCTTGACATTGGCTAAATCCTAGAGGTAAAGTACCTCGGCTTCTAGCTAACGTAGTAGTAGTTCCAAAGAAGAATAATAAATTTTTCATGTGCATAGACTATAAGGACTTAAATAAGGTGTGCTTAAAAGATTCATTCCAATTGCCAAACATTGATCAAATGATTTATGCAACAGCCGGGCACGAATTAATGAGTTTCTTCGATGCTTACTCTAGGTACAATCAAATCAAAATGGACCCAAAGGATCAAGAAAAGACTTCATTCATCACGAATTTCGACAGATATTGTTACAACATGATGCCCTTCCGGCTAAAGAACGTCGGAGCCACTTATCAACAGTTCGTGAACAAGATGTTTGAAAAGAAAATAGGTAAAAACATGAAATTTTACATAGATGATATACTTGTTAATTCTTTGAACGCTGGTGATTATCTCAAACACTTGAAAGAAACATTTGACATCTTAAGGAAGCACAACATGAAGCTTAACCCCAAGAAGTGTGCGTTCGGGGTTAGCTCTGGTAAGTTCTTGGGATTCCTGGTGTCACAAAGGGGGATCGAGGTTAACCCCGATAACATCAAGGTCATCAAAGACATCCCGAACCAACTATCAAGTGTAAAAGAGGTTTAAAGGCTAACAGGGAGATTGTCCTCTTTGAGCAGATTCATTTTCCGGTCTTTAGAGAAATGCCATCATTTCTTCTTGAAGCTCAAAAATATGAACAACTTCGAATGGACCCCGGAATGTCAACATGCATTGAGGGATTTGAAAAGTGATTTGTGAAGCCTCCATTACTATCGAAACCGGAGGACGGCAAAAAACGGTTGGTCTACTTAGCAGTTTTGGAGGTAGAGGTAAGTGTTGTTCTAGTTCGTGAGGATGAAGGTATCAATCTCCTATCTATTACATTAGTAAGATTTTAATGGGAGCAGAAACTCGCTATCCACATCTGAAGAAATTGGCCTTAGCTCTCATAGTCGCCACTCTAAAACTAAGGCCTTATTTCCAATGTCATCTGATAGTTGTGGTGACCACCTTTACCTTGCGGAACATCCATCATAAACCCGAACTTTCGGGATGGATGGCCAAGTGGACTGTCTAAATGAGTGGATTTGAAATAAAATATAAACCCAGTACTGCGATTAAGTCACACGTTTTGGCCGACCTTGTGGCTGATTTCAGTCCGAGACTGTTAATTTTGGCAACCATTGAAGTAGTGATTGTCTCAGAATCGACATCAGGAGTTTGGAACCTATTCACGGATGGAGCTTCCAACGTAAAAGGGTCCGGGCTCAGCATAGTACTAACCACATCCTCAGGGAAAATCCTAAGGCATGCCATAAAAATGATCTCACTAACTAACAATGAGTCGGAGTTTGAAGCTTTGATTTTATGGCTCGAATCGACCCGAGGACTGGACTCCGATTTCATAGAAATCAAATGTGACTCCCAACTGGTGGTTAATCAGGTCTACGGGATCTTCTAAGCCAAGGAGGAACGTATGCAACAATATGTGATGAAGGTTCAGGCTCTGCTAGCTCGATTCCGGGAGTGGTTAATAACGCATATACCTAGGGAAGAAAATGCATAAGCAGACGCATTAGCTAACTGTCACGACCCTATTTCACCTATAGGTCGTGATGGCACCCAACATCACAGCTAGGCAAGCCAACTAGTGAATTAAACATATATTTCCTCTTTTCATAAATTTCCTAGTAATTAAACTCTTATTACTTGCAAGCTTTACGGAAAATAAAAAGGGTTCTGATTAAATAAAAATCAAGAAAATAATTCAAATCAGAATTATACTCGTGTGTGTGCCAAGTCCTGGTATCATAAGTATATGAGTATCTAGTAGATTATACAAAAGAAATCCAAAATACTGGCTGAACACAAAATAGACAAAAAACAAATACATAGGGAGACACTAGGTGCTGCGGAACGACTCAGGAGAAGCAGCTTACCACTAGGCATCGGGATAGCGTGGGTGCACACCGGTAGGACCGCCTAAGATTCATGTCTCAGATCCTACACAAAAAGTGCAACAAGGATAGCATGAGTACGTAAAGAACGTGTACCCAGTAAGTATCAAGTATAATCTCAAAGAATTTGTGACGAGAGTTCGACTTTGACACTCACTATGGGTCAATAAAATTTAAAATAGATATATTTAAGTAGGCATGGTTTATGTGAATAACAATAATCTTCTTAACAAGCGGGAATAAATAATTCTTTCAAATTCAATAATTTTCAATTAATCATTTATCTTCATAAGCTGCAATAGAATGTCAAGGTATCGTGTAATTATAATTATTAAGGACGATTTCTGCCGAGGTCATAAGGCCCGATCTAGAGTGTCGTGTATACTGCCGAGGGACGTATGAAACAATCCATAGATGCATCTATTGTGCCGAAGCGTTCGGCCCACTCCACAAGAAAGGCGGACATTTCTTATGAACCTCCGGAATGAGAATTTATTATAAGGCTAACACATAAGGATGTATAATTTCTATTAACATACAAGTAATTTGCACAAAAATTCCAGTATGTGAAATTTCAGTCTTTTACTATTTCCTCTAACAATTTTCAATATAATTCCAGTACTTAAATTAAATAAAGGATGCAATTATTACAAGTAAGTCATGATTTGAATCCTAAACTACCTCGACATAGCATAATTAGTAGCTAGACATGGACTCTCATCACCTCGTGCGTACGTAGCCCTCACAATTAGCAATAATTATTAATTTAAATCACCTATGGGGTAAATTCCCTCTTACAAGGTTAGACAAGAGACCTATATTATCTCAAAGTTCACTTCCCGATTGCAACGTCGCATTAAAGCCTCCATTCGGTGTCGAAAAATACGAAACTAGCTAAAAGGTATATAAAATAATCAATACATGCTTAACAATTCGAAATTAGAGTATTAGATTAATTACCCAACCCAAACTGGAAAAATTTCTAAAATTCACCTCGGTCCCACGTGCCCGGATTCCAGATATTTTTGAAAGAAATAGTTACCCTTAATCTCAAGAACTCAAATATACAATTTCCATCCCATTCCATAACCATTTTCGTGGTTAAAATCTCATTTTTTTTCAAAACCTAGGTTTTTCATTTAAACCATTAATTTCTATAATTTACATGTTATAATCTACCCATAATCTATGTATTTAACTCATAATAGGTAGAATAAACTTACCTCCAAGTGGCTAGGTGAATACTCCTCTCAAAAAGCTCCAAATTCTCCTAATAATGGAGAAAATGAGCTCAAAAACGGCTGAGCCCCGTTTTAAGACATTCTGCCCAGTGATTTTACGCTTTTGCGGCTCGATAACAGCTTCTGTGGCTACGAATCTACGGAAAGGACCTCGCAGATGCGGCTTCCCCCCTTAGCCGTCTCGTTCGCTTCTGCGATCAGTGGCTCGCTTCTGCGTGACCGCTTCTGCGGTGCATACGCCGCACCTGCGCCCTCGTCCGCACCTGCGATGCCTTTATCGCACCTGTGCCTTCGTATGTGTGGTCCATTTCCCCGCTTCTGCAGTCCCTGGCAGCCCCCCTCTTGGCCGCTTTTGCGAGCTCACACCTGCGGCTGACCAAGCACAGGTGCGGTTGCAGCAGAAGCTGGAAGCTTCGGCTGCTCCACCAAATTCTAAAATTGGTCCGAGCCTCAACTGGTTAACACCCGAGGCCCCTGGGGCCCTGCCCGAACATACCAACAAGTTTGAAGTAATAAAACGGACTCGCTCGAACCCTCAGAATGCGTAAAACAACATCAAATCTAAGAATCGTACCTCAAACCAAATTGATTCAACTTAGAATTTTTAAATTCTTCAAACTTACTTTGAACGCCCCGAAACTTACTTAAACTACTCGAAATGACACCAAATTTTGCGTGCAAGTCTTAAATTTAAAGGACCTTAGAACCTCGAAATAACTAACTTTCACTGTTAAGTGCCGAAATGCTCCCGGGTTGTCCAAAACCCTTTTCGAACATACGTGCGAGTCCAAAATCATCATACGAATCTATTGGAACTGTCAAATCCTGATTCCGGTGTCATTTTCTCAAAATGTTAACTAAGTCAAACTTAGCCTTTTTAAAGTCGACTAAGGAACAAAGTATTCCGATTTTAACCCGAACCCTTCCAAATCCCAAACTAACCATCCCCACAAGTCATAAAATAGTAAAAGCACATACATGGTGTCTTATTTATTGTAACGGGGTTCTAGAAGGCAAAACGACCGGTTGGGTTGTTACATTCTCCACCTCTTAAACAAACGTTCATCCTTGAACGGGTTTAGAACTATACGTTGAGTGCTGAATAAATATGGATATCTGCTCCACATGTCCTCCTAGATCTCCCAAGTCGCTTCCCCGACTGGTTTGCCGCTCCACTGGACTTTTATCGTAGAAATCGTCTTAGACCTCAACTGGTGAACTTGTGTATCAACAATGGCAATTGGTTCCTCTTCATAACCCAAGCTATTTTCTAGTTGAACTGTGCTAAAGTCTAACACATGTGACAGGTCGGCATGATACTTCCGGAGCATAAATACATGGAAAAATGGATGAGACCCCGATAGACAGGGCGGCAGAGCAAGCTCGTAAGCAACCTCCCCAACTCGTCTCAACACCTCGAATGGGCCTATAAACCTTGGGCTCAACTTGCCCTTCTTCCCAAATTTCATGATTCCTTTCATTGGTGAAACCTTCAAGAGAACTGTCTCACCCACCATAAATGATAAATCATGCGCTTTGTGATCCGTGTAACTCTTCTGTCTAGACAATGTTGTACGAAGTCGCTCCTAAATCAACTTTACCTTTTCCAAGGCATCCTTCAGCAAATCAGTACCACATAACTTAGCCTCGCCGGGTTCAAACAATTCGATGGGCGAACGATATCACCGACCATATAAAGCTTCAAACGGAGCCATGTCGATGCTCGATTGGTAACTGTTGTTATAAGAAAACTCGGCCAATGGCAAGAAACGATCCCGTTGACCTCCAAAGTCAATCACACATGCCCTGAGCATATCATCCAAAATCTGAACTATCCGCTCCGACAACCCGTCGATCTGCGGATGAAAGGCTGTGCTGAGCTCTACACGGATCCCAAACTCACTCTATACTACTCTCTAGAAATGTCAAGTAAACTGAGGGCCTCTATCTGATATGATGGAAATTGGCACACCGTGCAACCAAACTATCTCCTGAATATAAATTTGGGCCAACCTCTCTGAAGTATAAATTGGAAGCAGCTAAAGAAAAATTGCCCGAAAAGCTTCCAGATGTATTATGGGCGTCCCGAACAATAGCCAAATCAAGCACGGGGGAGAATCCTTTTTATCTTATGTACGGGGAGAGAGCCCTTGATCCCGCTGGAAGTAGGTGAACCTACCATGAGGTATTTTCGATCAAACGAAGAAGAAAACAGTGAAGAAATGTTAATCAATTTAGAGCTGCTCGACCAAGACAGGGACTTGGAACATATAAAGATGGCAACTCAAAAACAGTGAATATAGAGATATTGTAATCGAAGAGCCAACCTCTGCTATTTCAAAGTAGGAGACTTGGGTTTAAGGAAAGTAACTCAGAACACCCGCGAACTCAATGAGGGAAATCTAGGTCCAACATGGGATGGCCCCTACCTGGGTTTCATCTGTCACCGGGAAAGGGTCATACGAGTTAGAGAATCAAGATGGAGAAAAGTTGTCGATCAAATGGAACGTGGAACAGCTCAAGAGATATTATTGCTGATAAATATCACCTGTACTGAAAGTTGATACTTTCGTCCGAGTTTTGTCCTAATTGGTTTTTTCTAGCAAGATTTTTAACGAGGCAGCAATGGAAAACATACTACAAAGGAAGTTTCAATAGTAGTAATAAGACATATCAATGACAAGGAACACAAGCAAAGAACCACTACAGAGTGGTTAGATAGTCTTTTGCTCGATAGCAAAGTTCCTACCGGGAAGTTGAGTTTGCTGTCGAACAGAGATTACTCGACAATTCACAAGTGACAGCCAGTGGGGGATTGTTAGATAATCTTTGGATCGATAGCATAAATTCCTAAGGGGGAGTGAAGTTTGTTACCGAACTAAAGATTATCTAGCAATTCACTAGTGGAATCCTCAAAGGTGTAAGACACCTAATATTCTAATTCGCATTCTTCGCATTCGAACACTAGGGGAATTATATGAGGATTTGGCAACAACGACTGCCACTTCGACCAGAATACAAAACCCAAAAACATAGCTGAATCATCGGGACTATGGACTGCACGACCAGCCTCGTAGAAACAAGTTGTTAGCCACAAGAAATGGCAATTTCTTTTTAGCACAACGAATGCTTATGTACTTTTGAAAATGGAAGAAATAAAGTAAAGTCCTTTTATTTCTATCTTGTTTCTTGTCTGAACAATGAATTGATTTTATCATTTGAAAGATAAACAAGTACTTCAAATGCTAGTGCCGTAATGAACATGAAATGTCCTCTTCAAGAGCATCATAAATATAAGAGGGCCCTCTCTTATGAAAACCCCCGCGTTAAAGGGTTGATTTCGGAAGAACTCATGCTCGGAATCCAAAAGCTTTCAGGGGAAAATACAATCGAATCCTCTCATGATTAGACGCAAACAGTAAAACTTACGCAAACACTTAAATGGAAAAAGACGCAAAGAGCAAACTTGCGCAAATGTTCAAACGAAAGTACGCAGAAAGGGAAACTTATGCGATACTTGAATGAAAATGTTTTTTTTTGTAATAAATGTGCCAAATGGAACCAACACAAAAGTTTGAAAAAAGGAAATCAAAAACTAAGATGCTGCATCTCCAAAACCTGGAGGAAGAGAAGCATCTGCGCCCCAGGGGAAGTGGGTAGATCCCCCACCGGTTCGATATCCTGGCCTTCATCATTTTAGCCTTCAGAATAATCGCCTTCCGGTTCCTCTTCAGTTCCGAAGAACTCTGAACCAGAACCAGAAGAATCGGTAGTATCAGGCCTGACCAGAAGACCCTTTTTTGCAGCCAACTCCAACTCACAGGCTTTAGCAATTTCAGCATCAAAGTCAATGACACACGATTTAGCCTCTTCTAAGGTTTTTCTCCTAATGCTATACATATATATATATTTTTTCAACAATGAGGGAAGCCGCTCGAAATTGAATTTCTTCTTTAAGTTGGCCGACCTTAGCAGAGAGGTTGTTTTGTGCGAATCTCATGGATTGGAGGCTGGCTTCAAAATCACAGACAATGGAGCCATAAATCTCATTATGCTATAAGGTTTTCTTATATTTCTCCTCCAGCTGGGCATGCTTTTCCTCGACAACATCAAGTTCTTCAGCCATGGAGTTTAAGGCTGCCTCCAAATTATACAATCTTTCAGCAGAGGCAGCCTCACGATTGGATGCAGCAAGGACATCATTATGGACTTCAACCCATTTGGCCTTAGTTTTTGCATATTATGCCCTTAATGGGACAACCTCTTGGCTAAGGGTCATTTCTTCCTGCTCATTTTTCTGCAACCGAGCCTCCAATTCAACAACCTCACCAGCGCAAGCCTCCAGTTCCGAGAGGCGAACAACAATTTGGCCCATCTCAGCCGAAAGCTGATCTTGCTCAGAGGTAAGTTCCTCCTTATCACGAATCAACCTTTGAAGGTCCTCAGAGGCAAGGAAGTTGGCCTGCAAAACAAGAATGCAAATTCAAAACTTTGCCATAACACAAGTAGAAGAAACAACAGAAGGAATTAGAGACTATATCGCCGCCGGGTTGTGCGTGGCATTGTTTAAAAAATATTCTCCCGAGAGAGTTAGTATATTTTCCCAATCCTTCTATGAAGCCAAGGGCTTCAGATAGTTAACATGTTCCACCGGCCGAGCCAACATATTGAGTCTAGTGGAAACCGAAAGGGTGGCGCTCCTCCTCCTTTGGGGATCTTCTGAGGGGGAAGCATAATTTCACCCCAAGTTCCCATGAACTAGGGATAGGGGGAGAGGGACATCCTCTTCTCGGGCAGCTGCGACTGGTGGAAATGATATAAACGTTGCTGGTGGTGAAGTTGGTGAAGAAGGAGGTGAAGCAGATGATGTTGTAGGGCAAGAAGCAGCTGCAGTAGGTACAATGCTGGTTGATGGTCGCTCGTCGACCGTAGACGGAAGAGGCGCGATACTTAGACATATAGTACCAGGCGCGATAGCTAGGACTCAAAAGTGTGAGTAGGCATCTTTTACCATATCAAACCCCCCGATAGTGTCGAGGCATCATTCCTAGTTGGTGTAGCTAACTCAACAGATTGAGCATTCCGTTGAGTTGATGAAAACTGTCGTCCTCTATGTAGAGAAGCCCCATCATCATTGGTTTCTCCGTCATCATCGATCACTACAAATTCTGGGGTCGGATCGGGTGCAGTGCTCACCACCACAACATCCAAAGATGACTCGGGTGTGGTGCTCTTAGCCTTTTTATTTGTTTCCCCGGCCGTTGACGAGCGTCTTTTTTTTTGTTGCACCAGAAGTAGGCCCGGAAATGCCTGTTTGCATAAAGGCTTTCTGCAGCAGCCTCACTGCATTAGTAGGATCAACCAAAATATCCTCCTCAGGGACAAAAACTAAGCCATGGGGTAGACCTGAATTTAACAAAGGAAAAAAAGGGTAAACAACCGCCTTACATGAAAGGGAAAAACGAGATGAGTTTGAGGGCTAATTCCTTCAACGTACGGGTTTCTGGCGTAGTGACATGGAAAATCATTTGGAACCACTGGTCCAAACCTTCAACTCGTGGTGGACCCTCTGAGTTGCTAAAACAAGTAAAAGAAAAGCAATCAGTGACAACATGGGATGATCTTTAACTAGAAGAAGGGATAAAAGATGGACTTACGAGCATGGTTCCACAACTACGGAAAGGATGAAGTCATGGCGGTAATGATGTCCTTGGTGGCAACTGCAATAAACTGTTCCATCCATCCACGATCATTGTCATCATCCATGCTCTCCAATAGGGCATAGTGGCCACGTTTGTTGAAGTTTATCATTCCCCCCGCGATAAATATTGGGGGAATAAAGATTCATTAACCGAGCTAGGTTTAGCTCTTCTCCTTTCTCCTAGAACAAACGCCGAAGACAAGCGACTGTCCTCCATACAGAAGGACTTACATGTGCCAAGCACACTTGATAGTGGATGCAAAATTCCATAATAATGGAATCAAGCTCCCCGCTCAAAGAAAATGGACCCAAAGTGAAGGGATACATATAAAAATACGTAAAACCCTTATTGTGGAGAGTTATTCACTCCGCCAGATCAGGAACATTAATGTCTAAGTCTTAGCAATTGTAGTTTTCTTTCACAGCGGGAATGTTGGAAGGACGAATGGAAGAAGGGTACACGTCAACAACCCATGTACGAGAGCTAACAGAAGGAAACTTCTCCTCAAAATCTTTGGTTGTGACAAGACTCTTTGGGATGATGGAGCTTACCATAGGAGGAGCAACATCATCAGTTTTACCTTTCTTCTTGGAAGAACTAGGGTTCATGGAAGAAGAGGCCAGGTTTTTATCAAAAATGAGGGAAGGTATTCTCTCATGACGAAGGTTAAAGGAAGGTGAAAGAAAATCATGAGTTGAGTAAAGAGAGTTTGAGTAAGTATAGAGAATTATGAATTGTAAATGAAGAGGTTTGATGCGTATAAGTAAAGGTATAGGCGGCTAAAATCGTGGCTATAATTACCTCGATACTTTCTCAACTTCCCGGGGATCAGAGAATTTCCCGTAAAAAAAGGTATTTCTACCAACTTCCCGGTGACACAAAGTTATGCCACCGAAAAGCAGTGGGACTATCTGTATGGGGTAAAATATGATCATATTTAATAATCCCATGAGAAAACGACACGTGGAACCGAGGCAGAAGATATCTAAACCCTAAGGCAATGATCTAGCTTTTCACCAGAGAGAATGATACTTGTAATGATAAAATTAATGTCGCCACCCGGTAGCATTCAATAAAGAATATTCTGCAGCATTAAATGCATGATCCGTTAAAGAGAATATAGCATTAATTGTCCACCATTACACATCCTTCAGTGGACCTCATAATTATCATTAAAGAGGATATTATTCCTAAGACCTTGTTCCCTAGGTGCGGTTATGAATAATGAGCTCTACTATCATTGTAAGAGGGAGTAATTTTCTGACAAGCATACACAATATTCTATCAAAAGCTCAATAACATTTTACTTTCTTGCTTATTTGTATTGTTCTTATTGCTCCCGGTATATATGCACCCGGAACCAAGATATCTGCCGTCTATTTTAATTTTAAGGCTAAGTCTTATATTTATGTTTAATTTATCTATCATTTGTGGGTCAAATTCATTTACATATCTATAAACCATGTATAAATTCAACTGTACTATTTTACGGGTAAAAAACTACACTTATTCTAATTAAGCATTTTATTTTTATACACCAACACGATAGAGATTTAGCACAATTAGTATTATTTAATTTCATTTAGCATAATTAGTTACTATTATTTAATTTGTTGCAATAAGTTGTCTCACTTATTATTTAGAAAACTAGTTTCAATTATTGAGAATGGTTGATGTAATATTTATGTGTATCTTAGTTGTGTAGTTGATTAGTCAATATTAGCCAATAGTTGAGCTAGTTTGAGTGACAGTTTTGTAATTAGGATGTTTTCTCTTACACTCTTACACACGTGTATATATACATTTTGTAGAAGTGTAAATAATGTTGAGTTCTTTTCCCCCAATTTCTCTTTCTTCTAGAACCTTCTCTTAGAAGCTCAGCTTGGTTCAACAATAGAGATACATTGATATTTCTGATTTCTAATTTCGACATGGTATCAAAGCTCAGCTCGTAATCTCCGATCTACATCTAGTTCGTGTCACGACCCAAACCGGAGAGCCACGACTGGCACCCAGGGCCTACTCAACTAAGCGCCACGTACCTTATCCTTGTTTACTACCATACTTGTCACGGGCCATTACATGCCACATCTATATATATAAGTAACAATATTAGAACTTAACTCGCATAGCTAATTCAAAAAGATTTATATAGATACATAGGGACCTACATGGCCGTTGACAGGTCATACCCAAAACTATAAACATGACACTGTCTACCAAACTCTAAGGAAACATGACCATAATATATAAGTCAAGACAGGGCTCCCGACGTCCTCATAAAACAAAATAATATATACAGAACCCTGACTCAACAATACTCCAGGAAGAACTGGAGCTCACCAACCAAAAGTTGATATCTGGAGGCAGCCTACAGTGGAGGGTCCTCGCCTCGTCTATCTACACTTGCGTGTCATGAAGCACACTGTTGTATCGAGTATGTAAGGTAGGAATGAAGCATTACAATAAGACACTATTACTAAGAGGGATAAGAGTCAACCTGCAACATCTGACACGCCGCTAAGGGCTATAACATGCATAATAAGTTCAATCTCGTATATACATATATATAGCAACAATACGATAGTTCTGACAACATCAATATCGTGATGTTAACTGCTCAAATGATCAGTGGTAACTGTTCGGCCGGCTATAGTGGAGTGGTAAATGCATGACTGCTCAACCGATTGTAGCTCGATAGTAAATGCATAACTGCCCAATTGGTCGTAGCTAGATGGTAAATGCATGACTGACCGACCGACCGTAGCTTGGTGGTAAATAAAGATGCATGACTGCCCAATCGGTCGTAGCTAGATGGTAAATGCATGACTGACCGACCGGCCGTAGCTTGGTGGTAAATAAAGATGCATGACTACCCAACCGACCATAGCTCGATGGTAAATGAAGATGCATGATGGTTGTAGCATGGTGATAAATGAATATGCTTTACTGTCCAACCGGCCGTAGCTCGGTGATAAATGAAGATGCATATAATATTATATTGTAAAAATTAACATCTTTATCGTATGCCTCAATAGGGACTTAGAAACATACTTAGACATGCTTTGAGTATCATTTTACAGGAATGAATAATATAGACATCCTTAACTATTAAGAGTAGAACCACTTATAGAATAACATTACATTTACGTTTTATTACTTGGATCATGCCAAAAGAAGAAAGGATTAGACTTAACATACCTTAATTGCTTATACGAGCTCGTAGAAGGTCGCCTTCTTTAAAGCTTCCTTACACCTTACTTCAATTGAAATAATTTGATAAACGGAACCTCCAATTAAGATTATTGTTCTTCTTCGTTAAAATAGAAAGAAGAAACAAGTCTTTTGTTTGTACTTCATTGAATTGAAAAGAAGAGGTATGTAAATTGCTACTTATTGATATATAAAGAAGGTAAGGAAAGGATATGATGCAACTTTAATTGTCTTTGGCGGAACATACTAGTTAGATAAAGATGCAACTTTTTAACAAAGTTGGGCATGTGTCACCACAAAGTTATACATATCACATTACTTCATGTAGAGGTAATGGAAAATATATAAGTGTATGGTATAAAGAACATAAAATATTATACTCTATATTGCACACTAAATTAATATTTTTGACTCATTAATAAAATAATGCATGACTACTTAATGACACCTATGTAATTTTATCAAATCCAGTTATGTCAACCTAATATCAAGAGCACAAAATATTTTGTATTATTAATTCTAAAAAGGGTAAAAAAGATAACTTTTCTTATGAGAAAGTAATTTCTTTTCTTATCATACATAAATTATTTAAATATTTTCTCATATCATGTGTTTAACTAAAACTTATCAAAAAATAATATACTAATAATTTTTGATAATCATATTTATCCAACATTTACAAAAGAATGTTTCTCTTAAAAGAAAGTGCCATATGAAGGCAATATATAACATTTTCGAAATTCGATAAACTTACGGGGACTTACATCTATAACTTCATGTACGACCTTAATATCTTTCAATGAACATAGTTTTACAACGACGCATTCAAACAACGAGGTGTTACAGTTCGCCTTCTCTTCTTTTCTTTATTATTTTCACCCGATTTGAAATCGCAAATCGAAAGTTCTCAGTTCACTATTTAGTCTGTAATCACTATTTCGTACTCTCTTAATCGTCAATTGACTCAAAGTTTTGACATTTTCTTCTTCAATTCATTATTGGAGACAAGGATACCCAGGATACCACCACAATCTTGGATTCAACCAACCCGCTATACATGCACCCATCGGAAAGTGCTGGGATTATGCTGGTACCGGTAGAATTTGAAGCCGGCTATAGATCCTGGAGGATAGGCGTTCTCAGAGCTCTCTCTATGAATAATAAAGTCATATTCATCACAAGGAAGTGTATGAATCCTAATGCTGGAGAAGTGCCATCGTGGATTCTGAACTTACTCTCAAAGGATTTGGTTGACAGTCTACAATACGTGAATGATGCGAAAGAGTTATGGCAAGAGCTCAAGGACAAGTATGATCAAACAAATGGGGCAAAAATTTATCAATTTGCAAAAGGAAATGAACGACCTGAGTCAAGGAAACCTAGATATAACAGGTTACTACACAAAAATGAAGAAGCTATGGGGGATCTCAATACCTTGAATGCGCATGCACAGTGTGGCTGTCAATGCACATATGGTGCCAAAGCAAATATGCATAAGGCAGAGCAAGATCAAAGGTTAATTCAGTTCCAAATGAGACTCAATGAAGTTTACACAGTTGTTAGGGGAAGTATTCTAATGATGAACCCCCTGCCTAACATTGCACAAGCCTTTTACATCCTCATTCAGGAGGAGAAATAGAGAGAAGTTAGGCCAGGTAGTCGCTTAGTCATGGAATCCACTTCCTTGAATGTGAATTGACCAGGAAACAACCAGTTCAGAACTAATTATGCTCCACAAGGCAACACCACAGGACACGACTCGTATAAACCTAATCCCCCCCTAATATGTCTAGACTATATTGTGACTACTGCAAAAAGTTGGGACACACAAGGGATAAATATTATAGGCTACATGGATTTCCATAAGACTTCAAGTTTATAGAGTGGAGAAACACAGGATCTGCTGCAAATGTCCATGGTCAGTGTGAAGAGATGCAAGCTTGTAGCAGTGGAGATGCTGAAAGCATGAACCACAACCAAAATTTTCAGAACCTGACGAAGGAACAATACAACCAGTTACTAAATTTGCTGGAGAAAGTTAAGACTAACAGTGCAGGGGAAAACTGAAATATCATCACCAGTGGAGCTGTAAACTTTGCATGTATTCTATCTTGCTCTACTTATAAAGAGATAGCTGTAAAAACCACACATAATTATTCAAATTCAATTGCTGGCCTATGGATTTTAGATAGTGGAGCCTATAACATATAGAAAGTCTTTCCTTACTTATATTAGGACCTTACCTTATCCCTTCCTTGTTACCTTACCTAATGGATATAAGGTGAAAGTGACAGAAATTGGTGATGCTTTTCTTAGTCCTGGACTAAGGTTGGTTAGAGTTCTGTATGTACCTAATTTCAGATACAATCTTATTTCAATTCACTCATTAACAATGCATCTTGATTGCATGGTTAATTTCAACAGATATCTTTGTCTAATACAGGCCCCTTCAATGAAGAGGCCTCCGGAGATTAGTAAGGCAAGAAGTGGGTTGTATTTTCTTTGTTCAAAGTGTCATAATTATTCAGAGTTGAGTCCACCCTCTACTTCAATTTTAGCAACAAAAAGGATCAAGATCATCCATTTCATTCATTGTCAATTGTAAATGAGTCAGCTCATCCATTGGACAATATAAATAGTATCCATTCATGAAATAAAACTGATCCTTTTGCTGTGAATTATTCTCTTATATGTTCTATATTTTCTTTTTTTTTTAGCCAAGGGTCTTTCGGAAATAACCTCTCTACTCCTTCGGGATAGGGGTAAGGTCTACGTACACACTACCCTCCCCAGACCCCATTAGTGGGATTTTACTGTTGTTGTTGTTGTTCTACATTTTCTAGAAGTAATGTTGCCCACTTGTGGCACAATAGGCTAGGTCATGTACCCTTTGTAAAAATGAGTAAAATATCTACTATACCAGCCAATTTTGCTCCTAAAGAACCCTTTATTTGTTCTATCTTCCATGTGGCCAGATAGACAAGGCTACCATTACCTGAATAGACCACCTCATCCACCAAAATTCTTGAATTACTCCATGTAGACCTATGTGGTCCCTATCACATATCCTGTGATGACCCAAAAGATCATATTATATTTTAGAACTCGATTCTACACTCTTAAGCCTAAAAAATCTTATTTTTACCCTCCTCAATTTACGTGCAAAGTCTAAGCATGTTTCCGAAAAACTTTTATGTTGAAAATTGATGAAAATAAGAATTTATGCCTTACAAGTTCATTTTAGTTGATTTTAGTCAATAATTTTGATAAACAGGCCTGGATTCATGTTTTGACGGTCCCGGTGGGTCCGTATCGAATTATGGGACCTGGGCGTATACCCGGAATCGAATTTGTAGGTCCCTAGCTCGAGTTATGAATTTTTTAGGAAAATTAAAAGTCTAAAAAATTAATTATTTCTAAGAATTGATTGATGTTTGGCATTATTAGTACCGGATTCGTATTTTGGTTCCGGAGTCCGGTACAGGTTCATTATAATATTTATGACTTATCTGTTAAATTTGGTGAGAAATAGAGTTGGTTTGAAGTGATTCGGACGTCCAGTTGAGAAGATAGGAATTTTAAAGTGTTCTTGAGAATTTCATTTAATTTGGTGCTAAATTCATAATTCTAGGTGTTATTTTGGCGATTTAATCGCGCGAGCAAGTTCGTATGATATTTTTAGACTTGTGTGCATGTTTGGTTTGGAGCCCCGAGGGCTCAGGTGAGTTTCGGATAGGCCAGTTGCTGCACCACCTGCTCAGCCAGCCAAAGGCAGGGGTCAGGCAGCCAGAGGTAGAGGCCAGATTGTTAGAGGTGGAGGTCAGGCCGTTAGAGGTAGAGACTAGCCAGCTAGAGGTCGTCCCAGGGACGTAGTTCAGGGTGGTCGGGCCCAGCCCTGGTGTTATGCTTTCCCAGCCAGGCCTGCGGCTGAGTCATTTGACGCTGTCATCATAGGTACTGTTTTAGTTTGTAGTAGAGATGCTTTAGTGCTATTTGATTCGGGGTCTACTTACTCCTATGTGTCATCCTATTTTGCCTCATATTTGGCTGTGCCCCGTGATTCTTTGAGTGCTCATGTGCATGTGTCTCTACCAGTGGGGGATGCTATTGTTGTAGATCATGTTTATTGTTCGTGTGTGGTCAACATTGGGAGTCATGAGACTCGTGCAAATCTTTTACTTCTCGATATGGTTGATTTTGATGTCATACTGGGTATGGATTGGTTGTCTCCTTATCATGCTATATTAGATTATCACGCCAAGACGGTGACCTTAGCCTTGCAGAGGTTGCCTCGATTAGAGTGGAAAGGGACTCTTGGCCATTCAAGTGCGGAGGTTCCTCCCATGGATTCAATGCTAGTTGTTCGTGAGTTTTCAGAGGTGTTTCCTGAAGACCTGTCGGGGATGCCACCCGATAGGGATATTGATTTCTGTATTGATTTGGCTCCGGGCACTCAGCCCATTTTCATTCCGGCATACCGCATGGCCCCGCCAAAGTTGAAAGAATTGAAGGAACAGTTGCAAGATTTGCTTGATAAGGGCTTCATTAGACCTAGTGTCTCGCCCTAGGGTGCACTTGTGTTGTTCGTGAAGAAGAAAGATGGATCGATGAGGATGTGTATAGATTATCGGCAATTAAAAAAAGTCACTATCAAGAACAAGTATCCATTGCCGAGTATTGATGATTTATTTGATAAGCTTTAGGGTGCCCAGGTGTTTTTGAAGATTGATTTGAGATCTGGCTACCATCAGTTGAGGATTAGGACATCCGATGTTCCTAAGACAGCTTTTTGGACTCGGTATGGGCATTATGCGTTTCTAGTGATGTCATTTGGGCTGACAAATGCCCCAGAAGCATTCATGGATTTGATGAGCCGGGTGTTCAAGCCCTACTTGGATTCCTTTGTGGTTGTGTTTATTGATGATATCTTGATCTGCTTCCACAACCGAGAGGAGCATGAGCAGCACCTTCGGATTGTTCTTCAGACTCTGAGAGACAACCAGTTATATGCTAAGTTCTTAAAATGCTAGTTTTGGTTGAGTTCAGTTTCTTTCTTGGGTCACATTGTATCAGCAGAAGGTATTCAGGTGGATCTTAAGAAGATTGAGGCAGTTCAGAACTGGCCTAGACCCACATTAGCTACATAGATCTGTAGTTTCTTAGGATTGGCAGGTTACTACCGTCGTTTTGTGGTGGGGTTTTCTTCCATAACAACCCTGTTGACCAGGTTGACCCAGAAGGGTGCCCCATTTAGGTGGTCAGACGAGTGTAAAGCGAGCTTTCAGAAGCTCAAGACAGCTTTGACTGCGACACCGGTATTGGTGTTACCCACAAGTTCAGGATCTTATACAATATATTGTGACGCATCTCGTATTGGTATGGGTACGGTATTGATGCAGGGTGGCAAGGTTATTGCATATGCTACGCGGTAGCTGAAGGTTCACGAGAAGAATTACCATGTTCATGATCTACAGGTGGCAACCATTGTTCACGCGCTGAAGATTTGGAGGCACTACCTTTACGGCGTACCATGTAAGGTATTCACAGATCATCGGAGCTTGCAGTATTTGTTCAAGCAGAAGGAACTCAATTTGAGGAAGAGGAGGTGATTGGAGCTATTGAAAGACTAGATATCACCATATTGTATCATCTTGGGAAGACCAATGTGGTGACTGATGCTTTGAGTAGAAAGTCAGTTAGTATGGGTAGTCTTGCTTATATTCCAGTTGGTGGGAGGCCGCTTGCATTAGATGTTCAGGCCCTGGACAACTAGTTCATGAGGTTGGATGTTTTTGAGCCCAGCCGTGTTCTAGCTTGCACGGTTGCTCGGTCCTTTTGTTTGAGCGCATCAGAGATCGGCAGGATGACAATCCTCATTTAATTATCCTTAGAGACACAGTGTGGCACGGTGGTGCCAAGCAGGTTACTGTTGGAGATGACAGAGTTTTGAGGATGCAGGGCCGTATTTGTGTGCCTAATGTGGATGGACTTCGTGAGTTGATTCTAAAGGAGGCCCACAGTTCCCGGTATTCTATTCATCTGGGCAACGCCAATATGTATCAAGACTTGCGGCAGCATTATTGGTGTTGGAGAATGAAGAAGGATATAGTTGCATATGTATCTCGGTGCCTAAATTGCAAGTAGGTAAAGTGTGAGCATCAGAGACCTGGTGGTTTACTTCAGAGGTTTAGAGATTCCTGAGTGGAACTGGGAGCGTATCACTATGAATTTTGTTGTTGGACTCCCACAGACTCATTGGAAGTTCGATGCAATTTGGGTCATTGTGGACAGGCTGACCAAGTCAGCACATTTCATTCCTGTGGCAATTACCTATTCCTCGGAGCGGTTGGCAAAGATTTACATCCGGGAGATCGTCCGTCTTCACGGTGTGCCCGTGTCTATCATTTCTGATCGAGGTACGCAGTTCACCTCGCACTTCTGGAGGGCAGTACAACGTGAGTTGGGTACGTGGGTTGAGTTGAGCATAGCATTCCATCCTCAGACGGACGGGCAGTCCGAACGTACTATTCAGATCTTGGAGGATATGCTCCGCACATGTGTTATAGACTTTTGAGGATCGTGTGATCAGTTCTTGCCCCTTGTAGAGTTCACGTACAACAACAGTTACCAGTCGAGCTTTCAGATGGCTCCCTATGAGGCATTATATGGTAGGCGGTGCCGGTCACTAGTTGGGTGGTTTGAGCCGGGAGAGGCTCGGTTGTTGGGCACAGACTTAGTACATGATGCCTTGGATAAAATCAAGGTTATTCAGGATCGACTTCGCACAGCTCAATCCAGGCAGAAGCGTTATGCCGATCGCAGAGTTCGTGATGTTGCATTCATGGTCGGAGAGAGAGTGTTGCTTTGGGTATCACCCATGAAGGGTGTAATGAGGTTCGGAAAGAAGGGCAAGTTGAGCCCTTGGTATATTAGACCTTTTGAGATTCTAGAGAGAGTGGGAGGGGTGGCTTATAGGCTTGCGTTTCCACCCAGTTTAGCAGCTGTTCATCCGGTATTCCATGTGTCCATGCTTCAGAAGTATCACGGCGATTCGTCCCATGTGTTAGATTTCAGCTCTGTCCAGTTCGACAAGGAATTGACTTACGAGGAGGAGCCGGTGGCTATTCTAGCCTAACAGGTTCGCCAATTGAGATCAAAGAGTTACCCTCCAGTTCGAGTGCAGTGGAGAGGCCAGCCTGTTGAGGCAGCTACTTGGGAGACTTAGTCCGATATGTGGAGCAGATATCCCTACCTTTTCACCAGCCCAGGTACTTTTCTATGTCCATTCGAGGAAGAACGACTGTTTTAGAGGTGGAGAATGTGATGACCCAAAAGGTCATATTATGTTTTAGAACTCGATTCTGTGCTCTTAAGCCCTAAAAATCTTATTTTACCCTCCTCGATTTATGTGCACAGTCCGGACATGTTTCCGGAAAGCTTTTATGTTGAAAATTGATGAAAATAAGAATTTATGCTTTAAAAATTGATTTTAGTTAACTTCGGTCAATAGTTTTAATAAACTGGGCCAGATCCGTGTTTTGACGGTCCCTGTGGGTCTGTATCGAATTGTGGGACATGAGCGTATGCCCGGAATCGAATTCGGAGGTCCCTAGCTCGAGTTATGAATTTTTGAGGAAACATAAAAGTCTGAAAAATATTGATGTTTGGCATTGTTAGTACCGGCTCCCTATTTTGGTTCCGGAGACCGGCACAGGTTCATTATAATATTTATGACTTATCTGTGAAATTTGGTGAGAAACGGAGTTGGTTTGACGTGATTCGGATGACCAGTTGAGAAGATAGGAATTTTAAAGTGTTCTTGAGAATTTCATTAGATTTAGTGCTAAATTCGTAGTTCTAGGTGTTATTCTGGCAATTTGATCGCGCGAGCAAGTTCGTATGATGTGTTTCGACTTGTGTGCATGTTTGGTTTGGATCCCCGAGGGCTCGGGTGAGTTTCGGATAGGCCACGGGAAGTTTTGGATTTTGGAAAATCTGGTTTTCTGCAGATTCTGGTGTTCTCGCATGTTCTTCTTCGCGTTCACGAAGGTCCTCTCGCGAACGCAAAGAGTAAACTGATGAGGCCGAAATTTTGTTCTTCGCGAACACGAAGGCTTGGTCGCGCACGCGTAGTGTTAGGCATACCTGGGGGAGAGTCAGTGATCCTTCATCGCGAACGTGAGCAATGCCTCGCGAACGCGAAGGCCGGGGGGGGTTAGTCATCGCGAACACGAACAATGTCTCGCGAACGTGAAGGCTTGGTAGCCAATGTTGTTTGTGAACGTGACAGTGGCCTCGCAAACACGATGCACACTGTCGCCCAGTGCATAAAACAGAATCAAACACGGGTTTAAGCCATTTCTTCAACATGTTTCAAGAACCAAACGGGTAAAGGCGATATTCAAGAGTCATTTTCTTCCTCAAAGTGTTGGTAAGTGATTCTAAACCATTTTCTTTCAATTACCCATTACACTTTATGAATTATCAACATAAAATCTAGAGTTTTCATGGTAGAATTAGGGGTTAGGGTAGAAACTAGGAATTTCAGAAATTTGGAATTTTAGACCTCAATTTGAGGTCGGATACCAAAACCAATTATATATTCGGGCTCGGGGGAGAATGGGTAAATGAATTTTATTCCGAACCTCGAGTTTTAACCAAGCGGGCCCGGGGTCAAATTTTCTACTTTTTGGAGGAAAATTTCGGAAATTTAATTTATGCAATATAATTGATTCCTTTAGCAATATTTGATATTATTGAGTCATTTTTTATTAGATACGAGTGGTTTGGAGGTGAATTTTATAGGAAAATCTATGATTGAGGATTAAGTGGCCTGTAGAGCAAGGTAATTGTTGTGTCTAACCCTGACTTGAGGGAATTATGAACCCTAGACTATTTGCTATGTAAAATTCATGTGAGAGGCATATATCTGAGGTGACGATTACTTATGCGCCGCCAATTTACTTGTTTTCCACGTTTCTTCTGTTTTTCTTATAATGTCTTTTTCCTATGCCTAATTGCTACGTGTTTATACTAGTGTTGTTAAATTGATCGTTCTTATCATGTTTACGAATTTTCTGGTAATAATTGAGTATTTATTTCAAAGTTGAGATTGATATTGTGGAACCAAATATTGAAGTAAGGATTGTACTTGTTATTCTATCTCCCTGCTGTTATTTATGCATTGCATTATGGTAAGGGAGAATGTTAATGCACGGAGGGTGATGTTGTGCCATATTGTGAGTGCAAAAGCTTGAAGGGTGATGTCGTGCCATATTGTGAGTGTAAAAGTACGAAGGGTGATGTCGTGCCATATTGTGAGTGTTAATACACGAAGGGTGATGTCGTGCCATGATATGAGAGTTAATGCACTAAGGGTGATGCCATGCCGTTTTTATTGATTTTTATGGTGAGATTGAGAGTAAAAGCACGAAGGGTGATGTCATGAATTTTTCCTTTACCGTATTCGTGCTCCTATTGATTCATATTATATTGGTTGTTTCAGTTCTCATTTTGCTGTAGCTCTTTACTTCGTATTTCCCCCCAGCATGTATCCCTTCCCGATAATTGTTGTCTTGTTCTTTATTACTGTTATTTGTATATACACTGTTAAATTGTACAGGTTGATTTGTAGGTGCCTTGTCTTAGCCTCGTCACTACTTCGTCAAGGTTAGGCTCGACACTTACCAGTACATGGGGTCGGTTGTACTGATACTGCACTCTACACTTTCCGTGTAGATTTTGGTACCGGCTTGGGTTGATCGAGATTTTGCTATTGGACCGCTATCTGGAGACTCAAGGTAGATCTTTCGGCGTTCACAGACCTTGAAATCCCCATCTATCTTTTCTGTTCTATTGTTTCTTTCATTCAGACAATTGTATTTCCTTCAGACTATTACTTGTAGTGAATTCTAGAATGTTCGTGAATTGTGACTCCAGATCCGGGTGGTAGTAAATTATACAGTTTTTATATTATTCTGCACTTATTACGTTTCTTCTTAACTAATTATTGTTAATTACTGAATGGAAATAAGGGCTTGGTTTAAAGAATTCTCTAACGTTGGCTTTCCTAGCAAGTGAAATGTTAGGCGCCATCACGGTCTCGATGGTGGGAATTCCGGGTCGTGACATATCCACACATGATAATTTCAAATACTTCCTTAACATGGTTGATGATTTTAGTAGGTCAACCTGGACTCTCCTCTTAAGCTGCAAAAGTAACATATTTCATGCTATTGAAGCATTTCTGTCTATGATTGAGAATCAATTTAGTACTTCTGTTACAACCATTATATCTGATAATGGTCTAGAATTGGTCAACAATGAAGCCATGACATACTTCCAAAAAAAAGGCATAGTACATCAGAAAACTTGACCAAACACACCACAACAAAATGGTGTGGTGAAAAGAAAACACGAATACCTACTTGAAACAGCAAGTACCTAACTTTACTAGTCCAAACTACCTATAAGGAACCGATGGAAGTGCACTCTACCAACCACCTACCTGATAAACAGACTCCCATCCACTATTCTTAATAACAAAAGCCCTTTTGATTTCCTGTACAACAAAAAGGCCAAATATTCACAACTTAAGAGTTTTGGTTGCTTATGCTACCCATGTACACTAAAGACTCACAAAGACAAACTTGAACCAAGAGCCACACCCCATGTGTTTGTAGGTTATCCCTTTTGTATAAAGGGCTACAAGGTCCTATACTTGGCCACAAAGAGAATACATATATCTAGAGATGTAGTATTTCATGAAAATACTTTTCCTTTTGCAGTTTCATCTGAACATTGTAGCTTTCCCTCTGTATTGCATCTGATGAATTATAGTCCATCTTGTTCCCATTCTACTTCTGGGCCTTCAAATAATTGTAGCATATATGATAAGGATGCATCAATTTCATTCACTAGTAGACCTGTATCAAACAATACTGCACCTTTTTCTCCACGTAGTTCAATAACACCTAATCAAGATATGTCAAGTTCACACATGTTTTTAGAAACCAGTCCTGTTTCTCAGTCATCCACACATGCATAGTCCAATGAGTCTCAAGTCATTGAGTCTAACAATCTTTAAACAAATTCCTCAGAACCTAGAAGGTCAGGTAGAACACATAACACTCATGCACACCTCAAAGAATATATGTACCCTTTGCCAAACCTTCAACATCATGACACAGAACTGTCAGGACCCAAAATCCAAATAGCCGTGATGACACCTAACCTCACCTGCTAGGTAAGAAAAATAACAACAATCCGATTTAATTAATATTTAACTGACTCTAATACACTCCACAAGGACTGCTAGTACAAATCATGAGCTTCTAAGATTCAGAATTTACAAACCCGGTGTGAAAAAAAAGTACGTCATCTGCTGGAAATATACATGAAGAGATTTTTAAAAAATTTAAAGCTACCTAGAACACGAGGCAGTTGTGACTGGATCACAGGTACATCTTCAATGCTAGCTCCCACCATGTATAGCAGCATCAACATCAAAAATGAGCACGCAAGGTGCAGAAGTGTAGTATGAGTACAACCGACCCTATGTGCTCAATAAGTAACAAACCTAACCTTAGATTGAAAATAGTGACGAGTTGGAACAAGAGTCAGAGTCTACTCCAATAACCAGCAACTGTTCATAACAGTATAATAAATATAGTACAAGAAATAACCCAGCTAGTTCACAGTTACGGAAAGTAGGCATGCTTTTCAAGTATAACAGTAAATCCCAGATCTTTCACCTAAAACCTCAAAATATGAGTAAGTTTGTAAAACCGTAATTTTCTTTCCAAAAACCTTTCAAAAATAAATAATATGTTTCAATTTTTTTCCAGATAGCATGAGGGAAATTCATCTCTATGCCTACATGTCAATATAAAGATGAAATCATGAATGTCACCAAAATTGGGTAGCAAGATGAAATGCATCTCTATGCCTATATCTCAAGTGCGCATGTCAATTTCAATACATCTCAATGATGAACATATGTACTCATATTCTCAGAATACTCAATCACTCAGTACTTTATATGGCCAATCCATCCCAGGGAAGATCCATCCCCAAATATATATATCACTGACAGATAGTTACTCAGTACTGTATAAGGCCAATCTAGCCCAGGGAAGATCCATCCCTCAATATAGATAATTAGGCAAGGTCCATGCCTGGGAAAGTCCATCCCAAATATATCAAATCAACTGCGCTCATTATGTGGGGTGCAGACATCGAAGGGGCTCCTTTAGCCCAAACATTATAATCCGCACGGACAACTCACGTGCCATAGTACCAATATCTGGATCCGCACGGACAACTCGAGCACACGGATAACTCACATGCTATAGTATCATTATCTAGATAATAAACAACATGGGAGCTCTCGAGGTACCCCCTCGTAGTCCCAAAAAGTAAATACACAGCAGGGGAGCTCCTGAGGTACCGCCTCGTAGTCCCAAAAGTAAATATGCAATAGGGGAGCTCCTGAGGTAGCCTCATAGTTCCAAAAGTAAATATGCAACATGGGAGCTCCCGAGGTACCTCCTCGTAGTCCCAAAAGTAAATATGCAATAGGGGAGCTCCAGAGGTACCGCCTAGTAGTCCCAAAAGTAAATACACCACTCATAACCTATGGAACGACGGATTTACAGCAAGGAATCCTACAGTTAAAGACCGAATACGAAATCAAGGAATCAGGTAATTCAACTAAGCATGTTGCATAAATTACAAGTAAGAGTTAAAACACGTAGACATGTGACATTAGGCTAAACATGATGACTACACAATTCCACGAAATCAATTATGTCACAGTTTCTACGGTGCACGCCCACACGGCCGTCACCTAGCATGTGCTTCACCCCCAAACAAATGATTTAACACATATTTTCGGAGTTTATATCCTCAGATCCAAGTTTAAAAATATTACTTACCTCGAACAAGCCGAATCCAATGACGAGCAAGATAAACAATACTTCAGAAATTCCATTTCGCACGTATCAACCTCTGAACGACTTCCTATCTCCTCAATTCCAAGCCGAACGATTCGAAACTAGTCAAACAACGTGCAAACTAATGAAAATTACACCAATGCTTACAATTTAATTTTTTTTTAAAATTCCCAACTCTACTCGAAAAGTTGGCAGTGGGGCGCATATCTCGAAATCCGACAAACTCACAATATCCGATAATCCATTCAATTACGAGTCAAACCATACTAGTTTCACTAAAATACGACTCCGAATCGACATTCAAATCCCAAAAATTTATTTTATGAAATTTCTACAATATTTCCCAAATTTCCATCTCAAAATACTAATTAAATGGTGCAAATAATGGTATATTCAGGTATATTAACCAAATCCGAGTTAGAATCGCTTACTCCGATGAATTACTTGATAATTCCACGAAATATCGTCACAAACCGAGCTCACATAGTCCAAATATGAAATAATGCTCTAACCCTCATTTATAAAGTACAACAATCTGATCTCCCATTGTGTTGGCCGCACATTGTTTGTGCGGTCCGCATATTCCATGTTCCGCGACTGCAATCCATATTGTGCGGTTGCATATCAGTAGTGACTTCACTATCAGGCTTTAGTAAATTGGCCATAACTTTTGCTACAAATGTCCAAATGAAGAATTGTTTACTTTTCGGAAAACTAGACTCAAAGGGCTACAACTTTTGTTTTTGGATTATCTCCAAATTCCTTATGGATTAAAGGTTCGAAGTAAGACTATCAAACCTGCAGATTTTCCTTTCTGGAGCCGCACATTTTCCACTGCCTCCGCACTTTGGGAGTTCACGGCCGCACATCCGCACTCCAAAAATGTTCCATTCGCACTTCAACTGCTCTAGGACATCATCAAAGTGCCGAAATGCCCAAACTTGTTCAAAACTCACCCTGAAACACACCCGAGGCATTCGGGACCCCGTCCGAATATACCAACAAGTCTCGTAGCATACAACGGATCTACTCAAGGTCTCAAATCACACCTAACAATATCAAAATCATGAATCACACCTCAAATCAAACTTAATAAACTTCCAATCATCCAGCTTCCAAAACTCGTGCCGAAACGTATCAAATCAATCCTGAATGACTTCAAATTTTTTACACAAGTCATAAATGACATAACGAGGCTACTGAAATTTTCGGAACCACGATCCAAACCTGATATTATCAAAGTCAACTCCCGGTCAAACTTATGAACATTCCAAACCTTCAATTTCTAACTTTCGCCAATTGGCGTCGAAACCTTCTAGAAATATCCAAATGAAATTTTGGGCATACGCTCAAGTCCAAAATCACCATCTGGACCTGAAGGAATTATCAAAATTCCGATCCGAGGACGAATACTAAAAAGTCAAACTTGGTCAATTCTTTTAACTTAAAGCTTCACACATGCAATTCATTCTTCCGAACTAATTCTGAAATACCTGAAAACCAAAACCAATGATTCACACACGTCATAATACATCATATAAAACTATTCAAGAGTTCAAATAGTTGAAAGATGTGTAAATACTCAAAACGACTGGTCGGGTCGTTACAAGAACCTAGACACCACACTAATCACACGCCATTCAATGCATTTTGTAGCAGCAAACAACATGTTTCTTTCATCGTCTTGCATCTTTAAAGTCAGCAATTGCTTAGAAACATTTCACATGATTGTGAGCCATCTTCTTATGAGGAGGCATCTATGAATCCCGTATGGCAAATTGCAATGACACATGAATTTGAAGCTTTATACGCTAACCATACTTGGGATCTAGTTGAATTACCTGCAGGAAATAATGCTATAGGATGTAAATGGGTATACAAGATCAAACACAAGGAAAATGGAAGTGTAAAAAGATTCAAGGCAAGACTTGTAGTGAATGGATACACATAAGAAGCATGAATTGATTACACAAAAAACTTTTACATCAGTGGTGAAGTTGACCACAGTCAAAACACTAATCAGCATTACAGTAAAGAGAGGATGGGACCTTTATCAACTAGATGAAAATAATGCATTTCTTCATGGGGATCTACATGAATAAGTGTATATGGAAGTTCCATAAGGTCTAATGGTACCTAATGAAAATATAGTGTGCAAACAAAGGAAGTCATTATATAGTTTAAAACAAACTAGCACACAATGGTATAACAAATTGACAGAATCCTTGCATTCTAGGGGTTTCAAACATTCGGCTAGTGTTTACTCCTTGTTTTACAAGAAACAGGGGAACTTAGTAATTTTTGTGGCTATATATGTAGATGATGTAATTCTTACTGGCACCAACATGGAGTAAATCAAAGAATTGAAGGCTATCCTGCACAATCAATTCAGGATAAAGGACCTTGGAAAATTACACTTCTCGGGGCTAGAGATGTTATACAAGTCTAATGGAGTACTGATTTTCTAGAAAACATTCACTATAGACATGCTAAAGGAGTATGATTTCTTGGCATATTCTACTATTACCTCTCCACTTGATTTTACTATTAAACTGAGGAGTGAAGAAGGAACCTTGTTCTCTGATCGAGGTATTACAGGAATCTAGTTGAAAAATTGAATTTCCTAACAAACACAAGGTTGGATATAGCCTATAGTGTACAACATTTGAGCTGGCTTATGAAGGAACCAGGGGAACCTCGTCTAAAGGTTGTTATACATGTTCTTATATACTTAAAGAAAGATCCTACTTTGGGAATATTTTTGTCCAATGATCCAATCTATGCTATTAGTGCATATTATGACTCGGAGATACAAGATGAGCTAGTTACACTATACCACATTTCCACCTCTGCTCAATTGGCTGTCATTTTGACAAAGGCACTTATAGGGGTTAAACATTGTGATCTTCTCGGCAAGTTGGCAGTGAGTCCCTCACCTCCAACTTGAGAGGGGGAGGGGAGGGTATTGAGAATGGTTGATGTAATATTTATTTGTATCTTAGTTGTGTAGTTGATTAGTCAATATCAGTATTTTAAAAGGCATTTTTGGGATTCACCCGGGGCTCGCCCCTGGGCGGGGCACTTGCAAAACGCCCTGGGGCTCATGTATGGGGCATAGTTCTGTGAGGCTTACGCCCCAAACGCCCGACCGTACGCCCTAAACACGCCTAACGACCAACGCTCGGGGCTCGCCTAACAGTTCTAACTCAAATCACGTGTCGAATTTCCTAATTAATATCGTTGACCTTCAAAATTCTTTAACAAATTAATGATAAAAGTTTTATTTATCGATAGAAATATGAAGATTGAGCATAACTCTAATAATGAGACATAGTATTGCGAGTTTATATCTTCACTTGTTATTGGCGTATCTTAGTTCATTTGTCCCTCCTTGTTATACACTTTTATTAATTTGATATCTTAAACTAATTTGTATTTATTCATGAAGGAGTAATATTTTAATTATCGTACTAAAAAGATTTTATTAATTATTTACTTTTAGGAAGGTAAAATATGGAGTTTGATCATTTTTTAAAGATATTGTAAGTTTTTAATTATTTGAAAGTTAAAAACGCTATACGTGATTTGTATGCATTAGTTATACTTAAGAATCATGCTAGATGTTTTTTTTCTAGGAGTTCCTTTTATTTTTATTTTAATTTTTAACTTTTAATTTATATTTTATATTTTTTGTGTTATTATGTTATTTTATTAATTTATAAATTAAAAATTTTAAAGATCCATGGGGCTTAAGCCCCCCTTCCCCCGCGCGCCTCTAGGCTTACGCCTCGCCCCATATCAAGTAAAACGCCCCGTCTCACGCCCCCGCCTTTTAAAATATTGCTTGTAAGTAGCGTATAATAGATTGTTTGACTTGGTTTTTGTGGGGATGGAGCGCGCGCGCGCGCGCGCACACACACACATACATATATATATATATATATATATATATATATATATATATATATATGTATGTATGTATATATATATATATATATACATACATACATATATATATATATATATATATATATATATATATATATATATTCCATATATTTATAGTCTTCTTCAATGTTTATGTAATTTTACCCATTTATAAATATTTACTGTCATTATATTATTTTATAAAATATTAAAAATTAAATACTTACGGGGCTTACGCCTCGCTGAGGCATTTGTAAAATGTCTCGCCTTACGCCCACGCCTTTTAAAACACTGGTCAATATTAATCAATATAGTTGAACTAGTTAGAATGACAATTTTGTAATTAGGATATTTTCTCTTACACTCTTACACATGTGTATATATACATTTTGTAGAAGTGGAAATAACACTGAGTTCTTTTCTCCCAATTTCTCTGTCTTCTAGAACCTTCTAGATACTTTGATGTTTCTGATCTCTAATTTTGACATTATTTATTGAACAGTTATATATAGTTATCTGTTACGTGATCTGATAATATAAAACTTTGTTTATATATCTTATGTGGTTTGCGAGCTATTGTACATTCAATAGGTTACCTAGTATGCACCCGAAGAGTGGCGGCAGTGGGTTTCCCTAGAAATTAAAAAAAAAGTTTTTAGACCCACTTCGAATTAAATTGAATCTTCAATAAAAACAAAAAGGAATGTTTTTAACATAAGAACCAACTATAAAAGATATTTCATATGACTAGAAAGTTGGAACAACAACATGATAATGCTCTTTCTACTCTTTGTAGCCTTTCCTTTCGTTCTTATTTTCCTTCTTTCTAAATCCAAGAATGGTGGAAAAACCACACTGCCACCAGGTCCTATAGGCTTACCATTCATTGGAAATTTGCATCAATATGATACTTTAAACCCTCATCTCTATTTTTGGAAACTTTCCAAAAAATATGGGACAATCTTCTCCTTAAAACTTGCTTCTGCTCAAATGGTTGTAGTTTCTTCAGCAAAATTAGCAAAAGAAGTATTGAAAACACAAGATTTAGTTTTTTGTAGTAGACCGTCTATTCTTGGACAACAAAAATTGTCTTACTATGGTCGTGATATTGTTTTTGCACCTTACAATGATTATTGGAGAGAAATGAGAAAAATTTGTGTTCTTCATCTTTTTAGTCTAAAGAAAGTTCACTTGTTTACTCCAATTCGTGAAGATGAAGTTTTTAGAATGATTAAGAAAATATCAAAACAAGCTTCTACTTCACAAATTACTAATTTGAGTAATTTAATGATTTCATTAACTAGTACTATTATTTGTAGAGTTGCTTTTGGTGTTAGGTTTGAAGAAGAAGCACATGAAAGGAAGAGATTTGATTTTCTTTTGGCTGAGGCACAAGAAATGATGGCTAGCTTCTCTGTCTCTGATTTTTTTCCTTCTTTAAGTTGGATTGATAAATTAAGTGGATTTACAGATAGACTTGAGAGGAATTTCAAGGATTTGGATAATTTTTATGAAGAACTCATTGAGCAACATCTCAATCCCAATAGGCCAAAATATATGGAAGGAGATATTGTTGATCTTTTGCTACAATTGAAGAAAGAACAATCAACACCAATTGATCTTACTTTGGAGGATATAAAAGGAATTCTCATGGTAATTTCCCTAACTTACCTACTTTAGACGTGCTCGCACATACAATATATATATATATATATATATATATATATACCTGCTTACGCACGTAGAGGTGTTAAATGAACATGCTGGACCATATATGGACAAGGTCAAAACAGGCCGTGATCCAACCCAACAAAGTTTAATCGAATCAAAATGGGCCTCGTCAAGATAAGTTAAATGATGAGTCATAACCCAATATGCTCGACATGACCCAACCTACCCTCCCTTTTTATTTTGCTTTTTGAATAAAAATTGAAAGTTAGACTTATTTTTCTTAAGTTATTAGTTTAAGTTCTTACAAATCTTCATAATTCTCAATCTCCAAAGTTCATAATCATCCTTTTTGTTCCTCAATATAGAAAACTTTATTCTTTTAGACTCAAATTACTTGTGCTTGTAAGTAACGTATAATAGATTGTTTTGATTAGTGTTTTGTGGGGATGGAGCACACATATATATACTTTTCTTCAATATTTATGCAATTTACATGTTTATAAATATTAATTGTCATTATATTATTTTATAAAATATTAAAAATTAAATATCTAAGGGGCTTACGCCCCGCTGAGGCATATGTAAAACGCCCCACCTTACGCCCGGACCTTTTAAAACACTGACTCTTCTACTTGGCATCAGAGATTAATTCAATTTTTTCAAGGTTTTCATCTTTCAATAGAATTTCTCTGTATATGTAGAGCAGTCTACTTTAAGACGGTCTTTTTATTTATATTTATGACACATGATGCATAAATTTGAACTGCAACAATAAATTTTATTGTTTGTCATTAAATCTTAAAAACGTAGAGAGAGTATAAATATTCGGAGTTGGTAAAATTTTACCTACCTATAATCTACCGCTATCAAGACGAATTAATGAAGTAAAAGTAGATTAATCCTCTCCTTCAAGTTAATACATTGACATGAGTTGCTAGTTTGATTACATAATGTAAAATAATTTTGTTGTTTAAAGTGATTTAATGAAAAACTGAAGCTCTCTTCTTCCTTAAAATAAAATAACTAGTCAAAACACTTTTTTGTGACGAATCGCGGAATTTGCTACCAAAATATTTATTTGGTGGCGATTAAACTTGCCGTAAAATAGCAGAAAAACAAAAGAAAATAAGAAAATGCACTTCCTGTTGGGGAATCATCTTGAATTCCTATTTTATGGCCCTATAATAACAAGAAACAAGGAACGGTCGTAGCGAAACAATGACTATTGTTCATTAGATCGTTTTTTGTGAGCCCGAAATATTTTAAAAAATTCGGGACCAGTTACCCTAATTCATGCAGATGGCGTGGACTATAGCACACGAAAATCTAGGAATCGCCCTGAATTCCCGTTTTATAGCCTTAAACGCTAAAAACGAGGAGCGATCATGGTTGTAATGACCCGACCAGTCGTTTTGAGCTCTAGCGCGTTATTCATCGGTTTGAGGTATCGAGTAGCTTCATTCCAGGTGATATGACTTGTACGTATGGTCGGAATTAAATTTCGGGAAGTTCAGAGTTGATTTGGAAAGAAAAATTTAAATTTGGAAACTTTAAGTTAGAAGAGATGACCAAACTTTGACTTTTTAGTAGACGACCTCAGAATCGAGATTTGCAGGTTCCAATAGGTTCGTATGATGATTTTGGACTTAGGCGTATGTCCGAATCGAGTTTTGGATGACTCGGGAGCGTTTCGGCGCCTATTGTGAAAGTTGGCATTTTGGAAGAATTTTATAAATTTGGGTTGAAGTACATTTCAATGTTATCGATGTCCATTTGGGATTCCGAGTCTGGGAGTAGCTCCGTATAATGATTCTGGTATTGGGAGTGCATCCGAAAGTGGATTCAGAGGTCCGTAGATCATTATGGAGTCATTTGGCGAAAGTTGGAAATTTGAATAATTTTGAGAAGTTTGACCGAGAGTGGACTTTTTGATATAGGGATCGAATTCCGATTCTGGAAGTTGGAGCAGGTCCGAAATGTCAATTATGACTTGTGTGCAAAATTTGAGGTCAATCGGACTTGATTTGATAGGTTTCGGCATCAGATGTGGGAGTTAGAAGTTCAATAGTTTATTAGGCTTGAATCGATGCACAATTCATGATTTCAATGTTGTTTGTTGCGATTTGAGGCCTCGAGCAAGTTCGTGTTGTGTTTTGGGACAGGTTGGTATAATTGGACGGTGTCCCGGGGGTCTCGGGTGTGTTTCGGGGTGGTTTCGGATCGAATTTGGATGAAAAGTTGTTGCTGGTTTGCTGGTTCTGGTTTTGTTCTTCGCGAACGCGAAGGGAGTCTCGCATTTGCGAAGAAGAAAAATGGTGGCTGCTATCTTGTGCTTCGCGAATGCGAACAGTGGGTCGCGAATGCGAAGAGGAGTTTTGAGGCTGCTGGGTTTTGGCCTTCGCGAACGCAATGTGTAGTTCGCGAATGCTGAGGGATTGACTGAGGAAACTACGCGAACGCGAAGGGTCAATCGCGAATGCGTAGAAGAAAGGAGGAGACGGGCCTAAGGCCATTTGGCCTACGCGAACGCGATGGCTTAAACGCGAACGTGAAGCCTTGCATGGACAGGCCTTCGCGAACGCGACACTGGTCATGCAAACGCGAAGGGGAAATGCTGGAGCATAACCCATTATGCTCAACATGACCAAACCTACCCTCCTTTTTCATTTTGCTTTTTGAATAAAATTTGAAAGGTAACTTATTTTTCTTAAATTATTAGTTTAAGTTTTTTTAAATCTTCGTAATTCTCAATCTCAAAGTTGATTTTGTATGTTTGATTTTGGATTGCAATTTGGCCATCATGTTACACCAATTGATTAGTTGTAATCCAATAGTTTGATGAGTCATTTCAAGTTGAAGCACTCGGGTCAAGTCAACAAATTGGTCAACACTAAGCCCCTTTAAACTTGGTTGGGAGGATAACTAAAAGATGGATTGATTTTGCTACTTCTAATGTACAAGTAAATAGCACAAATGTGTTATTATTGCCTTAAGAATTTTTCATGAATTTACAACTTTTATTTTCTTTTTCTTGTAGAATGTGTTGGTTGCAGGATCAGACACTAGTGCAGCTGCTACTGTTTGGGCAATGACAGCCTTGATAAAAAATCCAAAAACCATGAAAAAAGTTCAATCAGAAATCAGAAAATCAATCGGGAAGAAAGGAATTGTAAATGAAGAAGATGTCCAAAACATGCCTTATCTCAAAGCAGTGATAAAGGAAATATTTAGATTGTATCCACCAGTTCCACTTCTAGTTCCAAGAGAATCAATGGAAAAAATCATATTAGAAGGTTATGAAATTCGGCCAGGAACCATAGTTCATGTTAACGCTTGGGCTATTGCGAGGGATCCTGAAATATGGGAAAATCCAGAAGAATTTATACCTGAGAGATTCTTGAATAGCAATATCGATTACAAGGGTAAAGATTTTGAGTTAATTCCATTTGGTGCAGGCAGAAGAGGTTGCCCAGGTATTCAATTGAACCCACAATATTTTTAGGGGAAGTTACACATTTTGTCGCTCGGCCAAAAAAACATTTACAGCCGCTAACTAATATACATATTTTCAAAAGGCTCAGAATCTTGAATCTATAAAGATTAAATCTTGGATCTGTCTCTACAGGTATTGCACTTGGGGTTGCATCAATGGAACTTGCATTGTCAAATCTTCTTTATGCATTTGATTGGGAGTTACCTTTTGGAATGAAAAAAGAAGACATTGACACAAACGCCAGGCCTGGAATTACCATGCATAAGAAAAACGAACTTTATCTTATCCCTAAAAATTATCTATAGATTATATTGAGACGTGGATCTCAAGTTAGTTCTGTGAGGTCAGCTAAACTTATTGTTTTTGGCTCGAATGTGTCAAAGACGACCCTATCTGTTGCGAAAATATTACTTTTAGTGGCGACCGATTTCGCCGTCAAAGAGTTTTTTAAAGTTTAAATTAAGCAAATCTCACTAGTAATTGCTCAAATATATAACGCTAGTCCATTACCAATACCATGATGAGAATACCAAATACATTTATCATCATAATTAGTAGAATCTTTTATGGCCATTATAGAAAATAAGCAATTCAACAATATACATTTCAAGGTATTTACACTTGAACAAGAAAGAATCATTTTAATATTTTTCAACTAATAATAGAATACTGAAATCGAAGAAATAGAGCAAAGCTTTACTTCTATAACTTGATATTAAGGGAAAAAAGGTTTTAAGAAAATAGGACGTTATTTAGAAACATATGACAGAATACTCTTCTACTTGGCATCAGAGATTAATTCAATTTTTTCAAGGTTTTCATATTTCAATAGAATTTCTCTGTATATGTAGAGCAGTCTACTTTAAGACGGTCTTTTTATTTATATTTATGACACATGATGCATAAATTTGAACTGCAACAATAAATTTTATTGTTTGTCATTAAATCTTAAAACGTAGAGAGAGTATAAATATTCGGAGTTGGTAAAATTTTACCTACCTATAATCTACCGCTATCAAGACGAATTAATGAAGTAAAAGTAGATTAATCCTCTCCTTATCAAGTGAATACATTGACATGAGTTGCTAGTTTGATTACATAATGTAAAATAATTTTGTTGTTTAAAGTGATTTAATGAAAAACTGAAAGCTCTCTTCTTCCTTAAAATAAAATAACTAGTCAAAACACTTTTTTTTGACGAATCGCGGAATTTGCTACCAAAATATTTATTTGGTGGCGATTAAACTTGCCGTAAAATAGCAGAAAAATAAAAGAAAATAAGAAAATGCACTTCCTGTTGGGGAATCATCCTGAATTCCTATTTTATGGCCCTATAATACCAAAAAACAAGGAACGGTCGTAGCGAAACAATGACTATTGTTCATTAGATTGTTTTTTGTGGGCCCGGAATAGTTTAGGAAATTCGGGACCTATTGCCCGAATTCATGCAGATGGCATGGACTATAGCACACGAAAATCTAGGAATCGTCTTGAATTCCCGTTTTATAGTCTTAAACGCCAAAAACGAGGAGCGATCATGGCTGTAACGACCCGACCAGTCGTTTTGAGCTTTAGCGCGTCATTCAGCGGTTCGAGTTATTGAGTAGCTTCATTTCAGGTGTTATGACTTGTACGTGTAGTCGGAATTAAATTTCGGGAAGTTCGGAGTTGATTTGGAAAGAAAAATTTAAATTTGGAAACTTTAAGTTAGAAGAGTTGACAAAACTTTGACTTTTGAGTAGACGACCTCAGAATCGAGATTTGAAGGTTCCAATAGGTTCGTATGATGATTTTGGACTTAGGCGTATGTCCGAATCGAGTTTTGGATGACTCGGGAGCATTTCGGCGCCTATTGTGGAAGTTGGCATTTTGGAAGAATTTTATAAATTTGGGTTGAAGTACATTTCAATGTTATCGATGTTCATTTGGGATTCCGAGTCTGGAAATAGCTCTGTATAATGATTCTGGTATTGGGAGTGCATCCGGAAGTGGATTCAGAGTTCCGTAGATCATTTTGGAGTCATTTGGCGAAAGTTGGAAATTTGAATAATTTTGAGAAGTTTGACCGGGAGTGGACTTTTTGATATCGGGGTCGGATTCCGATTCCGGAAGTAGAAGCAGGTCCGAAATATCAATTATGACTTGTGTGCAAAATTTGAGGTCAATCGGACTTGATTTGATAGGTTTCGGCATCGGATGTGGGAGTTAGAAGTTCAATAGTTTATTAGGCTTGAATCGATGCGCAATTCATAGTTTCGATGTTGTTTGTTGCGATTTGAGGCCTCGAGCAAGTTCGTGTTGCGTTTTGGGACAGGTTGGTATAATTGGACGGTGTTCCGGGGGCCTCGGGTGTGTTTCAGGGTGGTTTTGGATCGAATTTGGATGAAAAGCTGCTGCTGGTTTGCTGGTTCTGGTTTTGTTCTTCGCGAACGCGAAGGGAGTCCCGCATTCGCAAAGAAGGAAAATGGTGGCTGCTATCTTGTGCTTCACGAATACGATCAGTGGGTCGCGAACGCGAAGAGGAGTTTTGAGGCTGCTGGGTTTTGGCCTTCGCGAACGCAAGGTGTAGTTTGCGAAGGCGGAGGGATTGACTGAGGAAACTACGCGAATGCGAAGGGTCAATCGCGAACGCGTAGAAGAAAGGAGGAGACGGGCCTAAGGCCATTTGTCCTATGCGAATGCGATGGCTTAAACCCGAACGTGAAGCCTTGCATGGACAGGCCTTCGCGAACGCGACACTAGTCATGCAAACGCGAAGGGGAAATGCTGGGGCAGGAATATTTGGCCTTCGCGAACGCAAAGAAGAACGGGTATGAGCAGTGTTCTGTTAAAGACGGGGGTTGGACTCATTTCCACTCCATTTCTTCATGGGAGCCGATTTTGGGGACGATTATTTATCACCATTTTCACCATCAATCATGAGGTAAGTGATTCCTACTAGTTGTGAGTTAAATACAAGGTTTATATATGGATTTAGACATGAAAATTTGTAGAAATTTGGAGTTTTGAAGAAAAACCTAGAAATTGGTATTTTTGATTTTTCACTACGAAAATGCTTATGGAATTGAATAGAAATTATATATTTGAGTTCTTGAGATTATGGGTAATGTTTTCATCCGAAAATTTCCGGAATCCGGCCACGTGGGCCTAGGGTGAATTTTAAGAATTTTACCATTTTGGGTTGAGTAATTTATTTAATAGCCTAAATTCGAATTATTAGACATGTATTAATTATTTTGTATAAAATTTGGATAGTTTCAGATTTTTCGGCATCAAATTGAGGTTTTTACGCGACATTTTGATCAGAAAGTGGACTTTGAGACAAGGTAAGTCTCTTGTCTAATCTTATGAGGGGAAAATTACCCCATAGATGATTAAATTAAATAATTGTACTAATTGCGGGGGCTACGTACGAACGAGGTGACGAGAGTCTGTGCGTCGCTACTACTTATGCTAAAAGTCTGGGTAGATTAGGACTCAAATCATGAATTACTTGTGTAAATTATATTCTTTGTTTAATTAAAATTATTTGATTATATATATATATATATATATATATATATATATATATATATATATATATATATATATATTGTGAATTGTTAGGGAATAATACTAAAAGATAAAAATTTCATATGCTTAATTTTCTGTTTAATTAATTAATTATTAAAAGAATTTGTTCATCCTCTCGAATTGATCTTATAATAAATATACTCTCCTTCCGGAGGTACATAAGAAAATGTCCTCCTTTTTTTGTGGAGCGAGACGAACGCCTCGGTAGGATAGATACATCTATGGATCGTGCCGCACATCCGTCGGCAGTGTACACGACATTATAGATCGGGTCGTACGACCTCGACAGAAAACGTGCCTAATAATAATAATTATATGATACTTTGCTATTTTTAATTGCAGCTTGTGAATTTAAATTAATAGATTGGGAATTCTTGCATTTGAAGGAATTTAATTATTTCTGCTGGTTAAACAAAATTATTGTTAACTCTGTGAATCATGTTGATTTAGATATTCTATTTTTATTTAAATTATCATTATTGACCCTTAGTGAGTGTCAAAGTCAGCCATCTCGTCTCTACCACTTCGAGATTAGGCTTGATACTTGCTGGGTACACGTTATTTACGTATTCATGTTGCACTTACTGCTCATTTTATTGTGCAAGTACATATATATTTAGCGGTCTTGTGGGTGCAGAGGTGTGATTAAAATGTGGGGACTTAGGTGAGCTGCATTCTGTATTACGATCCGCAACCAACAGAGTCTTCTTCAGAGTTGTGAGCATCTGATTTTTGCCCCACATATGAAATTACTCCTAAAAAATAATCCAAAAATAATTTTAATTGTTTTATGAATTTTAAAAGTTTTTCTTTATTTATTTTGCATTTATTCACATTGTTTATGCATGTTAGGAATATCGTAAATCATAAAAATCATAAAAAATATCCAAATCTTAATTTCATAGCATTATAGATTTTAAATTGCATTTTTAGAATTTAATTATATTGTTAAATGCATTATATAAATATCTAAAAACAAAAAAAAAAGATGCATTCTTAGATTAGTTAATTAATTAGGTCATTAGCCAAGTAGTGAGTAAAATATATAGAATAGTTTAGCCACGCAAATTAATTTTAATTAAAATTTGAGTCCAAAGTGACTAATTTTGCAATTGTTTCAAGCCCATACCTGTAGAAGCCCAATCCACCTTATAGTCTGGCCCATACTCTTCTCCCCCACTTTATTAGAGGAGACCCTAATTTTACCCCTCCCCGAAGATCAGAGACAGAGATGGACAGGACCCCCATTTTTACAAAACCCTAGCCGCCTCCTAAATTCCCTTTCTAATCTCACAGATCTCTCACTATCACATCTAGATACACCCATGAAATCCGTCATCTGATATTCTCACAAACACACCTACGAAAATGCTGAAAATTTCAGACGCATAGAGGAAGAGCATCTGAAAATAAAGCTTGGATTTTCTAATTTTCAAAATCAGATTTGAGAAACCAAAGTTTCAAAAAAACAAAAAGTGAAGTAGAGATTTCCATGAAGATTTGAATTCTAGTGGATTGTTGGAAACATTAAGGCTTAAAAACTTTTCCTGGGTTCTATAAGTGTTGTTCGAAGTCTAAGTCGCTGATTTTTGCTGAAGCTGGGCTCCAATTTGAAGCATCTCTTCTTTATTTGATTCTTCGGTCCAACTTGTTTTTTTTTTGTTCTTGCTTCAAACAGGTACACATATATTCCTAAGCTTGTTATTTGGGTAAATGTTAAGATCTGAGTTGCTTACGCATTATTGATGCCTAATTTCGTGCATTTACTGTGCTTAATTATTGGAGTTATTTATATCTGTTAATTCCGCCAACATTTAGTTTTGATTGTCTGTTGTTTGAACTGAAAATATGAGTTCGAGATCGCCTATTGTGCTCAAATACCATGCCACAGGTTTAGTTTGTTTGTTTGTCCACTGATTAGTTACGACCCTCTCCTATATGGTGTATTTTGATTTATTAGCAACAACAACAACAACAACCCAGTATAATTTCACTAGTGGGGTCTGAAGAGGGTAGTGCGTACGTAGACCTTACCCCTACCAGGAGGTAGAGATGCTGTTTCCAAATGACCCTCGACATCCTTCCCACCAAGAACTTCCCACCTTGCTCTTGGGGTGACTCGAACTCACAACCTCTTGGTTAAAAGTGGAGGTTGCTTACTATCAGAGCGAACCCCTCTTGGTTAGTAGCATGTGCAAAATCTTTCCCTTGATTTAGTTTCAAACTTTGAGAAATTTTTAAATCAGTTAATGCGTCATGTTTAAGTTAACTTTGAGTCAGTAGTTTAACGATTTTCATCCACTTGAATTCATGAAATGGATTACTAGTGGATCAAATTTGCATTGGACTCTCATAGATTAAATCCACTAGAAACCACAGTGGTTCATCTTGTTATAGTTACAGTATAGTCATTTGAGCTAAAGTGGCAATCTCCTTTGTTTACATTTTCTGGTTCATGTTTTGTTTGCTGACTTTGTAATTTTGGAGAAGTAGTTGATTTAGTGGTTCAATGTTTGTATGAATTACATTTTGGCAGTAGGATCTTCTTTCATTTCAAATAGATACATAAGTAGATGACGTGTTAATTAGTAGTGGGTATGATATTTTGAATTAAAAGATAAGCTTGGGTCTTTGGATTTTTGAGTGGGATTGGAAATTGAAAAAAAAAAAATATAAAATAAAATGAGCTTTCATGTCGGGTCGTAGGGTTGTTGGGCTAATTTGAAATGGATATTGAAACTGTAACCTTTATTGCATTAGACCGTTAGGAGCATGCTTAGGCCATTAATATTCATAAATATTGTAGTTTGCTTTAGGAGCAATTAATAAATAATAAATTATCGTGACTATGGGTACGATTCCCGTGGCATGGTCACGATACGTAAATCTCAATTCGGGTGTGCATTTCATGTGACCCGACCATAATTTCGAATAATAATAAAATAAACATATTGTAAATCGCGGGTGCGTTTCACGTGGTGCGATTCGCAATGTGTACAAAATAAACGAGCGCGCGACATCGCGACTTGTTCAAACAAATTCCATAACTATTAAAAGCGGTTAAAAAGTTTAAAAAAAAAAGCACAATAGGTTTTAAACATGTATTAAATCAGATAATTAGGCCAAGTATTAATTGTTAAGCGACCGTGCTAAAATCACGGAACTCGGGAGTGCCTCACACCTTCTCCCGGGTTAACAGAATTCCTTACCCGGTCTTCTGTATTTGCGGACCTTAAAAATAGAGTCAATTTCCTTGATTTGGGATTTAAAATAAACCGATGACTTGGGACATCATAAATTATTCCAAGTGGCGACTCTGAATAAATAAATAATCCCATTTCGATTCATGTCACTTAAATTCGAAAAACTCCCTATCCCCCTCGGGAAAAGGGAGGTGTGACAAGAGTTATTATATTTTTCTTGTCAAATTTGTATTCCGGACAGATGCTGTATTTTGTTTTAACTCCCTAGTAAATGCTTATGCACTTGTGACACCGGGTTTTGCGAGAAATTATGGGTTGTTCAGTAATTTAGTTGCTAAATTATTTATCACTTACTCTAGGAGTTCTATCTTTATTATTTAATTTGAGGAAATTTTGATTTCAAAAGAAAATACTAAAATGGGCAATTAAGTTAATTAATTATGGTTTGGCTTGCCTGACAGCGGTGTCCGGCACCATCATGGCCTTAATGAATTTTAGATCGTGACAACATGGTATCAGAGTACTAGGTTCACTTAGGTCTCACGAGTCATGAGCAAGTCTAGTAGAGTCTTGCGGATCGGTACGGAGACGTCTGAACCTATCTTCGAGAGGTTGCAGGGCTGTTAAGAATACTCTTCTTTTTTATTCCTCATCGTGCAATTTGATTCCT
Source organism: Nicotiana tomentosiformis (assembly GCF_000390325.3). Taxonomy (NCBI): domain Eukaryota; kingdom Viridiplantae; phylum Streptophyta; class Magnoliopsida; order Solanales; family Solanaceae; genus Nicotiana; species Nicotiana tomentosiformis. Next base: position 5,339,159 of record NC_090820.1, on the reverse strand, counting down.
TTGAGGTTTATGCCTTCATTTCCTTCCTATTCAATTCTATGCGACGTGAAGCGCTTGTTATAAATTGGGGATTGAAGAAATTTTAATGGTATTACAGATGTAGTGCAGGATGCTTCTCCCTGCGTAATTAATTGGGCTACTGTCATCGCCTTGCGGAAGGCCGCTATATCGTTTCAATTCAGTATCAGTACTACCTAAGGTTTAGAGATTTGGCATTGATTGTTATGACGACTCGTGCGTTGTTATCGCACAGTGTTTATGAAATGGTAGAATGCCTGCTTATTTGTCAGGGCGGTAAACGACTTGAAAGAAGGTTTTTCTCAGTACATGATGTAGGGGTTTGGCGTTTAATCCCAGCAAAGGAAAGGTAATCGTACTATGAATGTTGAGGTTTGGGGTTGATGGAGTAATAAGGCTTGATATTTTAGAGCGTGGTAGAGTTCTCAATTGTGATGTGGTTTCATCGCCTTGTTAAATGCGTTAAGGTTCGCCGGTGTTATGGTTTTCTTCAACTCGCCTTTACGGCGGGGTGTTAGGAATTGGTGTCGGGGAAGCAGTTGTCAGAAATCAGGGTGTGCAGTGGTTCGAGATCAAATTGGTGTTTCTAGTGTTGATGTCTCGAGAAGGATGATCTTCGGAGAGATTTAAAGCTGGTATCGATCTATTGGTTCAAGTGCTACAAAGACGGAATTTTGGTTAAGGCAACAACTGGGCAGCGGAGGACGAGGAAGGACATGTGAGAGGTGCCTTGTAGTGGTTAAGTTCCTAGAAGTCCAAGTGTGAGAAACAGAAGTCGAGTAGTTATTTTATCGAGAGGGTTTGTCCAAAGTGGGAGAGTGGCAATGTAGCATATGGGTTACATGGTAGGATAATTACATGTATTGAGGAAAGTTTGGAGTGATTTGGGGTTTTTGATGGACAGTGACTATGTCTACGGACTTAAGTTGTAATATTGGCTGCTATATTGAGAAAGATTGGATACGACAGAAGGGAGTTGCTTAATATGAAGAAGGATGCAACATGACTTTGGATTGGGATGTCGTTGCACTTTTAGTTGATGTCAACGGGGAGTGAACAGACTTGTACAGCTGGTGAACGAGCATGTGCTCAGTATGGGTTGTTGGTTTCGTGGTAATAGTAATCGGTGCAGCATTGTTGGAGGATGTCAGTATGGGATTTCCACAGGTGGGATATCTCCTGTGAGGAGATTAGTGGTTGCATAGTATTGATGGAGCTTCTACGAAGAATTTTACTGACTATCAGGTAAGAAGTCAAGTATGTGAATGTGGCTAGTGATTCAGAATATTCATGAAATGTGTAACATTAGGATTTCGAGGAATTTGGTGGGTCGATTATGCGAGATTGTGTCAATGGGGGGGTAAGGAGTCTTGGTGGGTTCCAGAATTATGTAATTGTAGCTTCAAGCTAAGTGGGAGAGCCCCACCGTCTACAATTGGATTGAAGGGTTGTCTATTTGTGAGGTTTCTAGTTATCGATGTATTGGTGGGTCATTTCAACTAAGGAAAAAGGACATCAATGGAAATTTGATCAAGGGATTTGAAGAATGTGTGCTGTAATCGGTTTTATCGATTCATGTTCAGGCTTTGGGAAGACTCAGGGCTTATGCTTCATGTGGAGATGATGTACAAGGAAAGTGATCTAGCTGGATGCTTCTTTGTGAGGGTATTCATGTACTAACGGTGCAATGGAGTTTGGTTATATTCGAGACTAGGCCAGAGTGGGTGACTCTTAGCAACGGTTCAGTGAGTTCAAGAATTTAAGTCCGGCACTTGAAGATTTCGATTCCATGGTATGGTTAAGGATCGAGTTTTGTAGTAGGTTACGAACGGGGCTTGGAGTGTTCTATGTTATTATCGGGTAAGCGGTGCAATGTTAGAGGAAAGGAAGAAATGACTTAGGATTTGCGGGAGCTTCTGCATAATGTGTATACCAGTCGGAGGTGTTATTGTGCGCTGGAGAAAGGTATGAGGTGATTCATGGGTATTGAGATGATATAGTCCCGCGATTCGGGTTACTCAGTGTGAGTGCGGATTGAGTTCGATATGTTGTGAATGGAGCTAACGTTATTTCTAAGGCATGTCAAGGGTAAATTTAAAGAAGTTGGGTCGGTTGCAATGGCTGAATCAACGTGATTGTGGGAATGATCAATTCATCTAGTGTGTAAAGTTATAACATGTGATTTGTGGTTATGCGTGCAGGCTTGACAACCACCAATAAATAATTGATTTGGGAGGTAGTTGATTCAAATGGCCTTGTTGGGTAGATGGATCCCAGAAGAGTTATGGTGGTTTCGACCACTACTGGAGGAGTTTATTTCCTACGGTTATGGGAATTCAGTAGCGTGTTGCAATTGTTCTCCTGAATTGAGTTAAGCAAAAGGTTGCTATATGATGAAATATTTGGTGTATTAGTGGTTCAAGAGTGATGACAGAATTCTTGTACCCTCGCGTATTGGCATGCTAAGTGCGGTGAGAGGTATGTAATTGGAAGTTGAGGATCGAGGTTGAGGTTCGGTTTTGACAAGAATGTCAAAAGCTCGGACGAGCAGAAAAGGATTTAGAGGTTTAAAGCAAGCTGGCATTGTCTTCAGCGTCACCTGAGATCGGTGTCGTGTGTAAGAGACTTTGTGTATTGATATGCAGATCCTTGATTCGCTTTTCAGCAATTGTATGGCCGGTGGTATGGATGTGCATACTTGTGGTCTAGTGCGGAAGGTCGGGGGAGCGTATTCCACAGGTATTATATGTGAATTGGGTTGCATGCCAAAATAGCGTGATAACAATAACAACAACCTAGTAAAATCCCACTAATGGGGTCTGGGGAGGGCAGTGTGTACGCAGACCTTACCCCTACCCTGAAGGAGTAGAGAGGCTGTTTCCGAAAGACCCTCGGCTCAAAAAAACAAAAAGACAAAAGGATAAAAATGAGACAATATTAGTATCACAACAATCATAGGAAAAATAGGAACACCATGAAATCTAAAAGAAAGATGCAAAGTAAAGGGAGACAGTATTAGTAAATATTAGTATCACTACAACAATCATAAGAAAAATAGGAATACCATGAAATCTAGAAGAAAGATGCAAAGCAAAAGCGATAGCTAGTAAATAGGACATGCACTAAAAAGCGAAATAGTAAAATACAATATTGCCACTATCTATCTTAGACAAAAACCTTACATGGCTAGTCCCACAATGGTATGAAGTAAGGCACGACTCGACTACCTCCTAACCTACAACCCTAATACTCGACCTCCATATCTTTCTATCAAGTGTCATGTCCTCGGAAATCTGGAGCCTCGCCATATCCTGCCTGATCACCTCTCTCCAATACTTCTTAGGCCGCCCTCTACCTCTTCTCGTGCCCTCCACAACCAGCCGCTCACACCTCCGTACCGGAGCATCTGGGTTTCTCCTCTGAACATGTCCGAACCATCTAAGCCTCGCTTCCCGCATCTTGTCATCAATGGGAGCCACATGCACCTTCTCCCGAATATTATCATTCCTAATCTTATCTATTCTAGTGTGCCCACACATCCACCGCAACATCCTCATTTCTGCTACTTTCATCTTCTGGATATGTGAGTTCTTAACGGGCCAACACTCAGCCCCATAGATCATGGCCGGTCTAACTACCGCTTTATAGAACTTACCTTTAAGTATCGGTGGCACTCTCTTGTCACACAAGACTCCAGATGCTAACCTCTACTTCATCCATCCTACCCCAATACGGTGTGTGACATCCTCGTCGATCTCCCCTCCCCCCTGGATAACCGAACCAAGGTACTTGAAGCTGCCTCTACTCGGAATGACCTGCGAATCAAGCCTTACATCCACGCCCATTTCCCCTGGCTCAGCGCTGAACTTATACTCTAGGTATTCTGTCTTCATCCTGCTCAGCTTGAAACCCTTAGACTCAAGAGCCTGTCTCCAAACCTCCAGCCTCTCGTTAACACCGGCTCGCGACTCATCAATCAGAACTATGTCATCAGCGAATACATCCCCTTGAATATGGTGTGTTAACGCGTCCATCACTAGGGCGAATAAGAACGGACTAAGCGCAAAACCTTGGTGTAACTCCATTACAATCTAAAAATGCTTAGAGTCGCCTCCTACTGTCCTAACCCGAGTCTTAGCCCCATCATACATGTCCTTAATTGCCATAACGTAGGGAACCGACACACCTTTTGCCTCCAGGCATCTCCAGAGAACTTCTCTAGGAACCTTGTCATACGTTTTCTCTAGGTCAATAAACACCATGTGCAGATCCTTCTTCCTCTCTCTGTACAGTTCCACCAACCTTCTAACAAGGTGTATAGCTTCTGTAGTCGAACGACCCGGCATGAACCTGAACAGGTTGTCGGATACAGACACTATCATCCTCACCCTCGCTTCAACCACCATCTCCCACACTTTCATGGTATGATTTAGTAATTTGATACCCCTATAATTTTTACAACTCTGGATATCACCTTTGTTCTTATACAATGGAACCACCGTACTCCACCTCCACTCATCCGGTATCCTCTTCGCCTTAAAAATAACATTAAACAACCTAGTCAACCACTCAAAACCTGCTCTCCCTACATACTTCCAAAATTCCACTGGAATCTCGTCTGGACCGGTCGCTCTGCCCCTACTTATCTTACGCATAGCTCCCACGACCTCTTCAACCTCGATACGCCTGCAGTACCCAAAGTCACGGTGACTCTCAGAATGCTCCAATTCGCCTAGAAAAATATCCCGATCACCTTCTTCAATCAGAAGTTTATGAAAGTAAGTCTGCCATTTCCTCTTAATCTGGGCATCTTCCATCAATACTCTACCATCTTCGTCCTTGATGCATCTCACTTGATCCAAATCCAGAGCCTTCCTCTCTCTTAACTTGGCCAGCCGGAATAACTTCTTCTCCCCACCATTTTTTCCAATTCCTCGTAAATACGACCATAAGCCGCAGTCTTAGCCTCCATGACCGCCAACTTAGCCTCCTTCCTAGTTTCCTTATACCTCTCCATGCACACTCGCCTCTCCTCCTCACCTATGCTTCCCACTAACTTCAAGTACGCTGCCTTTTTTGCCTCCACTTTACCTTGGACCACTCCATTCCACCACCAGTCTCTTTTGTGCCCACCAGAGACGCCCGTCGAGACCCCTAACATCTCTCTCGCAGCCTCCCTAATACAGTTTGCTGTCGCTGACCACGTAGTGCTCGCATCACCACTGCTCCTCCAAGCTCCCATAGCCGATAACCGCCCCTCCAACGCTTGGGCTTTATCCTTAGTTAAGGCTCCCCATCTGATTCTCGATCTTTCTCGAGTAGACTTTTTCCTCCTCTTTAACATAATACCAACATCCATCACCAAGAGCCTATGCTGCGTCGCGAGTATCTCACCCGGAATCACCTTGCAATCCTTGCACAACCCTCTGTCACACCTCCTAAGGAGGAGATAGTTAATCTGAGTCTTCGCCACCGCTTTTTGAAAAGTAACCAAATGCCTTTCCCTTTTCCGAAAGCTAGAGTTCGCTATCACCAACCCAAAAGCCTTAGCGAAGTCCAAGAACGATGTACCTCCTCCGTTCCTCTCCCTAAAATCGAAGCCTCCGTGCACCTCGCCATAACCACCTGCGGTCGACCCAATATGCCTATTGAAATCCCCTCCTATGAATAACTTCTCAGCAGGCAGAACCTGGCACACAATCTCATCTAACCCTTCCCAGAATCGTCGTTTAACCTCCTCATCTAGGCCCACATGCGGCGCATAGGCGCTAACGACGTTTAGGGTGCACTCTCTAACCACCAACTTAATAATCATCAATCTATCATTCACTCATCTAACCTCAACAACAGACTCTCTAAGTTCCCTATCCACCAAGATGCCCACTCTATTCTCACCTTTCTGGACTCCGAAGTACCAAATTTTATACCCGTCTGCGTCCCTCTCCCTCGACCCTACCCACCTTGTCTCCTGGACACACGCTATATTGACCCTCCTCTTTTGGAGGATCTTCGCCAACTCTATAGATTTACCCGTCAATGAACCTACGTTCTATGACCCAATTCTCAACCTACAGACCCCCTTGTTCCCTTTACCTCCCTTGCTTCCCGCCCCACCCCCTAAACCCTGCCCTACCTCCCGCCGCACCCCCCGTGTTGGGCACATTTCCCCTATATCTATTCCTGTGTATTTTGTTCGCACTTTCTAAGAGAGATTCATGACATCTTTTCAGTTGTTAAATTAGTTACGCGGGTTGAGTAGTTCTTTCAAGAGTTCACTTTTCCTTATGTATCACATTCGATTTTGTGGCATGTTGGCGCATTATTGGCATCATATGAGATCTTGGTCAAGGTTTGAGGTAGCTTTATTCCCTGTGTAGCTTATACTGGGTGAGATTAGACTATTGGATAAAAAATCAGTACAATCAGATTTATATAATGTATATTAAAGAATAAATATTGTTGTTCTGTTTAGAATGAGGTAATGGTCATTGTCAGGAGGAGAAACTCCATGATTTGTTAACTCGGCAAGTGTTTATGAGTTTCTACATATCTCTTTTGTCGCGACAGTATTTCGAGAATTGGAACAAGACTTATATGTGTCATGAGGTGTGTTGTGAGCATCAGATTCATGGGATTTTGGCTATTTTTGTCAGAGGGTGTTATTATGCCCATGTGAATGATGCGGTGCATGCTGTGAATTCTGTGAGAGTATACAATCATGTATTGGTACATTGTGTAGTAATTGAAATGGTGTTAGTATGATGGAAGTAGTCCTGGTAGAGGATTTCAGGTGTCGGAATTTGGCTCTAAGGCTTATTTGCCTAAATAAAAGAGAATATCTTCAGAATTGATCAAGCTAATATGCTCAACTGAGTTTCTATAGCACGAGTAGGTGCACGAGGTATTAAACAATGATTTCAGATAACTCCAGAGCAGTTCTTAGCACGTTCGAGGACGAACGTATGTTTAAGTAGGAGAAAATATAACGACCCGACCGGTCGTTTTGAGCCTTAGCGCATTATTCAGTGGTTCGAGGCATTGAGTAGCTTCATTTCAGGTGTTATGACTTGTACGTGTGGTCGGAATTAAATTTTAAAAAGTTCGGAGTTGATTTGGAAAGAAAATTTTAAATTTAGAAACTTTAAGTTAGAAAAGTTGACCAAACTTTGACTTTTGAGTAGAGGACCTCAGAATAGAGATTTGAAGGTTTCATAGGTTCGTATGATGATTTTGGAATTAGGCATATGTCTGAATCGAGTTTTGGATGACTCGGGAGCGTTTCGACGCCTATTGTGGAAGTTGGCATTTTGGAAAAATTTTATAAATTTGGGTTGAAGTACATTTCAATGTTATCGATATCCGTTTGGGATTTCGAGTCTAGGAATAGCTCCGTATAATGATTCTCGTATTGGCAGTGCATCCGGAAGTGGATTCAGAAGTCCGTAGATCATTTTGGACCGGGAGTGGACATTTTGATATCAGGATTGAATTCCAATTCCGAAAGTTGGAGCATGTCCGAAATGCCAATTATGAATTGTGTACAAAATTTGAGGTCAATCGGACTTGATTTGATAGGTTTCGGCATCGGATGTGGGAGTTAGAAGTTCAATAGTTTATTAGGCTTGAATCGATACGCAATTCATAGTTTCGATGTTGTTTATTGTGATTTGAGGCCTCGAGCAAGGTCGTGTTGCATTTTGGGACAGGTTGGTATAATTGGACGGTGTCCCGGGGGCCTCGGGTGTGTTTCGGGGTGGTTTCGGATCGAATTTGGATGAAAAGCTACTGCTGATTTGCTGGTTCTGGTTTTGTTCTTCGCGAACGCGAAGGGAGTCCCGCATTCGCGAAGAAGGAAAATGGCAGCTGCTATCTTGTGCTTCGCGAATGCGATCAGTGGGTCGCGAATGCGAAGAGGCGTTTTGAGGCCCCTGGGTTTTGGCCTTCACGAACGCGAGGTGTAGTTCGCGAACGCGGAGGGATTGACTGAGGAAACTACGCGAACGTGTAGAAGAAAGGAGGAGACGAGCCTAAGGCCATTTGGCCTACGCGAACGCGATGGCATAAACGCGAACGTGAAGCCTTGCATGGACAGGCCTTCACGAATGCGACACTAGTCATGCAAACGCGAAGGGGAAATGCTGGGGAAGGAACATTTGGCCTTCGCGAACGCAAAGAAGAACGGGTTTGAGCAGTGTTCTGTTAAAGACAGGGGTTGGACTCATTTCCACCCCATTTCTTCATGGGAGCCGATTTTGGGGACGATTATTTATCGCCATTTTCACCATCAATCATGAGGTAAGTGATTCCTACTAGTTGTGAGTTAAATACAAGGTTTATACATGGATTTAGACATGAAAAATTGTAGAAATTTGGAGTTTTGAAGAAAAACCTAGAATTTGGTATTTTTGATTTTTCACTATAAAAATGGTTGTGGAATTGGATAGAAATTATATATTTGAGTTCTTGAGATTATGGGTAATGTTTTCATCCGAATATTTTCGGAATCCGAGCACGTGAGACCGAGGTGAATTTTAAGAATTTTACCATTTTGGGTTGGGTAATTTATTTAATAGCCTAAATTCGAATTATTAGATATTAATTATTTTGTATAACATTTGGATAGTTTCGGATTTTTCGGCATCGAATTGAGGTTTTTACGCTATAGTTTGATCAGAAAGTGGACTTCGAGACAAGGTAAGTCTCTTGTCTAATCTTGTGATAGGGAAATTATCCCATAGGTGATTAAATTAAATAATTGTGCTAATTGCGGGGGTTACGTATGCACGAGACGATGAGAATCCGTGCGTAGCTACTATTTATGCTAAAAGTGGGGGTAGTTTAGGACTCAAATCATGAATTACTTGTGTAAATTGTATTCTTTGTTTAATTAAAATTATTTGATATATATATTGTGAATTGTTAGGGAAAAAATACTAAAAGATGAAAATCTCATATACTTAATTTTCTGTTTAAATTAATTAATTGTTAAAAGAATTTGTTCATCCTATCGAATTGATCTTATAATAAATTTATACTCCTTTCGGAGGTACATAAGAAAATGTTCTCCTTTCTTATGGAGCGGGCCGAACGCCTCGGCAGGATAGATGCATCTATGGATCGTGCCGCACGTCCCTCGGCAGTGTGCACGACACTCTGGATCGGGACTTGTTGCATTTGAAGGAATTTAATTATTTTTGCTGGTTAAATAAAATTATTGTTAACTCTGTGAATCATGTTGATTTAGATATTCTTTTATTATTTCAATTATTATTATTGACCCTTAGTAAGTGTCAAAGTCAACCATCTCATCTCTACCACTTCGAGATTAGGCTTGATACTTACTGGGTACACGTTGTTTACGTACTCATGTTGCACCTGCTGCACATTTTATTGTGCAGGTACATATATGTTTAGCGGCCTTGTAGGCGCAGATGTGTGATTAAAATGTGGGGACGTAGGTGAGCTGCATTCTGTATTACGATCTGTAGCTAACAGAGTCTCCTTTAGAGTTATTTTATTTTTCCTATCAAATATGTAATCCGGACAGATGCTGTATCTTATTTTAACTCCCTAGTAAATGCTCATCCACTTGTGATACCGGGTTTTGGGAGAAATTATGGGTTGTTCAGTAATTTAGTTGCTAAATTATTTATCACTTACTCTAGGAGTTCTACCTTTATTGTTTAATTTGAGAAAATTTAAGAAAATACTAAAATGGGCAATTAAGTTAATTAATTATGGTTTGGCTTGCATGACAGCCGTGTCCGGTGCCATCGCGGCCTTAATGGATTTTGGGTCGTGACAATGGCAAAGCGATGACTATTGTTCATTAGGTTATTTTTGATGGATTTATAAAATTTTAGGAGATACGAGGCCGGTCACCTGAATATTATGTAGATGGCATGGACATAGCACACGGAAATAAGGGTATCATCCCGAATTCCTATTTTATAGCCCTAAAATGCCCAAAAAATGAGAAATGATCATGGCGAAGCGACGACTATTGTTCATTAGATCGTTGTTGATGGGCCTGCAAAATTTTAAGAGATTCGGGGCTGGCCGGCCGAATTTGTGTAGATGGCGTGGACTGTAGCACAAAAAAATCAAGGAATCGTCCTCAATTCCCTTTCTATGTCCCTAAAGCACCAAAAACGAGGAACGGTCATGGCGAAGCGATGACCATTCTTCATTAGGTCATTTTTTATGGACCCACAAAATTAAGGAGATTCCAGACCGGTCTCCCGAATTCATGCAGATGGCGTGGACTATAGCACACGAAAATCTGGGTATCATCTTGAATTCCAGTTATATGGCCCTAAAGAGCCAAAAAATGAGGAACGGTCATAGTTATGGGGTAACTATTGTTCATTAGGTTGTTTTTGATGGTCCCCCAAAATATTATGAGATCAAGGGCCGGTCGCCCGAATTCATGCAGATGGCGCGGACTATACCACACAAAAATCTAGGAATTGTATTGAATTCCTGTTTTATGGCCCTAAAATGCTAAAAATGAGCAAAGATTATGGCGTATCGATGACTATTATTCACTATGTCGTTTTTATGGACCCGTAAAATTTTAGGAGATTCGGGGTTGGTCTCCCGAATTCTTGCAGATGTCATAGACTATAGCACATGAAAATCTAAAAATCGTCATAAATTCTTATTTTATGGCCCTAAAACGCTAAAAAATGAGAAACGGTCATGGCTAAGCGGTGACTATTGTTCATTAGATCGTTTTGATGGGCTTGTAAAATTTTAGTAGATTCGAGATCGGTCGCCCGAATTCATGCAGATGGCGTGGACTATTCCATATGAAGATTTGGGAATCGTATTTAATTCCCATTTTATGACCCTAAAATACCAAAAATCAAGGAGAGGTCATGGCGAAGCGATGACTATCATTCATTAGGTCATTTTTTATGGTCCTATAAAAATTTAGGGAATTCGGTGCTGGTTGCCTGTATTTTTGCAGATGGTGTAGACTATAGCACATGAAAATCTAGGAATCGTTCTGAATTCGTGTTTTAAGACCCTAAAATACCGAAAACAATAAAAGGTCATGGCGAAGCGATGACTATTATTCATTAGGTCGTTCTTATGGACCCATAAATTTTAGGAGATTCGGGGGCAGTCGCTCAAATTCTTGTAGATGGCGTGGACTATAGAACACAAAAATCTAGGAATCATCCTGAATTCCTGTTTTATGGCCCTAAACACCAAAAATAAAAGAACGGTCATGGCTAAGCGGTGACTATTATTCATTAGGTCATTTTTTATAGGCCCAAAATTTTAGGAAATTTTGGGTCGGTTGCTCGAATTCATGCAGATGGCATGGACTATAGCACACGATAATCTAGGAATCGTTCTGAATTCTAATTTTATGGCCCTAACCGAAAAAATGAGGAAAGGTCATGGAGAAGCACACGAACATGTGGTAATCGTCCTGAATTCTTATTTTATGGCCCTAAAACGCCAAAAAATGAGGGACGATCATTGTGAAGCGATAACTATTATTCATTAGGTTATTTTTTAAAGGGCTCACAAAATTTTAAGATATTCAGGGTCGGCCGCCAGAATTCATGTAGATGGCGTGGACTATATCACACGAAAATTTGGGAATTATCCTGAATTCCTATTTTATGGCACTAAAACGCATAAAAATAATAAAAAACCATGGGGAAGTGATGACTATTGTTAATTAGGTCGTCCTTGATGGTCCCACAAAACTTTAGGAGATTCGGGGCCGGTCGCTTGAAATCATGCAAATGGCATGGACTATAGCACACAAAAGTCTAGGAATCATCCTGAAATGATATTTTATGGTCCTAAAACACCAAAAAATGATGAACGGTCATGGCTATGCGGTGATTGTTGTTCATTACGTCATTGTTTATGGCCCCATAAAAGTTTAGGAGATTCGGGGTTGGTCGCCCGAATTCATGCAGATGGCATGGACTATAGCACACGAAATTCTGAAAATCGTCTTGAATTACTATTTTATGGCCCTAAAATGCCAAAAGCAAAGAGGAACAGTCTTGCAGATTAATGGCCACCTGCCCGAATTCATGTAGATGGCATTGACTATATCACATGAAAATTTAAGAACTCCTGAATTCCTGTTTTATGGAATCTAAAACGCCAAAAAATAAGGAAGGGTCATGACGAAGCGATGACTATTGTTCATTAGGTCGTTTTGATGGTCCCGCAAAATTTTATGAAATTCGGAGCCGGTCGCTTGAAATCATGCATATGGCATGGACTATAACACACGAAAATCTAGGAATCCAAAGGCGGATGTAGTGAGTTATCGGCGGGTTCAACTAAACCCATAACTTTCGACGCGCGGTAAAACTTTATGGGAAAAAAATAAAAAATAGAAAAATTTACATCTGGTAATTGAAAAATAACCACAGTTTTAAAAGTAATCGAAATTTAGCTAATTTTTCATGTAAAGATAAAATTTGAACAAAAACATCCATAAAAATTCAGAAATATTCCAGCATAATATGATGGATTTCTAATTTTTTACATATGAGATTCCAACATAATGTGCTGGAATTTCATAATATGATGGAGTTCTAACATTTATAATATGCTGAAAGTTTATACGTAAGAGCTCCATATAATTATCCCACATATTATGGTGAAACTTTAAATGTTCAAGCAAAACATTGGCGATTTATTATAATGACTTTGCAAACGTTGGCTATTTTTCGATTGCCAGCCCGAAAAATGGCTAGCCCGTGCTATTTTCACAAAATTTATATGTAAAAATACATAAAAATTACAAAAATAGTAGATATGAACCCATAATTTTAAAAATATAATGGGTTGAATGCTAAAAACCTTAAAAGTTGAACCCATAGGATTTAAATCCTGGATCCTTCTCTGTAGGAATAGTCCTGAATTCTTGTCTAATGGCCCTAAAATGCTAAAAATAAATAAAGAACGGACATGGCTAAGCAAAAATTAGATAGTTTTTATTGGGCCCGCTAAATTTTAGGAGATTCATAGCCGGTTGCGCGAATTCATGCTGATGGCGTGGACTATAGCATATAAAAATTTGGGAATCATCTTGGATTCCTGTTTTATGGTCGTAAAACGCCAAACAAAAAGAGAAAAGGTCATGGCGAAGAGATGAATATTATTCATTAGGTTGTTTTTCATGGGCCCGCAATATATTTGGAGATTCGGGACCGTTTGCACGAATTGATGCAGATGGCGTGGACTATAGCACACGAAAATTTGGGTATCGTCCTTAATTCCTGTTTTATGGCTCTAAAATACCAAAAAATAAGGAGTAGTCATGGCAAAGCGATGAATATTGTTCATTAGATTTTTATTTATGGGTCTGTAAAATTTTATGAGATTCGGGGTTGTTCGTCCAATTTCTTGCAGATGACGTGGACTAGAGCACACGAAAATCTAGAATCATCCTGCATTCCTGTATTATAGCCCTAAAATACCAAAAATAAGAAAAAATAATGGCGAAGTGCTGACTATTATTCATTAGGTTATTTTATGGGCCTGCAAAATTTTAGGAGATTCAGACCGGTCGCCCAAATTCTTACAGATGGCGTGGACTATAGCACACGAAAATCTAGGAATCGTCTTGAATTTCTGTTTTATGACCCTAAAGCGCCAAAAAATGAGGAACGGTCATGGCTAAGCGGTGAATATTGTTCATTAGGTTATTTTTTATGGGCCCCTAAAATTTTACCATATTCGGGACTGGCGGCCCGAATTCATGCAGATATAGCACACGAAAATCAGAGAATCGTCCTAAATTCTTGTTTATGGCCCTATGAGGAACGGTCATGGTGAAGCGGTGACTATTGTTCATTGGGTTGTTTTTAATGGGCCTGCAAAATTTAGGAGATTCGGGGCTGGTCGCTTGAATTCATGCAGATGGCGTGGACTATAGCACACGAAAATCTAAGAATCGTCCTGAATTCCTGTTTTATGGCCCTAAACAATAAAAAATGAGGAATGATCATGGCTAAGCGGTGATTATTATTCATTATGTTATTTTTTATGGGCCCGTAAAATTTTAGAAGATTCGGGGCCGATCGCCCAAATTCTTGCGGATGGCGTGGACTATCTAGGGATCATCCTGAAAATCAACATTTTCTTCTCGTATACCTATAGCAGAATGTTGACATTTTAATGAAAGCTCTTTGAACCAGTTATTGGACACTATGTTGGATGAGAAAAATTACTAGGTATTTTCTTTTCGTACACCTATAGTATAATGTCGACATTTTAATCGTGAAAGCTCTTTGAACCCGTTATTGGACACTATATTGGATGGGAAAATATTATTAGGTGTTTTCTTCTAGTATACCTACAGTAAAATGTCGACATTTTAATCTTGTAAGCTCATTGAACCTGTCATTGGACACTATATATATTGGATGAGAAAAAACTATTAGGTGTTTTCTTCTTGTATACCTATAAAATTTTGGTAGATTGAGTTATCCGATACTTATACTACTAAGAGGTAGCAGTTATCGGTGGAATATATAGGATCGTTTTGAATTTCATGAGTTAAAGCTGCAACAATGATACATAATTGAAGGACAACTTCACTAGTGAAAAACTCCAAAATGCATGCATAATAATATCATTAAAAGAGTGAAAAACACAAAACTCACTGAAAATTTCACTAGATAGTGAAATATTCAGGAATTGGCAATATAATTCAATGGAATTAGTAGGAGTCCAATGAAGACAACATGCCTTATTTGTTAAAAGGAAAGCAACATTTTAGAAAACAAAGCAAGGAAAATATATATGATCAATTCTTGGAATCATCTTCAAATCGAGCATCAGGGGCTTCATGAGCAGTGGCACAACACCTTGCACATCCCTGGCCATAGCGGTATCCGCGGCAGCAACCATATCTGCAACCTCTCCACGGGTATCCGTTACGTCCACCCCCACGACCATTACCGGGATACCCTCCTCCGCCCCCGTTGCCCGGGTATCCACCTCCTCCATACTGAGCTTCTTCAACAATATCGCCCTTCACCTTGCTTTCTTCTGCTTAATAACACCAAGGATATCGTTAGATGCATAGGCAAATTCAACATCTAGAATCAATAAGTTCAGAATAAGTGCGATCATATTATATGTATATATTTAGGTGCTTTTGTATAAGTATATCTACATTATTTGTCCCTGAAAAAGAAATTTAGTTAAACTTATAGAACCTTGCATTGATGCAACAATACCAAGGCAAATTAATAAATAAAGATATTCAAACATGCAAAATGAGGATTACTTACTTTGAGCTCCCACTTGGGAGGAAACAAGAAGGACAAGAGCAAGGAGAAGACCTAAAAAGAGCAAACTTTTTGTTGAAGCCATTTTGAAAAATATTTAGCTATGCACTATTTCTCACTTGTTGAGTTTACTTTCTAAAGGGTGCAGTGGAGAAGTACATCAACCTCAAATCCTATTTATAGACCCAAAAAATATCTTATTTAAGGAGCAAAGATTTGCTGGCCATGAAGATTTCACGTGAAGGGAAGTATGGGACTTGTCATTTTTGGCACTGAATTTTTGCTCGAAATTAAAAGCTTCTGCTTTAGAGTCCCCACTTCCATACAGTGAGTGATGAATTCTCCTAATTGAATTTTTAGATACTCTTTGATTTACAATAAAGCCAATCTTCTTTCGTCATGCATGATGCTCTCTCAATCCCCAAACTCCAACAAGAAAAATAAAAAAGAAAAAAAGAAAAAGTAGAGAGACAGAAACCACAAAAGTCAAGAAAATGAAAGAAGTATTGCACCAAGGAAAGAGTTCTAACTTCTATATATTGATAGCGTTAAAATTCTAATATAAAGCTTAAGCGGCTACAACAGGTTGAAAGCACATATAGTGTATAAATTCTTTATAATTTTAGCGTATATAAGTAAAATCCAAAAGAAAAATGAATAAGATACTAAGGGGAATTGCTCGATTAACTGGTCTAAATTACAACGGGAATTGCCAGAGTTAACTGGTCATAATTGACATCTCGATTAACTGGTCTAATTAATTTTATTTGGAAATTGATAATCACATCTTTGGGCAAAAATATCCCAATGTATTTGACTTTGTCAAATCTCAAGTACTCCATCACTATGCAACAACTTATCGTCCTTATCGATCTATGATTCGTCAGCCATGCAAACTCAGGTTTAGAAACTCTTGGTTCCTCTGTAGTTTTTACATTTTATATATTTTTGGATAAATTTAGCGAAATATAGTGGCTGAAGCAGATTCAGGATTTGAAAGTGCCTGGGCACCACTATCAAATACAAATTTGAGAAAATACTAAAAATGGGAATCGAACCCAATAGTGCACTCAAGTTGTGCCACCCACAAATCGACCAATACAGTTGCCTAAGCTTTGAGTCTTAGGGTGCCAATCAAAATATATAGTACCTGTTATTTATGATATATACATATAATTTTTTCGAAATTACCGGGAGCCGATGACCCCCTATCCTAAGGGTAGGTCCACCTATGAGTGGGTCATACGTAAATCCTTCCAAGCAAAACAAAATAATTTTCAACCTTTTATATTTTCTTGGGTTAATTTTGAGCTATATATATATGCAGCACAAATTGACCCAATCTTTTAGATGGGCTAACTTGAGCTATATCCAGAATGACCGGCATAAGGAACATATGCTTACTCAACCATCCATTCAAATTTTGGCGAGTTACATTTTCTAAATTTGATATTCACTATATCTTTATTCTGGTATCATCTTTTGAATTGGGGAATAATCAGTTTCTATTATAACTTTTACAAAAAAAAGAAAGTGATATTTGACATCGTTTCGAATATTTCGGGGATGTACCATAATAGAAGTGAAAATGTAGAAAAGAATACCCATTCAAAAAAAAATTGAAAAAAAAAACAAAGGAAGATATTGGAGAAAAAGAGTAAGCAATGGTTTTTAAAATATTGAACGAAATCGTACGTATAACTATTGGTAAATAAAATTCTTTAGTATAAAAAGAAACAGATATTGGACGAAATTTCCTCCCTGATCTATAAACTTCTAGGTAATTTACAAGCTTCAAAATATGGTTGGCATAAATGATGAGTAGCCAGCCTATGGGTAAGCCAAATTCTTTTCTTTTTTTAAAGAAACATTAAGAACTCACCACGAGACTTAATTTTCTGTTATTAAAGAATTTAAAGAAACCGATTAATTTGTATATTAGGAAAGGGACTTCACCTTTCCAATTATAACTTTAAAATGAGAAAAAAGATTATACTCTTGATCATACGTTTAAGTTATAAAGATTTGCAACGTGAAAGTCTCTAAGATAAGACCATTACGAGGCGTCTTCTTCTTATTATTTTTTGAATAATCATAGTGTATAGGGTAAAATCGGTTCATAATAAATGGACAAATGGCAGCATGACACGTGCAATTAACACCTGCAATTAACGTGAAACCGAAGACAGGCAAAAGGTGAACCATGTAACAATTAATACCGGGAACAACACCTGCAATTGAAATCGGGTAAACCCCGAAAGGAGTAAGGTTAACGGGAGCAGACCAAATAATTGCCATCGGATAGCATTCAATAAGGAATATTCTCTAACATTGAATGAGCAATCGTTGCAGAGAATATATGCATTCATGACCTGCTGTTACATATTCATCAATTACTTTTTTATTGTCATTTAAGTGGGGCTTGATCCTAGGATCTTGTTTCCCTAGGTATAGCTATAAATAGTAGGCTCAGCGTCCTTTGTGACACATGAAATTCTTGGCAAAACTTATGCTATATTTCATTTTCAAGATCAATTAAACAACTTTATTTGTTCTTTTACATTGCTTTCATTTCCGTCCTCGGAGACACTGCTCTCGGAGCCAGGCTTGTCATTTTCTTCAATTTTAATGTCTAAGTATTACTTTTAATCTTGTTTATTTACTATTTTTGGATTAAATCAGTTCGCTTGTCTATAAACCACGTAACAAATTCAAGTGTACCGTTTTACGGGTAAACAGTTTGGCGCCCACCGTGGGCCTTAGACAGTTGCGTAATTACTTTGATCCTTACGAGTATTACTAACTTGTTTGGTTTTTTCCTTAGCAAAGAATCAAAAATGACAGTTAATGACGTCAACATTGCACACAACGTTTAGGAACATGAAAATCTGCCTCGACATGAGGATTTAATCAACGACGCCCGTAACGAAGGGGACGAGGCAACCCCAGTTCGTGAAAGGCAGTACCCCGGCATGTACGAGAGCCAACTCTCGATGACGCGGAAGAGGATCACGTTGCGAAAAAATGAGAATCCTAAGAGAGCAACAAAATGCCATCAAGGACCACCTCACAAGGCAGGATCATGTAATGACGGAATTGAAGCAAGCATTGTAGGCGCTTCCAACAACACAAACGGAAGGGGTTAGTTCCTCTCGGCGTTCCTGCAAATCAAACGGCTCAAAGAGTTGATAACAACACCCTAAGAGATGAGGTAGGTTTTGACGGTGTCGGAGGGACCAACAGTGGATCTCGTAACGATAATGGGAATGACCCCTTCAAAATCAAGCTCATGAGATTTATGAGGGAAGTGAATAAATGAATGGATCAGAATGCTAATGAGTTTCACGCTCGAATGGATGTGATTTTGGGCCCACCATCAGTATTGAAAGGCCCAGATTGGAAGAAATACACACAATTACCGTTCAAATCGAGCGTAGAGCAAGAGTTTATTCCGAATAGATTCAAAATGCTGGACATACCAAAATATAATGGGACTTACGATCCGCAGGAGCACATCAAAACTTACACCACGACTGTAAAAAGGAAACAATTTGGCTCAACATGAGATCGAATAAGTGTTGCTGAAGAAGTTTGGTGAAATCCTCACAAGGGGGCCCTGACATGGTATTTACTCTTACCCGAGCATTCAATTGACTATTTTAAAATGATTGCAGATTCATTCATAGAGGCCCATGCCGGGGCAAGGAAGGTCCAATCCAGGAAGGCTGACATATATAGAATCGCTTAAGGTGAGTTCGAACTGCTGCGGGAGTTCGTGATCAGGTTCCATACACTACTACAAATCCGGTAAAAAGCGACCAACGTTGGTCGGTAATGGCCAAAAACAGACCAAAACGCGACCATTTACGCGTGGACGGTATTTTTGTGGTCGGAAAGGCATACCGACCAAAGTTGGTCGGAAATTACCGACCAACTTTGGTCGGTCAATTAAATTCAAAAAACAAAAATATTGCAAAAAAAATCGACCAAAGTTGGTAGGTATTTTAATTGTGTAATAAAAAGATTCACCATCTGGAAATCAAACCGGGGTCTGTACTATGGCAGGATACTATTCTACCACTAGATCATGGGTACATTTTATTTTAAGACTGTCTTTTATTTGATTTATACTCTTTAATTATATTTTCGCACGAAAATAAACGACCAAAGTTGGTCGGTTTTATTAAAAAGTAAAATTACCGACCAAAGTTGGTCGGTGTTTTTAAATGACCGGCCGAAATAACCGACCAATTTTGGTCGGTTTTTTTAATATTAATTTTTATTTATTTTAATTAAAAAACCGACCAAAGTTGGTCGGTTTCTTGAAACATAAATTTTGCGGGACTCAAAAATAGTTTCCCGCATTTTTACGCCAAAGAAAACCGACCAAAGTTGGTCGGTTTCGTAAAAAAAAGTTAAAAAAAAATATTTTAAAAAACCGACCAACTTTGGTCGATTTTTTGACCGACCAAAGTTTGTCGGTTTTTGCCGAATTTCTAGTAGTGATAAAGAAAGGAATATGTTACCGATCGTACTAGATGAGTGGGCAATGGAGGCGTTCACAAAGGGTTTGAACCCGAGGAGCTTCGACGCCTCCCGAAAGCTGAAGGAAAGACTCCTCAAATTCAAAGAGACCACATAGGCAGATGTCTATAATCGTTATGAGATGATCATCTCGGGTGCCCAACATCAACCAAGGCACGAGATCGATACAAGAACCAGGATAAGTTCAAAAGCGATTTTGATGCGGACCAGCGATCTTCTCAAGGTCATTTCTACCATACGAGAGAACTAAAGGACGCGGCAACCAAGAGTTGTGGAGCTCAGATAGGTTTGCTCCTAATAGAAGAACTGACAATGACCAAAACAACAAATCGGTACAAGAAAAATAGGTATCGGGGACCCTGGATTCCACATATCGCAGGTTGTCGGATTACAATTTCAACATCAGCGTAATGGAATTAGTGTCGGCAATGAGGAGTATCAAGGAAGCGTGATTCCCGAAGCCGATTAGATCTGACCCCAGCTAGAGGGATCCTAACTTGTGGTATGAATATCATGGGACTTACGACCGCAGAACTGGGGACTGCCAGTATTTACGGGAAGAAGTGGCGACATTGTTGAAAAATGGTCATCTTAGGGAGTTCTTGAGCGACCGAGCCAAGAACAATTACGGTCATAGCCGGGACAATGCAGAGCCTTCGAAGGTAAAGAAATATTCCCCTTGGTTGAATATCAACATGATTTTTGGAGGGAATGAAATCAACGATGTAACCTTCTTCGCGGCCAAGAAGACAAAGGTATCAGTGACCCACAACAAGAGAATCCGGAATATCTCCAAAGATGACATCACCTTCACGGAGGAAGATGCTGACAGACTTCTTCTTCCACATAACGACACCCTGGTAATCTCTCTTAATGACATAGATTTTAAGATTAAGTGTGTTTTGGTTGACCTAAGAAGCTCAGCCAACATCATTCAATGGAGAGTAATGGAACAAGCAAAGTTATCCGGAAGCATCATTCCAGTAACAAAGCTCCCCACTAGTTTCAACTTGGCAAACGTAACAACTGGATGAAAGATCATGCTACCCACGAACGCCGAAGTGGTAACCAAGACCGCCTTTTTTGAAGTGGTCGACGGCGACATGGGTTACAACATAATCCTCGAAAGGCCATGGATACATGAGATGAAGATTGTGCCCTAAAAATATCATCAACTATTGAAATTCTCGACCCCGAACGAAATCAAACAGATAAGAAGAGATCATCCAAAAGCAAAAGAAATGAACGTAGTGTCGATTTCCAGCAATAAGGGGAAGGAGCCTAGTAAATAGCAATTACGAGAACCGACGCCTTCTCCCTTGCCAAATGAAGATGATAAAGTAAATGGGTCATTGGAATCCCACCAGGTGCCAAGATACATTCAGGTATGGGAGGAAACTGATCCAACTAAGTCCATTGCAGAAGAACTCGAGCAAGTGGCCTTATTCTAGGATTTCTTGGAAAGGAAGTTTCACTTAGGAACCAGACTCAATCCCGAAATCAGGTCGGGATTTATTAATTTCCTTAAAGCTAATGTCGATTGTTTTTCATAGTCGCACTCGGATATGACAAGTATCCCATTAGAGGTGGTTGTGCACAAGCTAAGCCTGGATCCGAACTTTCCACCAGTAAGGAAAAAAAAATGCCCAATAGACGAGGTCAGAAACAAGTTTGTTAAAAGAGGGTTAACCCGACTACTTGATATCGTTTCAATTAAGGAGGTAAAATTTCCATAATGATTAGCTAATGTAGTTGTAGTTCCGAAGAAGAATAACAAATTTAGAATTTGCATAGATTATAAGGACTTAAATAAGGCGTTCCCTAAATACTCGTTCCCATTGCTGAACATTGATCAAATGATTAATGCTACGGCCTAAAATAAATTAATGAGTTTCCTTGATTCCTACTCTGGATACAATCAAATCAAAATGAACCCCGGAGGATCAAGAAAAAAACTTCGTTCATAAAGAACTTTGGAAAAATGCTGGAGCCACTAATTAGAGGCTCACAAACAAGATGTTCGGAAGGTAAATAGGCAAAATAATGGAAGTGTATATCGATGACATGCTAGTTAAGTCTTTGAGTTTCAGGTGATCATTTGAAACACCTCCAGGAAACCTTCGACATCTTGAGGAATCATAACATGAAACGCAACCAGAAAAAAATGTGCATTCAGTGTTGGCTCTGAAAAATTCTTGGGGTTCTTGGTCTCGCAAAGAGGGATCGGGGTAATTACCGATAAAATCAAAGCCATCAAAGACATTCCAAACCAGATAACGAGCATAAAGGAGGTGCAAAAGTTAACCGGAAGGTTGGCCGCTTTAAGCAGGTTCATCGCAAGATCCTCAGAAAAATGCCATCATTTCTTCTCACTTCTGAAAAGAAGATTAATTTTGAAAGGACTCCCGAATGCCAACATGCATTGAAAGATTTAAAACGGTACATATCATTCCCCCCCACTACTATCAAAACCGGGGGAAGGGAAACAATTGTTGGTATACCTAGTTGTCTCGGAAGTAGCATTAAGTGCCTTTTTAGTCCGAATGGATGAAGGTACGAAATTTACTGTCTATTATATTAGTAAAATATTGTCAAGAGTGGAGACTCGCTATTCGCCCCTCGAAACGATGGCCTTAGCTCTCGTAGTCGCCTCTTGAAAGTTTAGGCCTTATTTTCAGTGCCACTCGATAGCCGTTGTGACAACCTTACCCTTGAGGAATGTTATTCACAATCCTTAGTTGTGAGGGCTGTTGGCTAAATGGGCAACTGAAATTAGCAAATTTGACATTAAGTACAAGCTAGGACTGCGATCAAGCTATAGAGTTTGGTAGACTTCGTGGCCAATTTCAGTCCGGGATAATGTCCCTAGAGGCTAAAGAGGCAATACTGGTGTCGGAAACGACATCAGGAGTTTGGACCTTGTTTACTCATGGAGCTTCCAATGTAAAAGGGTCCGGGCTCATGGTAGTTCTAGTCACTCCCTAGGGGAAAACTCTGAGGCAATTGTTCTGTTAACTAGCAATGAAGTCGAGTATGAGGCTTTGGTTGTAGGACTTGAATTGAGCAGAGGACTTGGCTCTGAGGTCATCGAAATCAAATGTGATTCCTAGATGGTAGTGAACCAACTGTATGGGATTTTTTATATAAAAGAGAACGCATCCAACATTATGTTAACAAGGTTCAGACATTGCTTGCACGATTCAGGGAATAGTCTATCGTACAAATTCCCAGAGAAAAGAATATGGAAGCGGACGCATTGGCTAATTTAGGACCGTCTATGGAGATGAAAGGATCAGACTACGGTACAGTCGTTCAACATTTACATTCGGTAATGGATGTGGATGGTTATTATGAAGTCAATTCAACTAGCCTAGTCTCGTACCAGAGGAATGAGTTCGTCGAATATCTTCGGCATGGCAATTTCCCAAAGACCCGAAGGCATCCCGGGAACTACGCACCAAAGTGGCTCGTTACTGCCTCATGGATGGGCAATTATATAGGAGACCGTACCAAGGCTCGTTAACCCGATGTCTAGGAGCCTCAGAGGAGGATTACATGATGAGAAAGGTTTATGAAGGAATTTGAGGGAACCATTCCGATGTAGATTCGTTAGTAATAAAGCTGGTTAGGGTCGGATACTAGTGGCCCCAGACGAAAAAAGATGCAAAGGCGTTCATTCATAAATGCACAAATGTCAGTGCTATGCACAGTTGGTACACTAACCGACATAACTCTTGCATTCGGTACTGACCCCATGTCCATTCATGAAATGAGGGGTAGTTGGCCCGCTGCCACTGGGTCCCGGAAAGAAAAGATTCCTTTTAATTTGAAGTGATTACTTCACTAAATGGGTTGAAGCACGTCCTTACCAAAAGATCGGTGAGCGCGAAGTGGTAGACTTCCTATGGGACCACATAATTTGCTGGTTCGGAACACCAAAGAAGATTGCATGCGACAACGGACCACAGTTCAAAGGCTCAAAAGTTACAAAATTTTTGAAAGATTTGAAAATCAAGAGGATTACATCTTCATTGTACCATCCGAGCGCTAATGGACACGCGAAGTCAACCAATAAGGTGATTATCCAAAACCTCAAAAGGAGTTTAGAAGCTACTAAAGGCAAGTGGCCCGAGGAATTAACGGGAGAGTTATGGGCGTATCAGGAATCGGCAAAATCGAGCACGGGAGAGACGCCTTCCTCTCTCATATAAGGAGCCGAAGATCTGATACCGGTGGAAGTAGGGAAGCTAACTTTAAGGTTTTCCCGAGAAAATAAAGAAGAAAACAATGAGGCATTCCTAGTGAAGTTGGATTTGCTCGATGAACGTAGGGACTTGGAATACGTGATGATGGTGGCTCTAAAGCAAAAGATAAAAATATATTATCATCGAAGGTCCAATCTCCGCTACTTCAAATAGGAGACTTGGTATTGAACCAGGTGACTCAGAGCACTCAGTAAATCAATGCTGGGAAGCTGGGTCCAACATGGGAAGGTCCCTACCGGGTCTCAACTGTCACCTGTAAAGGATCGTATAAATCAAAAAATCAAGGTAGAGTCAAATTTCCAAGCATTGGAACGTAGATCACCTCAAAAGGTATTACTGCTGATGGATGCTATCAATACTGAAAGTATATGTTGTACTTTTTTTCATTCGACCAGTTTTTGTCCCAATCGGGTTTTTGTGGCAAGGCTTTTAATGAGGAAGCAACGGAAAACCTACTACGAAAGAAGCACCATCGGCAAGATTAAGACCTTTAAATAACAAGGCATTGAAATCATAAACTGTTATAGGATGGTTAAATAATCTTTGTCTCGATGGTAAGTTCCTAATGGGAAGCAAAACTTGTTCTCGAACCAAAGATTATTTAACTGTTCATGAGTCATTTTCACAAATGAAGCAAGACATCCAGTGTTCCAATTTGCATACATCGCATTCGAACATTAGGGGATAGTATAAGATACGGAAATAAGAATTCCACGAAAAACTGGGACTGCGAGAACCAGGAATAATAATGTCTCATCGGGACCAGGGACTGCATGACCAGCCCCGTAGGAATAAGTTGTACAAGTTAGCCACATGTATTTGTTGTTTCTTTTTTCCCTTATCAAATGAATGCTTATGTACTTTCAAAGATATAAGGAAAAAAATAAAGTCCTTTTATTTTTATCTTATTTCTTATCAAAACGATGAGGTGATTTTATCATTTGAGAATTAACAAAACAAAACTTCAAATGCTTGGGATTGAATGAATATGAGACGTCATTTTCAAGAGCACCATAAACATTAGAGGACCCTCTCTTATGAAATACTCATAGTAAAGTGTTGATTCCGGAAGAATTAATGCCCGAAATTAGAAGCTATCTTGATGAAAATGTGCCAGAAGCTTTAACTAATTCAATAAAAAGAAAATGTATCTTCCACAACACTTAAACAAAATTCTTATTTATTTATCAAAAGTTCCAAACTCGATGAAAAGTTTGGCATAATTACAAATGTACAAAAAAGAAAAAAGAAGGGGAAAAACAACAAAAGGAAAAAATCTAAGCATTATTGCCGCCGGAGCCCGGAGGAGAGAGGCATTTGTGTCCCCTGATGGAAGAGGGCGGATCAACTACCGGTTCGGAGCCTGGACCTTTATCATCATTCTTTTCAATTTCCTCCTCGGTTCCCGAATACTCGAAACCAATGCTCGAAGAGTCAGTTGCAGAAAGCTGAGCAGGAAGACATTCTCGGGCAGTTAGTTCTAGTTGTAGGGCCTTGGCGATGCAATCATCAATATCGGCGATGCCCGGTTTGGCCTCTTTCAAGTTTTTCTCCTGATATGGTACATAGAATACATCTTCTCAAATACGAGGGAATCCTCTTGGTACTGAAGCTTTGCCATAAGTCTGTCAACCTCGGCCTGAAGGAAGTCCCTCTTAGATCTCATGGCATCGAGGCTAGTATAAAGATCACGAGTTGTAGACAGATGAATCCGATTTTGCTCCATGATATCCTTAAATCTCTCCTCCATCCTAGCCCTCTTATCCTCGGCATCATTAGCCTCCTCGGTTTTGGAGCTCAAGGTTGCCTTCAACGTATTCACTTGTTCCTCAGAGGCAGACTCGCGCTCGGCAGTAGCAAGCACAATTTCTATTAAATAATTATAACTTCTCAATTCATGAAAATAATATGAAGTGTGTTCGGGCTCCAAGCTTTAACTCGTATGATTTATGCCGAGGTCGTACAACCCGATCCAGAATAATGTATACACCGTCGAGGGTCGAACGAAATAAACCGTAGATGCATCTATTATATTGTCGAGGCGTTAGGCCCGCTCCACAAGAAGATAGAATACTCTATGAACATCCGACTTAAAATCTATTACAAGCCTAATACACAAGGAAGTACAATTTCTATTAACGGTCAAGTAACCCGCCAAAACTCAAAGTAAGTGAAATTCAGCCTTTACAAATACTTTATCAAGTTTCAATATAATTTAGGCACTTAAATTAACATGTAGAGTGCAAACAATACAAGTATTTCATGATTTGGGTCTTAAAACTATCCGAACTTAAGCAAAATTAGTAGCTACGCACGGACTCTCGTCCCCTTGTACATGTGTAGCCCCCCACAATTAGAAGCAAATAGAAATTTTAAAGCTCACTTTTTGGCCCCTCGCACTTACCTTGTCTCAAAACACACTTTCCGGCCTATAAATTCACTCTAAGGCCTTAACTGGGTGCCGAACAATTAGAAGCTAGCAAAATATTAAATAAATTAATCAATATACACTCAAAAGTTAATAATTTAGCTATTAGAGTAATTACCCAACCCAAATTGGAAGATTCTTAAAATTTACCCTCGGTCCCATGTACCCGTATTCCGGAACTTTTTGAAGATAATTGTTACCCATAACCTCACAAACTCAAATATATAATTTTCACCCAATTCCATAATTATTTTTGTGGTTAAATCCCATTTTTCTTTTTCAAAACCTAGGTTTTTCAACTAAACCCACAATTTCTATACTTTATATGCTAATCATCTACCCAAAATACATGTATTAAACTCATATCGTATAGAAATTACTTACCTCAAAGTGCTAGGTGAAAACCTCTTTTCAAATAGCTTCAAAATCTCCCAAGAAATGAAAGAAAGTAGCTAAAATTGCCTAAGTCCCGACATTAAAAGCCATCACTGCCTCTAGCAGATTTAGCTTCTGCGGACCTTGGGTCGCACCTGCGATGCAGCTTCTGCGGGAAAAGGTCCGATTCTATGGAACACACACAACCCAGCACTGGGCACACCTGCGGAAAGGCACCGCACCTGCGACCTTGCCCACACTGGCCTCTTATGCGCCTTCGATCCCTTCCTTATGTACTTTTAAACATATAAGGAATAAAATAAAATCCTTTTATTTTTATCTTATTTCTTGTCCAAATGATGAGTTGATTTTATCATTTGATAGTTAACAAAACAAAACCTCAAATGCTTGTGCCGGAATGAATAGGAGACGTCCTTTTCAAGAGCACCATAAACATAAGAGCGCCATCTCTTATGAAACCCTCAAAGTAAAGGGTTGATTCCTGAAGAATCTATGCCCGAAATCAGAAGTTATCAGTTGAAAATGTGCCCGAAGCTTTAACTAATACAATGAAAAGAAAATGTATCTTGCACAACACTTAAACAAAATTCTTATTTATTTATCAAAAGTACCAAACTAGATGCAAAGTTTTGCATAATTACAAAACTACAAGGGGGGGAGGGGGGGGGGGACAATAAAAGGAAACAGTCAAAGCATTATTACCGCTGGAGCCCGGGGGAGAGAGGCATTTGCGTCCCCCCGTTGGAAGAGGGTGGATCAGCTACTAGTTTAGAGCCTGTAGCTTCATTATCATTCTCTTCAATTTCATCCTCGGTTCCTGAATACTCGAAATCGGTACTCGAAGAGTCAGTTGCAACAGGATGAGCAGAAAGAAGTTCTCGGGCAGTTAGTTCCAGTTCTCGGGCCTTGGTGATGCAATCATCAATATCAATGATGCCCGCTTTGGCCTCTTTCAAGTTTTTCTCTTTATATGGTACATAACATACATCTTCTCGAATATGATGGAATTCTCCTGGTACTGAAGCTTTGCCTTAATCTGTCAACCTCGACCTGAAGGTCGTCCCTCTCAGATCTCATGAGACTGAGGCTAGTATCAACATCATGAGTTGTAGACAGATGAATTCGATTTTTCTCCATGATATTCTTAAATGTCTCCTCCATCCTAGCCCTCTTCTCCTCGAAAACATTAGCCTTTTCGATTTTGGAGCTCATGTCTGCCTTCAACGTATTCACTTGTTCCTCGAAGGCAGACTCGCGCTTGGCAGTAGCAAGCACAACATCTTGGAGCTCGGACCACTTAGCTTAGCCTTTTCAATATGTGCATGTAACTGAGTGGCTTCTTGGTTGTGGACCTTCACTTCCTACTTGTTTTTCTGCAACTAGGCTTCAAGCTCGCCCGCCTCAGCAGCCTTTGCCTCCAACACCGAGAGGCAAGCATCAAGTTGATCTCGTTCGGCCAACAGTTGATCTCATTCGGAGGCGAGTCCTTGCTTATCGAGAATCAATTTTTGCAGGCCCTCGTTAGCAAGAAAGATGGAATGTACAAAAAATAACAAGGTTAGAAATCCCGTTATAGCAGACAAATAGAAAATAAATGATCAGAAAGAAAATATAGTACCGTTGCCATTATTCAACAAATACTTCCCAGAGAGAGAGCATATTTTCTTCCAATCTTTCTCTGAAGAAAGCGGCTTCAGATAGTTGGCAAGCTCCACCGGCCTGGACATCAGATGGTACTCCTTTGAAACTGAAAGAGTAACGCTTCTCCTCCCTCGGGGAGCTG
The DNA here is from genome assembly GCF_000390325.3 of Nicotiana tomentosiformis. Classification (NCBI taxonomy): domain Eukaryota; kingdom Viridiplantae; phylum Streptophyta; class Magnoliopsida; order Solanales; family Solanaceae; genus Nicotiana; species Nicotiana tomentosiformis. The sequence goes on along the minus strand of NC_090820.1, from coordinate 5,310,440 downwards.
GGAACGGGGGTGAATAATTGTGCCCCAAATTCCCATGGTTAGGGAGACCGCAGAGGAGAAGCATTCCTCTCTCGAGCATCTGTTGCCAGTGGAGGAGATACAGTAGGTGCCGGTGGTGAAGGTGCAACTGATGTAGACGGGCGTGAAGTTGTTGGCGTTGAAGGTTGAGAAGTATCTGCAATAAGAGCAACGTTGATTATTGGTTGCTTAGTGTCCGAAGGTAGAAGAGGCCCAGGGTACGAGCTTCTTGGACCAGAAATAGCAACATGGGTCGGAAAAAGAGAAACGGCATCCTCTACTATCTCCATTTCACCCCAAAGTTCTTGGACCTCACCTTCAGTTGGGTTTTGAAGCTCTCCTGGTTGAGTATCCAGTTGAGCCGATGAATATCATTTTCTCCTTTGAAGGGAAGACTCATCATCACTAGATTCTCATCTTCAATGACCACTATGATCGTGGCCTTCTTTATTTTCTTATTTTGAGTCCCAACCGAGGAAAAACGTTGATTTTTGGTTGCTTGTTCTCTGGCTGGGGACTCTGAGAGGAAGCACATTTACCAAAAGTAGATCTACGAACACTGCTCCGAGAAAGGGCACTTTGTAGAACCCTCCTTGGGGTTAGTTAAAATGTCTACCTCGGGGCAGGTTACAGAGCCCTGCAGAAGTCCTGAACCAAGCAAAAGAGAAAACGGAGTCGACAACTTTTCAATAAATTTACCTATGTTCATGCAAAAGTAAAAGGGAAAAGGGACTCAGTTTACCATGGTTCTTGGCCTTCCACCTATATTAGGGGGTCATTTCCTTCCATCACCGGGATTCTGGTGTTGTAATTTTCTGAATCTTATGAACCCACTGATTTAGGCCTTGAACCCATGGTAGTTCCCACCGGGCAGCTAAAATAAATATGAATGGGTTAATAATAATGGAAATCGGTCTTTACACGAAGAAAGGAAATGAATTAAAACTTACGAAAATGGTTCCACGACTCAGGAAAAGGCTAAGTTGTGGCCGGGATGATATCCCTGGTGGCGATGATAACAAATCGCTCGATCCACCCACGGTCACTGTCATCATCCACGCTGGTAAGAAGGGCGTGGTGGCCACGTTTGATGATATTTATTACTCCCCCACGGAAACTTTTGGGGGAGTAGAGATTCATTATGTGCGCCAGGGTTAGGGTATTTTCCAGTCTCCATGCACAACTGGCGTAGGCAAGCCACTGTTCCCCTTATGGATGGGCCTACTTGTGCCAAGAAAATTTGATACCAGTAGCAAAAGTCCAAAATCACTGGGTCAAGCCCTTCACTCAAGGAAACCAAACCCAAGGTGGAGGGATACATATAGACATACATAAAACCTTTTTTGGTGAAGGTAACCCGCTTTATCATAGTGTAATGACCCGGCTGGTCGTTTCGAGAGTTATAGCCCTGTTTGCCCCATTTTTGCTTCTTTTGTGCTTTACAGCTGTATTATGTCTTACCTGGTTGGGTGGTTCGAGTCCGGAGTGGGTTTGGAGTGAATTGAGACACTTAGTCTCTAAATTGGAAGCTTAAGTTGGAAAAGTCAACCGGACGTCGACTTGTGGGAAAACGACCTCGAATTTGAATTTTTATAGTTCTGTTAGCTCCGTTAGGTGATTTTGGATTTAGGAGCGCGTCCGCATTGTAATTTAGAGGTCCGTAGTAGAATTAGACTTGAATTAGCGAAAAATGGAATTTTGGCGATTTTGGAAATTTTGATATCGGGGTCGGATCGGATTTTTGGAAGTTGGAATAGGTTCGTGGTGTCATTTTTGACTTGTGTATAAATTTGAGGTCAATCGGACGTGGTTTGGTAGGTTTCAGCATCGTTTGTGGAATTTGGAAGTTTAGAAGTTCTTTAGGCTTGAATTCGGGTGTAATTGGTGTTTTGATGTTGTATTGAGTGATTCGAAGGTCCGACTAAGTTGGCATGGGGTTATATGACTTGTTGGTATGATTGGTTGAGGTCCCGGAGGCCTCGGGGTGATTTCAGGTGGTTAACGTCTTGATGGGAGTTAAAGAATTGCAGTTGAAGTTGCTGTTACTAGTATAACCGCACCTGCGGAGTGGGAACCGCAGGTGCGAGCCCACAGAATCAAAGGAGGAGCCGCAAATACGGCTAAGGAGTATTTGGGCAGAGGACGCAGGCATTCTCGCACCTGCGATGGTCGCGGAAACGGATTTAGGGACCCATGTGCGAGTTTGGACCGTAGGTGCGATGTTTTTCCCACACCCGCGAAGACCGGAGATGCGTTCACTGGATCACATGAGTGGAGGTTGAGTTTAGGGATTTTTCCGAAAAAGTGGGGCTTTGCCTGCATATGCGGTTCAGCAGATGCGAAAATGGAGCCGCAGGTGCGATAAGTCTAGGCAGAACCTATAAATAGAACACTTCAAGATGTTTCACCATTTTCATCATTTTGAGCTCGGAATTTGGATATTTCGAGAGAGATTTTGGAGTAATCACTGAAGTAAGTTCCTTGTACCTATTTATCTTCAATAATGGTATTTTCCCACTGATTTTACCCCTAGTTGGTGAGTGTTAGAGGTGAGATTTGGGAGATTAGGGCTTGGGAATTTGAGAGTGAATTTTGGGGTTTTGGAGGGGCAACTGAGGTTGGCTTTTCATAAATTTGGTATGGTTAGACTCGTGAGTGAATGATCTTTCGGGTTTTGTAACTTTCGTCGGATTTCGAGATGTGGGCTCGGGGGGGCGGGTTGAGCCGATTTCAGATTTAGGACTATATTTTAGTAGTTTTCTTATGGAATTGATCCTTTTAGCCAATATTTATTATCTCGTACTGTTTGTGGCTAGATTCGGAGTATTTGGAGGTCGATTCAAGAGGCAAGGGCATTTCGGAGTAGGATTTCTGTGTGGTTGATGTAAGTAGCAGTCTTAAATCTAGTTTTGAGGGTATGAAACCCCTAGAATTTGTATGATGTGAATATTTTGAGGTGACACACATACTAGGTGACGGGCGTGTGGGCGTACACCATGAGGGATTATAACTTGGTCCGTCCCGTGAGGCTGTAAAGTCGAATAGACATTGTTATTACTTTTGTTTCCTTGTCTTTGAGCAATTGATTGCCTTTCATGTTAGAAACCATGCTTAGCCCATATGATATCACTGTTAGGACCCGGAACGGTCGAATACTTGTTGAATTGACTGCTAATTGTTGTCTTGTACTCAGTGACAGTCTTACTTATGTGTTATATCTCTGTTCCCTCTCATTTATTGTTGATACTTGTTGTATTCTCTATTTGGGCTAATTATTATGAAATTCTGTGAGCCCGAGGGGCTGGAGAGGTTAGTGACTGATATAGGGCTTGAGTGTCGAGATGCTAGTTGTGCGTTGTGAGGTATATTGGATGGGGTTGCACGCCGCAACAATATTGGATCGGGTTGCACGTCGCAACACGCCTTCGGAAAATATATATATATATATATATATATATTATTAGATCGGGTTGTACGCTGTAAGGAATATTGGATCGGGTTCCATGCCGCAACAATATTGGATCGGGCTACGCGCCGCAGCAATATAGCGCTTGGAAGTGCTGCCTTGAGAGGCTATACTTACTTTTATTTTTTGTTGCACTTAGTTATTGTCCGATGTTGTTGTGAAATTTATGGAAGATTCATATCTGTTTTACTTGGGGTCGAACTGATTTGACTTATACCATTGGATTTGAAAGCATGTTCACTCTTTACTGAAAACTTTTGATATGAACTGTATTTTTATAGCTCGTCACTGCTTCTCAGTTCCTTATATAATTCTGTTACTTTTTGAGTTGGTTGTACTCATGCTACACCCTGCACTTCATGTGCAGATCCAGGTGTGTACGGTTCTAGCGATCGCTGAGTTCGTGCGCGAGCAGATTATCAGAGACTTATGAGGTAGTTGCCAGCGTCCGCAGTCCTTGTTTCTATTTTCTTATTATCTTTTCTCTCTTGTATTGGCATTTGGCACAGACTGTAGTAGAATTTATTTTGAGATTTAGATGCTCATGACTTAGTGACACCCCGATGTCGGGCTATTTTTTCGCACTTATGCTTTATTTAGGTTTTACCACCATTTTATGAATACCTCCGGTTATTTTAAATGTCTTAAATCATTTCTGTTAAATTTTGAAAGTGTTTTGGAAAGGTCGGCTTGCCTAGTATCACGATAGGCACCATCACGATGAGTTAGGTTTTGGGTCGTGGCAAGTTGGTATTAGAGCCTAGGTTACATAGGTCTCACGAGTTATGAGAAGGTTTAGTAGAGTCCTGCGGATCGGTACGGAGACATCTGTACTTATCTTCGAGAGGCTGCAGAACCCTTAGGAAACTCCACATTCTTGAATTCTTGTCGTACGAATCTGTTGATTCTAGTAACTAAAAATCTGTTATTTCATTCTCTCACAGATGGTGAGGACTCATACTACTAGGCAGGATGGAAAACCACCAGTACCACCAGCCAGGGTCGCGAGAGGCCAAGGTCTCGTTATAGGCAGTGGTACGGGTAGATGTGCAGCCCGCAGAGCAGCGGGGGCAGTACCTGGAGATCCACCAGTTGCCCCATATCAGGACCAGATTCCAGTTGTTGATGTAGTAGCCTAGGCACCACCTATGCCTATTGTGATTCCAGGCCTTAGCTCAGATTCTGACCGCGTGTACCAGTCTTGCTCAGGCGGTCTCTGTTCCGGCCGCAACAGTCACTTCTCAGGCCGGGAGAGGTGCTCAGACTCCCGCTGCCCGCACACCAGAGCAGGTGGTGCAGGGATTCCAGACACCGAGGGCACCACCAGCCCAGCTGCTTGCAGCTGCTCAAGACTATGTGGTTCCTAGTATGCCTGAGGATGAGCAGCGTAGATTAGAGAGGTTTTGGAGACTCCAGCCTCCATCTTTCAGTCGTGCAGAGGGAGAGGATGCATAGGGTTTCTTGGACAGGTGTCAGAGGATACTCCGTACAACAGGTATTCTGGAGACCAGTGGGGTCTCATTCACTACATTTCAGTTCTCTGGGATTGCATTCAATTGGTGGGAGGCTTACGAGAGGTGTAGGCCGGGAGGCGCAGCGCCCCTTACCCGGTAGCAGTTCTCTGTTATCTTTTTGGAGAAGTTCGTGCCTCAGTCCCGCAGAACGGAGCTGCGCAGACAGTTTGAGCAGCTTCGTCAAGGTGATATGTCTATGACGTAGTATGATATGCGATTCTCGGAGTTAGCCTGTCATGCTATCTGGTTGGTTCCCACAGACAGGGAGAGGATTGGGAGGTTTATAGATGGCCTCACTTATCAGCTGTGATTGCTTATGACCAGAGATAGAGTGTCTGGTGCTACTTTTAATGAGGTTGTCGACATTTCTCGTCAGATTGAGATGGTTCACAGTCAGGAGAGAGTTGAAAGGGAGGCCAAGAGGCCTCGTGGACAGGGAGGATTTAGCGGTGCTCCTTCTAGGGGTCAGTTTCAGCACGATAGAGGTCGTCCTTTCAGACATGCATATACGGCCCGTCCAGGTCACCGTGGTGCATCATCTGGCTATGGTTCTCGCAGTTATTAGTAGGGCCGTTCATCTCTCAGTGCCCTCCCAGCGCAGAGTTCGTCCCGTGCTCCATCGGGTCTAGGTTTGTTTATGCCACGTCCTTTTGCCAGTTATCCCGGTGCTTGGGACTCCTTTCAGTCCCCTGCACCAGCACTGAGGAGTTGTTATGAGTGTGGGGAGTTTGGTCACATGAGGAGATAGTGTCCCCGTATAGTGGGAGGTCCAGCTCCACAGAGAATCCAGTCTATGTCATCAGCACCAGCCCCTCTACCACCCGCTCATCCAGCCAAGGGTGGATCCCAGTTAGCTAGGGGTCGTTCGAGAGGGGGAGGCAGATCAGGGGGTGGCCATTCCCGTTTCTATGCACTCCCTGCCAGACCAGATGTCATTGCTTCAAATGCTGTGATTACAGGTATTGTCTCGGTTTGCCACAGAGATGCCTCTGTATTATTTGACCCTGGTTCCACGTTTTCATATGTTTTCTCGTATTTCGCTCATTTTCTGGATATGCCCTCTGAGTCTTTAGTTTCATCGGTTTATGTATATACTCCTGTGGGTGATACTATTATTGTGGATTGCGTATATCGGTCATGTGTGGTGACTATTTGGGGGTCTGGAGATCATAGTGGATCTTTTGCTGCTTAGTATGGTCGATTTTGATGTGATATTGGGTATGGATTGGTTGTCTTCGTGTCATGCTGTTTTGGATTGTCATGCTAAAACTGTGACGTTGGCGATATCAGGGTTGCCGAGGGTTGAGTGGTTCTATAGACTATGTTCCCAGCAGAGTAATTTCATACTTGAAGGCTTAGCGGATGGTTGAGAAAGGTTATCTATCCTATTTGGCTTTTGTGAGGGATGTTAGTGAAGAGACTCCTTCCATTGATTCTATTCCTGTGGTGCGTGATTTTTCGGATGTGTTTCCTGCAGACCTGTCGGGTATGCCGCCTGACAGGGATATTGACTTCGGTATTGATTTGGTGCCGGGCACTCAGCCCATTTCTATTCCACCGTATCGTATGGAACCGGCGGAGTTGAAGGAGTTGAAGGGACAACTTCAGGAAATAATTGATAAGGGGTTTATTCGGCCTAGTGTGTCACCTTGGGGTGCGCCGATTCTATTTGTAAAGAAGAAAGATGGTTTTATGAGGATGTGCATTCACTATAGGCAGTTGAACAAGGTCACAGTCAAGAACAAGTATCCTTTGCCATGTATTGATGATCTATTTTACCAGCTTCAGGGGGCGAGCATGTTCTCCAAGATTGATTTGAGGTCAGGGTATCACCAGCTGAAGATTTGGGATTCAAATATTCTTAAGACAACTTTCAGGACCCGATATGGCCATTATAAGTTACTTGTGATGACCTTTGGGCTGACTAACGCCTCAGCAGCATTCATGCATTTGATGAACAGTGTGTTTCAGCCTTATTTGGACTCATTAGTCATTGTTTTCATTGATGATAACCTGGTGTACTCTCGTAGCCATGGGAAGCATGCCCAGTATCTGAGGATTGTGTTACAGAGATTGAGGGAGGAGAATCTTTATGCAAAGTTCTCAAAGTGTGAGTTTTGGCTCGGTTCAGTGGCGTTCGTGGGGCACGTGGTGTCCAGCGAGGGTATTCAGGTGGATCCGAAAAAGATAGAGGCGGTGCAGAGTTGGCCCAAACCGCTCTCAGCCACGGAGATTAGGAGCTTTCTGGGTTTGGCGGGCTATTACCGACGTTTCGTGGAGGGTTTTTCATCTATTACATCGCCCTTGACCAAATTGACCCAAAAGGGTGATCCATTCAGGTGGTTGGATGAGTACGAGGAGAGCTTTCAGAAGCTCAAGAATGCTTTGACCACGGCTCCAGTTCTAGTTCTGTCATCAGCTTCTTGTTCCTACACAGTGTATTGTGATACCTCGCGGATTGATATTGGGTGTGTTCTGATGTAGGAGGGTAGAGTGATTTCTTATGCTTCGCACCAATTAAAGACCCATAAGAAGAACTATCATATCCATGATCTTGAGTTAACAATTATTTTTCACACCCTGAAGAATTGGCAGCACTATCTGTACGGGGTTCATTGTGAGATCTACAGTGATCACCAGAGTTTACAGCATCTATTCAAGCAGAAGGATCTTAACTTGCGTCAGCGAAGGTGGTTGGAGCTTCTCAAGGACTATGATATCACCATTATATACCATCCCGGGAAGGCCAATGTAGTGGCCGATGCCTTGAGTTGCCGGGTGGAGAGTTTGGGGAGTTTAGCGTATCTTCTAGCAGCAGAGAGACCCTTGGCATTAGATGTTCAGGCCTTAGCTAACTAGCTTGTCAGATTGGATATTTTAGAGTCGAGTCAGGTATTGGCTTGTGTGTCTCTAGGTCTTCTCTTTATGATCGTATCAGGGAGCGTCAATATGATGTACCCCATCTGCTCGTCCTCCACGATAGGGTTCGGCGAGGTGATGCTAGAGATGTGACTATTGGTGATAATGGCGTGTTGAGGATGCAGGGCCGGATATGCATTCCCAATATGGATGGGCTTCGAGAGTTGATTCTTGAGGAGGCCCATAACTCACGATATCCCATTCATCTAGGTGTTGCGAAAATGTACCAGGATTTGAGATAGCACTATTGGTGGACGAGGATGAAGAATGATATAGTTAGGTTTGTGGCTCGGTGTCTCAACTGTCAGCAGGTTAGGTATGAGTATCAGAGACCGGGTGGCTTGCTTCAGAGGTTAGAGATCCCAGAGTGCAAGTGGGAGCAGATCACCATGGATTTCGTAGTTGGGCTCCCACGGACTTCGAGGAAGTTCGATGCTATTTAGGTGATTGTGGATCGGCTGACCAAGTCCGCCCACTTCGTTCCAGTGGGTACTACTTACTCTTCATAGCGGTTGGCTGAGATTTACATCCGAGAGATTGTTCGCCTTAATGGTGTCCTAGTTTCCATCATTTCAGATAGAGGCACACAGTTTACATCGCAGTTTTGGAGGGCCGTGTAGCGAGAGTTGGGTACTCAGGTTGTGTTTAGCATAACCTTTCACCCTCAGACGGACGGACAGTCTGAGCACACTATCCAGATATTGGAGGACATCTTACGTGCTTATGTCATTGATTTTGGGGGTTCATGGGACCAGTTTCTGCCGCTCGCGGCGTTTGCATATAACAACAGTTATCAGTCGAGCATTCAGATGGATCCGTATGAGGTTTTATATGGGAGGCGGTGTAGATCTCTGGTAGGATGGTTTGAGCCGGGTGAGGCTAGGATCTTAGGTATAGACTTGGTCCAGGACACATTACACAAGGTGAAATTGATCCAGGAGCGGCTTCGCATGACGCAGTCTATGCAGAAGAGTTATGCTGACAGGAAGGTCTGTGATGTGTCTTTCAAGGTCGAGGAGAAAGTTCTACTGAAGGTATCACCCATGAAGGGTGTTATGAAGTTTAGGAAGAGGGGCAAGTTGAGCCCTCGGTTTATTGGGTCTTTTGAGGTACTTCAGAGGATCGGGGAGGTGGCTTACAAGCTTGCTTTGCCACCTAGCTTGTCGAGTGTACATCCAGTATTTCATGTTTCTATGCTCTGGAAGTACATCGGTGATCCGTCCCATGTTTTGGATTACAGCACGATTCAGTTGGATGGTGATATGACTTATGATGTGGAGCCGGTGGCCATTTTGGAGCGGCATGTTTGGAAGTTAAGGTCAAAGGATATAGCTTCAGTGAAGGTGCAGTGGAGAGGTTAGCCTGCGGAGGAGCACACTTGGGAGACCGAGCGGGAGATACGGAGCAGATATCCATACCTATTTAAGACTCTTGATATGTTTCTAGACCCGTTCGAGGACAAACATTTGGTAAAGAAGGGGAGGATGTAACGACCCGGCCGGTCGTTTCGAGAGTTATAGACCTGTTTCCCCTATTTATGCTTCTTTTCTACTTTACAGTTGTATTATGTCGTACCGGGTTGGTTGGTTCAGGTTCGGAATGGTTTTGGAGTGAATTGAGACACTTAGTCTCTTAATTGGAGGCTTAAGTTGGAAAATCGTCTGGACGTCGACTTGTGGGAAAACGACCTCGGATTTGAATTTTTATGGTTTCGTTAGCTTCGTTAGGTGATTTTGGACTTAGGAGCACGCCCAGAATGTGATTTGGAGGTCTGTAGTAGAATTAGGCTTGAATTGGCGAAAGATAGAATTTTGGCAATTTTGGCCGGCAATGGAAATTTTGATATGGGGTTAGATTGGATTTCTGGAAGTTGGAATAGGTTCGTGGTGTCATTTTTGACTTGTGTGTAACATTTGAGGTCAATCGGACGTGGTTTGGTAGGTTTCAGCGTCGTTTGTGGAATTTGAAAGTTTAGAAGTTCTTTAGGCTTGAATCCAGGTGTAATTGGTGTTTTGATGTTGTCTCGAGTGATTCGAAGGTTCGACTAAATTCGCATAGGGTTATATGACTTGTTGGTATGATTGATTGAGGTCCTGGAGGCCTCGGGGTGATTTCAGGTGGTTGATGGCTTGATGGGAGTTGAAGAATTGCAGCTGAAGCTACTGCTACTGGTGTAACTGCACCTGCGGAGTGGGAACCACAGGTGCGAGCCCGCAGAGGCGAAGGAGGAGACGTAAATGCGGCTAAGGAGGATATGGGCAGAGGACGCAGGTGCGATGGCATTCCCGCACCTACGATGGTCGCAGAAGCGGATTTAGGGGTGCAGGTGCGTGTTTGGACCGCATGTGCGATGTATTTCCCGCACCCGCGAAGACCGCAGATGCGATCACTGGATTGTAGGAGCGAAGGCTTAGTTTAGAGATTTTTCGGCAGAAGCGGCTCCGTAGATGCGGAAATGGAGCCGCAAGTGCGATAAGTCTAGGGAGAACCTATAAATAGAACAGTTAGAGATGTTTCACCATTTTCATCATTTGAAGCTCGAATTTTGGGAATTTTGAAGCTCCTTGTGCCTATTTATCTTCAATAATGTTATTTCCCCACTGATTTTACACCTAGATGGTGAGTGTTTGAGGTGAGATTTGGGAGATTAGGGCTTGGTAATTGGAGAGTGAAATTTGGGGTTTTGGAGAGGCAATTGAGGTCGGCTTTTAATAAATTTGGTATGGTTAGACTCGTGAGTGAATGAGCTTTCGGGTTTTGTGACTTTCGTCGGATTTCGAGACGTGGGCCCGCGGGGCCTGGTTGAGCCGATTTCGGATTTTGGACTATATTTTAGTAGTTTAATTTTCTTGTGGAATTGATCCTTTTATCCAATATTGATTATCTCGTACTGTTTGTGTCTAGATTCGGGGCATTTGGAGGCTGATTCGAGAGGCAAGGGCATTTCAGAGTAGGATTTCTACGCGGTTGAGATAAGTAACAGTCTTAAATCGGGTTTTGAGGGTATGAAACCCCAAGAATTTTTATGATATGAATTTTTGGAGGTAACGCACATGCTAGGTGATGGGCGTGTGAGCGTGCACCGTGAGGGATTGTGACTTGGTCCGTCCCGTGAGGCTGTAAAGTCGAATAACCATTGTTATTACTTGTTTTTCCATGTCTTTGAGTAATTGACAGTCTTTCATGTTAGAAACCATGTTAGGCCATATGATATCACTATTGGGACCTGAAACGGTCGAATACTTGTTGAATTGACTGCTAATTATTGTCTTGTACTCAGTCACAGTCTTACTTGTGTGTTATATCTCTGTTCCCTCTTATTTCTTGTTGATACTTGTTGTATTCTCTGTTTGGGCTAATTATTATGAAATTTTGTGAGCCCGAGAGGATGGAGAGGTTACTGACTAAGATAGGGCCTGAGTGCCGAGTTGCGAGCTGTGAGGTATATTGGATCGGGTTGCACGCCGCAACAATATTGGATCGGGTTGCACGTCGCAACAAGCCCTCGGGATATATATAATATTGGATCGGGTTGCATGCCGCAACGAATATTGGATAGGGTTGTATGTCGCAACAATATTGGATCGGGCTGCGCGTCGCAGAAATATAGCGCTTGGGCTGAAGGAGCCCCTCCGGAGTCTGTACACCCCTAGTGAGCACAGGTACCTATTGAGAGTGTGTATTGAGGGCTGAGAGTCGAGAGTATGAGCTGATGATATGAGTTGAATGAATGTTGCCTTGAGATGTTGTACTTGCTTTTATTTATTGTTGCACTTAGTTGATGTCCGATGTTGTTGTGAAATTTATGGAATATTCATATTTGTTTTACTTAGGCTCGAACTAATTTGACTTATACCACTGGATTTGAAAGCATGTTCACTCTTTACTGAAAACTTTTAATATGAACTGTATTTTTATAGCTTATCACTGCTTCTCAGTTCCTTATTTAATTATGTTACTTGCTGAGTTAGTTGTACTCATGCTACACCCAGCACTTCATGTGCAGATCCAGGTGTGTACGGTTCTGGCGGTCGCTGAGTTCGTGCGCGGGCTGATTATCGGAGACTTACGAGGTAGCTGCTGGCGTCCGTAGTCTTTGTTTCTCCTTTCTTATTATCTTTTCTCTCTTATATTGGCATTTGGCACAGACTGTAGTAGACTCTGTTTCGAGATTGGTTATTAGATGCTCATGACTTAGTAACACCCCGATGTCGGGCTATTTTTCCGCACTTATACTTTATTTGGGTTTTACCCCTATTTTTTTATGAAAAATTCGGTTATTTTAAATGTCTTAAATCATTTCTATTAAATTTTGAAAGTGTTTTGGAAAGGTCGACTTGCCTAGTATCACGATAGGCGCCATCATGACGGGTTAGGTTTTAGGTCGTGACACATAGCCAGATCGTCCTTCACAACAGGAATACTGGAAGGGCGAATAGAGGAGGGGTACCTGCTAACGACCCAAGTCCGTGGGGACGCGGATGAAAGCTTCTCTTGGAAATCATTGACGGTACTCAAGTGTTAAGGTATGATGGTGTTTACAGTGGGAGGCTCAGAATCAACATCAGCTTCTTTGTCTTTGTTTCTCTTCGGGCCTCCACTGAAGAAAAGACCAGAGTTTCCAAAAAGGGGAGTGAAAGCAGTCATGGTAGTAGGCTATCAGTGAAACTGTTTACTAAGAACGTTGAGAAAGATGGAAAACCTTCTACGTAAATGCAGAGTAAAAGCATAGAAGGAAGGGAGTTTATGAAAACTTAAACTTTGGAACTAAAGCGGTAAAATGATAAGTAAAAGTAAAGATATAGACGGCAAACATCGTGGTCATGATTACCTCGAGAACTAAGAAAAATATTGATGAATCGTAGGGCAACACGTGTTCGGGGTATTAAATGCGAGAAGACGTGCGTCCTTTCAAGCGTCGGAAACTGTTCAGGAACTTTCTCGCCAAGAACGAGATCTTCACCAACTTCTTGATACCACAAAGATGTGTCATCGGAAAACTGGGAGACTATCTGTACAGGGTAAAATCGATTCATAATGAATGGTTGAATGACAACATGACACGTGGAACTAAAGACAAGCAAAAGGCGAACCAAGTAATAATCAATACCGGGAACAACAACTGCAATTGACATCGGATAAACCCCGAAGGGAGTAAGGTCAACGGGAGCAGACCAAATATATGTCATCGGAAAGTATTCAATGAGGAATATTTTCTAATATAAATGGGTAGCCATTGCAGAGAATATTTGCATTTATGGTCTGCCGTTACATATTCATCAATGACTCATTTATTGTCATTTAAGTGGGGCTTGATCCTAGGATCTTGTTTCCCTAGGTATAGCTATAAATAGTAAGCTCAACAACCATTATAACACACGAAATTCTTGGTAAAAGGTATGCTATATTTCATTTTCAAGCTCAATTAAACAACTTTATTTGTTCTTTTACATTGCTCTCATTTCTGTCCTCGGAGACACTGCTCTCGGAGCCATATTTGTTATTTTTTTCAATTTTAATCGCTAAGTCTTACTTTTAATTTTGTTTATTTACCATTTCTGGATCAAATCAGTTCGCTTGTCTACAAATCACATAACAAATTTAACTGTACCGCTTTACGGTTAAACACATACTCCCTCCGTTTCAATTTATGTGAACCTATTTCATTTTTAGTCCGTGCCAAAAAGAATGGCCTCTTTCATTATTTGGAAACAATTTACCTTTATGTAATGATTTATAGCCACACAAAATATATGTGCCTCATTTTACACCACAAGTTCAAAAGTCTTCTCTCTTTTCTTAAACTCCGTGCCCAGTCAAATAGATTCACATAAATTGAAACGGAGGAAGTAGTATCCACACCAGCTTTCCGAGTCTTTTTATATTCATCTGAAAATCAAATTCACTTTACTTGAAAGTAAAATAAGCACTTTAAAAGCTAAGCGATTATGATGATTTAGTAGGCGTTTGGATATAAGAATTGTAAAATTCGAAATAATGGTGAAAAATATTTTCGAGTGAAAATGGTATTTGAAATTTAGAGTTGTGTTTGGACATAAATTTCAGTTACGTTGTTTTTGAAGTTTTGTGAGTGATTTGAGTGAAAATTTTGAAAAACAGTTTTTTTGTAGTTTTTCAAATTTTTGAAAATTTCCAAAAATGCATTTTCAACTAAAAATTGGAAATTTTATGAACAAACGCTGATTTCGAAAAAAAAGTGAAATTATTTTGGAATAATCTTCCATCAAATTTTATGTCCAAACGGGCTCCTAGTATTCAATCCAAAATCTTAAAACAATAAATGTGAATTAGATCAAGATATTTATGAATTCCTTTTAATTTCGTTGTATGTGAGACGTCATATAACTCAACGTGCTAGATTACATTTATGTAAATAGCAGGTTTCTCTTTCCCCTTAGAAAGAAGAAAAAATATAACTGTTTATTTACAGAAATACATCCACATATAATCATATATAGCAAATACAAAGAGCATATAATGTATGTTATTTCCATAATTCCATTGAATAGCTATCCAAAAAGAAAAAAAAAAATACTCCGTCTGTACTTTCTGAATGGACCATCTAATCTCACTGCCAACTTAATAACCAGGCCGATATTCCATTAATACCATCTTCAAATCTTTGCCTTTTCAGCGTTTAGATCATGCTATAAATAGAGGCAAATTATTCATTAGTTTTCTCATCTTTCTTGGCTTTAAATTATCACAAGTAAAGTAGTACTAATTAAGTTTTCAAGTAAGAAAAAATGGGATTTAAAGCATTTGTAGTTCTAAGCTTTGCTTTGGCTATTTTTGTGTTTATAACCTCAGATGTTGCAGCTAGGGAGTTGGCTGAGAGCTCCACCAATTCTTTGGAAATCTGTAAGCCTCCTTCTTTTAAAATCTTGATGATAATATCAAAATGTAAAATACCATGGCCCTTTTTTAATTTATGAGTGATTGTAGTTTTCTTTTTTTCGGAAAAGAATTAATTTGATGTTTAAGCTCTTGAGTTTTTCTTTTTACCTTTTCTACATAGAATACAAGGTTTATAGTAATCAACTCAATCAAAGGCAGATTTAGGGCGAATTTTATTGGTTCAACTAAACGACTTGATCAATGAAATACTCATATTATTAACAACATCACACCTCTTGGGCGCGGTCCTTCCCCGGATCCTGCATGAACGTGATATACCTTGTATACCGGATTATCTTTTTTTAGACGAATCTAAAAAGAAACAAAAGATCAAAGTCAGACAGTTAGATGGAGCCTAGTTTATTGAGTTAAACTAAATCTAATATTTTTGACTTGGAACATAAGTGTATATGTATATGTATGACTTAAAAGGTCGATCAAACTTAAATTCTAGATTTCACCTCTGATAACACAGTGACTATCCACCTAACATGCATATGTATGACTATTTTTGCAGCAAAGGAATCCGAGAAGAAAAATGAGGTAAATGACGCCAAGTATCCAGGAGGAGGATATGGAGGGTACCCTGGAGGCGGTTATGGAGGGTACCCCGGAGGTGGGTACCGAGGGTACCCTGGAGGCGGGTATGGTGGGTACCCTGGTGGTGGACGTGGACGTGGACGTGGAGGTTATGGAGGCGAATATTGCCGTTATGGTTGTTGCGGCCGCCGCGATTACAATGGCTGCAGGAGGTGCTGCTACGACAAAGGTGAAGCCCTGGTCACTGAAGCTAAGCCTCACAACTAATTACTATGGAATATGAAGATTCAATGGTGGCTATATATTGTGTTTTTTTAGTAATAGTTTTGGTGTTGGAAGTATGAATAAATGTATCTTTTTCATTTGCCTGTACTGTTCATCTATATATTTGAGTGTAATTGTTGAAACATAATTATAATTAATTAACTTATTATATGTGTACTCTCTATAATACTTCAAGCGTTCAGATAGATTGTTACATAATAGCATCCGAGCAATCAAGAGATCCTGAATTTAAAATGTTTGACATGATTTTATTTATATATAATTTTCTCCAACTTTTAAAAATTGATATTTAGTAATTACTAAACTATATATATTCTAATTTTAAACTTTTTTTTTATCATTTTTTCACAATTACTTTAAATGCTTGCTAAAATTTTCATTAGTACTATATATAGATTCATCCCTATATAATTTGACTACGTGCAATGGAGGCCATAAATATCAATTCATGTCTAATATGCGTATAATCATATCAATGTATAATCTATATATAGCGCCTAGATAAAGTAAATAGTGAATCCAACATGCTATTTGTATAAAGATCCCATCTAACTTGCACAACATCATCCAATCTCCCCTCTTATTTTATTTTTCTTCTTGAAAAGAATGCGAGTATCAATGTATTATTACTTTAAATTATTCCAAAGTTAGATAATTTTGAGCATTTGATTATTGTGGATCCAACTCGCAATATTGGATCAAGTCAACAAAATTATCATAATTCAACCCGTTTACACTTGCACGAGTTAGGCATACTACTACAAATAAGGTTTATTTGTCAACTCTATAATTTGGTTAGAAAACGAATAGTATATGGTTAGAAAATGTTGTCTTCGCTTACGCTAGTCAATAAGGTGATTAATATAGGTAGTACCACAACTTCATTTCTCTCCTTAACGAAAACCTTGAGATCATATGATCACAGTTAGCCGAGTAGTATCTTTACACAAATAGCCTATCGCATTCTTTGTTTACTTTTTCTAGCCAGTATACATATATTATATGAATTATACATGAACTATATATATTATACATCTGTTAGCTATTTTACATTTAAGCACAGAGGCGGCTATTTAAATTAATTCTTCTACTTTTTATTAAAACATTATCTGGACGCTTTGGTGGCAATATCCGGAGACAGAAATTAAGTTTCCTTTAATAGCAAAGGCCCGAGGGTCTATTGAAAATAACATCTCTATCCTCACAAGATAGGGGTAAGGTCTGCGTATACACTACCCTTTCCATACTCCACAGTATGGGATAATACTGGGTATGTTGTTGTTGTTGTTAATAGCAATGGCACGTAGAGTGTGAGATAAATAACAGATTTCTAAAGAACGTTTAAAGCTAACTGAACTCTAACTACATTGCAACTAGAGGATAAATATAGATATGCTAAACATAGACTTGTGCTAATAAGCTAGATTTACTCATAATTCACCCTCGGCGGCTTCCAAAGAGCTTTTGTGCTGGTGGCTATCTTTAGAGGGCTTAATTTAGTGGGGTTGGTTAGAAATTTTGTAGTATTAGCTTAGCTGGCTAGTTAATAAAGACGATCTATGTAGCTAGGACCAGAAAGTTTCTGGTAGTAGAAGTACCTCATGAAATTAGTTAAGGTGTACGTAATCGAACCCAAACACAACAACAACAATAACAACACAGCATAATCTTATTAGTGGATCTGGGGAGAATAGTGTGTACGCAGACCTTACCCCTACCCTGGGGTAGAGAGGTTGTTTCCGATAGACCCTCGGCTCCCTCCCTCCAAGAACTCCACACCTTGCTCTTGGGGTGACTCGAATTCACAACTACTTGGTTGGAAGTGGAGGGTGCTCACTACTAAATCAACCCACTCTTGTCAAAAATAACCCGAACACCACGATTATAAAAATAAAATATATAGCTAGTACCACAAATCTAGTGGGCGTGCCTCGGAGCTTAAAAGAATTGTGTATTACATTTACTCAGTTTTAACATCATTATGTTTACATTTTATTTTTATTCTAATCTGATCAATTTTAGTTCTTCTAGATATAGTTTTGTGTTCTATTTTCTTTTTCTTTTCTGTTCCATTTTTCTTTAGGGAAAATTTCTCATTTCACTCTAAAAAGTACCTCATATATACCCTTTCATATTGTTTTCAACATGCGCATTTCCTGTTCTTTTTCTTCTCTATTTTCTTTAGAGTAAGATTATAATTATAATTTTCTGTTGGTGGTACGTTTAATTTATTGAAACTATTGTTTGAAAGAAAAACCACCTTAATTAAGATAATATTTCTAACAGTAACTGTAACCAGACTAGCAAATGCAAACAGAATGTTATGATCAATTCTGAACCAGATCATATAAATTGCCCTTAAAGGAATTGCAATAAATTTAAGAGAAATTAAGCACGCTATATATAGGTGCTAGCTTTATAAAAAAGTCGACTGTAAAAAATCTATTTATTAGCAGCCAGCTTAATTAATAATTAGTCCGGTACGTGCTCCATTAATACAATGTTCAATATTTGCCACCAAAATGTTCATATGATTATACTATAAATAGAGGCATAAGTTTTCACTAGTTTCCTCAAGCAAAAAGAGAAATTATGGGATCAAAGACATTTATAGTTCTAGCCATTTCTTTGGCTATTTTTGTAATAACATCAGAGGTTGCAGCTAGGGAGTTAGCTGGCAGCTCCAACGGTAAGCTTCTTTCCTTTTAAGACATTTTCACATAAAGTTGTTTTTGGTATGACAAAAGTAATTTTCTAAGAAATATTTTTCACGAAAAAATCATTTTCTGCTATTAGCTAGACTCGGTTTAGTTTGCATTTACTTCAGTTCTTAACCACTAGACTAATCTAAATGAACAAATAAAGTATCATAGTAACTATCGATCTACCGACAACGGTTGTGATGAAGTGGTAAGTACTTTGAAGTTGCCTTTGTCATGAAGCTTTTTACCCCAATATGGGACTTCCTATCGCAAATCTGGATTTAGTTCGACCCAAATACGGTTACCGAACACAGGTTGTTAACCCAAAAAAAAAACTATCGACCTAACATGCATATGCGTGATTATTGTTGGCGTGCAGCAATGGTATTCGAGAAGACAAATGCGGAAAATGACGCAAAACTTGTAGGAGGCGGACTTCCAGGATTTGGAGGAGGCGGATTTCCAGGATTCGGAGGAGGCGGATTTCCAGGATTCGGAGGAGGCAGGTTTGGTGGATATCGTGGAGGAGGATATGGAGTATATCCTGGTGGTGGCTATGGTGGATATCCCGGTGGTAGCGGCGGTGGATACTATGGAGGTTATCCAGGAGGAGGATATGGTGGATTTCCTGGTGGTGGGTTTGGAGGTTGGCCTCGCAACTAATTAATATACTAAATTAAGAATATATATATATATATATATATATATGAAGAATGTTCAGGGTGGCTATTTATACAATGTGTGTTTAGTAATAGTTTTTTTTGTTGTTGAAAGGATGAATAAGAGTGGATTTCCTTTTTCCCTTACATGTAATTGGAAGTCATATATTTCCTTTGTATGTATTGTTATATACTATTATTATTTAAAGAGCCAAAAGAGGTTTTTCTTTGCCATGATATTCTCAAGCATCTACTTATAATACTTTTTCTGTCCTATTTTATGTGAGATTGTTTGATTGCATATAGAGTTTAAGAAAAAAATAAAATATTTTAAAACTTGTGATCTAAAATAAGCCATTGAAATTTGCTTCACTATCTCAAGTTCGCAACCCCCGCCAACTCAAGCCGTCAAAGTATTAATCAAGTTCATATATTCTTATTGAATCCGTCCTATTTTTAAAAAAAAATCGCAAATAGAAATTCTTAAAGCTGTTGGGAAATTAGTCAAACAATCCAGAAAATAGTTGTTCTGACGCAGAATTTTTTCAATTGAAATGATGTACATGAGCAGATAAAATATGTCTATCAGAAATAAAAGAGTTCATTTTTTATATTTCCCAACACAATAACATCATACAAGTGGGAAATATTATCTTTTGTACATTCGTGGTGTGTACACCTATGGCTTTTAATTAACAGTTACATTAGATCCTAGTATGTAAATAACTAGGAATACACAACTGCAACAACAACAAATCTAGTGTAATCCTACAAAGTAGGATTTGGGAGGGGGAGGGGGTAAAGCGCACGCAGACCTTACCCCTACCTTGTAAAAGTAGAAAGACTGTTTCCAATAGACCCCCGACTCAAGATAAAAGTAAAAGAGATAGACACAACACGTAGTAACATCAACAAGATAAGGTGATAGGGAAACATGGTGATATAATAATCGAAGCGAAAGGATCAACATAAGGTAAAAGAAACCTACGGATATGAAGGTATGAAAATAAAAGATTAATACTAATGCTATCGACATGAAAACGAGACACTCCCGCCTAACTACTAATCTTCTACCTTAATTCCCAACCTTCACACCCTCCTATCAAGAGTCATGTCCTCAGTAAGCTGAAGGTGTGCCATGTCATACCTAATCACCTCTCCCCAATACTTCCTAGGCCTACCTCTACCTCTCCTCAACCCCACCATGGCCAACCTCTCGCACCTCCTCATTGGGGCATCTATACTCCCCCTCTTCACATGTCCGTACCATCTCAGCACGCTTATCTTCCCACATCTTATCCTCTACAGGGATCACTCCCACCTTGTCTCGGATAACTAAACTAGGAATACACAACTAAGCTTCCAAAAAAAAAAATGGGAGGGCACCTCACTGTTGCATATGATCAAAACATTAACAAAGTTCCACCCTTTTTCTGGCATTTGTATTTGGTCCATTCTTGAGCAGCTTCTAGACCGAGTTCATCTTTACCCGATATTTTTAATGCGAAGCATGACTTTATGAACAAAAATTCGTTAAAATTACAACAAATAATAGTTATGGACCCTAAGAATTTAAATATTGAACTCATTCAGCTTACAAGGTGGGGAATCAATCTTTACCAAGGTGAAAGTTCAGATAACTAACCAACTGCGCTATTAAGATTCCCGCCTGACTTATTAATTTGATAGTTAAACTAGGTCTTCTATCCTCAAGCTCTTTACACAATCTGTGCCAGTTACATCCTTAGTCTACTTGAGCCCCACTCTTTCATAATAGCCTAAGGATGTAACTGGCACAGATTGTGTAACAAACATAACAAATCTAAAACAAATTAATAACTAAATAGCAGATTCCTAAAGATACCTTCAAAGCTAACTGAATTCTAACTGGAGGATAAATTGTGCCTATTGGTGGCCAAGTTTAGAGGGTTTAATCTAGTGGGGTTGGTTAGAAAATTTTGTATTAGCTTAGGCTAGAATAGGCTTAGTACCACAACTACAATTTACAATCACTCAGTTTTAACATCAATGTTTACATTTTAGTATGATTCTAATCTGATCAAGTTTAGTTCTTCTACATATGGTTTGGTTTGTACTATGTTACTTTGTTCAATTTACCCTTTTTCCCTTTTTTTTTTTGAAGATATAATTAAGTAAATAAAAGTGTGCTCCCTTTAACAGCTTAAACTTTGAGATAAAATTGTTACACACTTTGACATAGTATATATCATAGTAAAATATCCTGAGTTCGAGTCTCACTCCCACCTTTTATTTATAAAAATAAATTCCATTTGCTTGACTCATAGAAAAAAATCAAGCCCGCACATGAAGGGCAATGTTGAAAATATATAATTATATATGCACTTCAACATTTTGTTACATCTCTCTTTTGTGAAAATTTCTCATCTCATTCACTCAAACAAATTAAGTACCCTATCATATATATTATTTTTTCCATGCGCATTTCTTGTTCTTTTTTTCTTGTCTATTTTCTTCAATAAGCTTATAAATATAATTTGCTGTTAGTGGTACGTTAAATTTTGAAAACTACTGTTTGGAAGAAATACCACCTTAATTAACATAATATTTCTTGCTAGTATAACTCAAGACTTTTATTACAATTTTGATATATTGAATAACTCAATTCGTTAGGTTAGATTATGTAATACAAAAAAGATATCCAAATAGCAAACACAAACAGCATGATATGTTCAATTCTCAGCCATGTATATATTTACTTTGCCCTAGCTAAAGGAATATGCCATTTATAGTTATTTAAGTGAAATCATTTGTAGGTTGTTTTATGGAAAAATCGAGTCTAAAAACTGCCAACTTAATTAAATAACTAGTCCGGTACGTCCTATGCAATTTGCAATGATAGCCCCCAAGATGTTTAGATAATTATACTATAAATAGAAGCAAAAATTTCATTAGCTTCCTCATCCTTCTTACAATTATCACAACTTAATTAGTAGTTATAAAATTAAGATTTATAGTTTCAATTAAGAAACAAAATGGGATCAAAGGCATTTATGCTTATTGTTTTGGCTATTTTACTTGTGATAACATCAGAAGTTGCAGCTAGGGAGTTGGCTGAGAGCACCCCCACTACTACGGACAATGGTATAATTCCTTTCTTTTAAGACATTTTTCACTTTCCTAAATGTAAAATATTTGCTTAGTACATTTCAAAAGTTTTAATCTTTTTCATTTAAACCAACTTAATTTTCTGATTTTACGGTGTTCGAATTGCTATGAATAATTACCTTTATTGTACATCAACTTAACTTGACGATATGAAAAAATTTATACACTGATAATTAATGCATGAGAGTTAAACTCATGTATGATTAATATTGGTGCAGCAAAGGTATCCGAAAAGAAAAATGATGATGTAAATTACTCGAAATTTTTAGGAGCAGGATTTCCAGGAGTCGGAGGTGGCGGATTTGGAGGATACCCCGTAGGAAGATATGGAGGATACCCTGGAGGCGGATATGGTGGATACCCTGGTGGCGGATATGGTGGATATGGTGGATACCCGGGTGGTCGTGGATATTATGGAGGTTATCCAAGAGGCGGATATGGTGGATATGGTGGCTATGGTGGTGGCTATGGAGGATATCCTAGAGGTGGTTGGTATGGAGTATGGCCTCGCGACTAATTAATTTACTAAGGAATATATATATATGAAGAATATTCAAGGTGTCTATATATAATGTGTAGTACTCTTTCTGTCCTAAATTATGTGTCACTTTTCGTTTTTTCGTTTTATCGTTGGAAGTATGAATAAATGTACCAGCAATATCCATTCACTTACTATGGGTGGATGGTCATGTCATGATTTTATATCTGTATGTGAACTTACTTGTATACGTCTTTTTTTACTTTACATATAATTGTCATTTATAAAATTAAGTGAAATCCAAGTGATCGTCGTATATTTCCTTTGTATTTATCCTCTTTTTTATTACTTTACGTTATACTATTACTATTTGGAGAGTCATAGAACTACTTTTTTAACCATGATTTTCTCAAATATTGGCTTATAACATTTTTTATAGATTCTAAATTATTATGATATCCAAATTCACAGCGAAAATTATGTTGTTACGCGAGACCTTGAACAACTATCTCAATGCCCGCCAACTCAAGCCATTAACGTATTGTGAAGTGCATATATTCTTATTGAATCCATCCAATTTTAAAAATTTCTGCACGAATAGATATTCTTAAAATTGTTGGGAAATTGGTAAAACTATCAAGAAAATAATTATTCAGATGGTTACCCTTTGCAGTAATTTGTCGTCAATTAGATTAATACACACACATGATGTGATTCGTTGCCAAGATTTTGATTTTAACAACCCAATTTAACAATAAGTTAAACATACACTGTCACACCCTTTTTCTACCCCAAAGATATGTGTGTTGTGTGGATTGTAGGTTAAAGAGTTTTCCAATTAAAGTGACAATTTTGATATAGGGATTATTTTGTTATTCAGAGTTCCCACTTGGAATTGATTTTTGTTGTTCCAAGTCACCTTTTATTTGAATCCCTGGTCAAAAGAAGGTTTAATTCTTTTATTATTGGTCTGCGAAAACAAAGTCCGAATAAAGAATTCTGTTGACCGGGGAGAAGGTGTAAGGCATTCCCCGAGTCCCGTAATTCTAGCACGGTCGCTTTATTGACTTAAACTTGGCTTGAATTAATTTTTTGGATAAACTGTGTTTTATTTGATTTTCATGTTTGCCTATGTCCACTTTTATTTCTTGATTATTAGAAAAATTAAAGAATATTTTTGAATAAAAAGATGTCAACCACACTACGCAAGCGAATGCGTGATCGAAAACGAAATTAATTAACTTATCATGAACGCGCCTCGCAAGCGAATCCGAAATCATGACAATTAATTATTTGTAATACTTTTGAGATATTAATACATTTATGTTTGAAGAAATTAGTTTAGGAAATTATTAAATGCCATTAAAGCGCTACGCAAGCAAAACCATGATTATAGCAAGAGATTAATTAAATTAGAAATTAATTAAGCTATTGAGATTATTAATTTAATTTATTAAGTGTTAAACATCACGTTACGCAAGCGAGTCCGTGAATAAAAAGTTAAGCGCGACTACTAGTTGTCTAGCGCTTAAAATTAATTACTAAGGTGATTAAGTTGTAAAGTTATTTTAATAAAAAAAAATCTGATTTATTGAGATTAATTGACTAAGAAAAACAAAATGGGCCAACTTGTTATTTTAAAGAGTGGGCAGCCATTGAGTTAAATACAAATGGGCCAGCAACTTTTCGGAAAAAATGGGCAAATGAACTTTAAAAGCATTGGGCCTGCTAGATGTAATTTTCTTCTTGGGCTTAGCTGAAATTATTATGTGAATGGAAGCATTAGGAAATCTGGCCCAAAGTCCAATTAAAACATAATTCAGCACAAGACCAATTCTTTAATTTTTTTAAATATACAAAAAAAAAAAGATTAACTTGGACACAATCCAATTTAGACCCAATCCTCCTGTAATAAACCTGTTCCTTGGAGCAGAGAAAGACATCTGTAGGGAAGAAAATATATTTTCTAAGTATTGAATTCTTTAGGAAATCCCTTAAGCTCCTAAGCAAGGAAAAGATTATTTTAAAACTTTTGGTCAATGATTTGCACCAAAACTAACCTGCTGCAAAAATATTCCTAAAAACTTACATTGGCTAGCTTATGCTTATTGACAAATAAAATTAGAAGATCTTCTTTGCAAAAATAACCAACCTTGTTCCTGATTATTTTATTCTTTTTTCGACATCTTAAAGAAGATAAGAGATCCAAAAGGGGAGGTAAGTTAAACCTTTCATCTAACTACTACACACTTTCAACGCATGACACTTAGGAGAATATAATAGCCTATAGAAGGAACTTGATAATACTAAGTTTAACACTTCAAAATGCCTTACTATTGCCATCTTCAGATATTTGGCCTTATTTAAAAATATTACATAACACAAACATATCACTTGAAGAACATGAAAACCCTCCTTGGATTAACAAAGTAATTTCTCATTAATACAAAGTTATAGTGAATTTATTACGCATGCTTACATACAAAACTATACAAGAAACAGAATGCTCTTAAGCTTATAATAAATTGAAAAGAACTCAAATAACTTCATTTCCATTCATTGTTGACCCTAAAGAAAATTACAGTCGCATATGAGGGAATACCTAGATAACAGAAAAGCAAAGATCAGTGATGAATGAACAGAAATTCCAGCAATAGTAACAACAGCCAATCAGTGCTAGAAACAGCCCAAAAAATCCCGCGAAGACACTTGAAACTAGTAACTAACAAACTCAGAACATAGCCAAACGATTGCTCTATTTTCTTAATGATTTTGCACTCTAGGAGTCACTCACAAAGCTCATATATTTCAGCTTACTAAAGTATTCAGCTGCTGATTTTTGTTCAAAGATATGTGTGTTCAAGCAACTCTAAAGATGTGTATAAGTGTAAGATCGAGTGGGTCGATCTTCTATAGGAGAAGAGCAGCCCTTTAAATAGGCAAATAAAGTCAGATTTTTTGGACAGACTTTGATTCACCAAAGGTTTGTTCAAAAGACTAACTTTGTGTGCTAAACACTGTTCAAAAATTGTCCAAAAGGTGAAAGGACAGCCTTAAAATCTGCTATGTTATAAGCAAGGAGAAAAAATATTATTTCAGCCACCCTACTAGTAAAAAGTAGGCTACTAGTACCTTATTTTATGATAAAATAACCTAAACTTCAAATTTTAACCATCAACACCAAACTACTTGCTCAATACAAATCAAACTTAAACAACTATAGACTACCAAAATATAAATAACTTTCATTGTAACTAATATTCAAACCAACTAGGCTAAATCAATTTGATTTATGCAACCAACAATCAATCAAGATCAAAGAGTCACTAACTCAATCTAAACAAATAAAAACTCATTAAATAAGCGATCATTATGAGCAGGTAATCAGAGCACCATACTGCATACCAACCTACTAAATCACAAACACTAACTAAATAAGATTCATTGAGAAATTGAGCTACTGTTTTCGGCTAAGACATCTAAACTATTTGATTCAAAGAAAATACACAAACTAAAAGATCATCATGAATAAGAAACAAACAGAAAAGTTTTAAGCTAAAACTAGGCCTAAACTAACTTCAAAGAAACAAAAAATAAATAAAAAGGAAACAAGAGATAAGGGTATACCAAACGAAAGTGCTTTATGCTAATTCGAGTACCTGAAGATGCCAAAGATGATGGGTGGCGGTTGTCCGACCCTGAGGCACATGTTTCTTTTTGGCATATGCTAAACCAATAGATTCCGGCGTCTTGTCAAAAGGAAATAAGTGCCTTTGGGTCGAAAAATAAAAAGACGGAGAAGCAGTGGAGGCAGAGGCGGCGGGCAGTGTTGGTCGCTGGAATTTTGGCTTCCAAATAATACTTATGTGATAGATCATGGAAATACCTACACACTCATGTAGGTATTAAATGGTGGTGAGGTCTCAAATTTGACGAATTTGAAGAGAAAGAGGTGGCTGGGGTTTCGGTGTTTTGGAGATTCGTGGAGTTTGGTTGGGATTTTGAGGCATTGAGTTGGAGATATGGAGATAGGAGGAGATGGTGCGAATTTGGGGGTGTTTGGGGCTGGTCGTCGTCGGCGCCGTGGAGAGGGGCGGCGGCGGCAGAGGGGGAAAGGAGAAAGAAGAAGGAGCCCTAGGGTTTGGGTTATGGGAGAAATGGCCCATGTTTTATGATTTTAGAGGGATTATATACCTCTTGGAGGATCAAATGAGGACCATTGGATCAGAGTATGATAAAGGGCTGAGATTTGGTCTTAGTTTCACTTAATGAAACGACGTAGTTTAATCATGAAACTACGTCGTTTTGGACCAGATCTTGGTAGGTCATTTATTGGACTGGGTATGGCCAAATTTGGATCAAATTTTGGGCCAATTTTGGCTCAAGTTTAATTAAAATGCACTAGCCCAATCCCTTTTCCCTCTAATGAAATTATAGTCTTATTTAGTCATAAAGAAAACGTACAAGTAGAAAGAATTTTTTTTTGTATATATAATTTAAAGATGCAAACTAAGATATATAAATAAAAGGTAAAAAATATTTTTGGTACTTTTTAATTAAGTAATTCACATAAAAATGCACAAATAAGTTCAAAGAAAAATAACTAAAATAGCTAAAACCATCTAAAAGTTAGTTTTTTGTTGGAGAATTAAAAACGTGCAAAAATTAGGTATTCATAGCTGCCCCTCTTTGCTCGAGAACATGAAGAGTTTTTGTGCAAAGAAAAATGAACGCCATGGCTAATTTTTGCTCACATAATACTCCAATGAAGAATTTTCAGAAAAAGGGTGATCGAACCTTGCTTCCGAGGTTGCCTATATATCCTCGGCTATAAAAGAATCATGTCAGTGTAGTTCTGGAAATATTTGGTAGCTGGGACTATCGGACACTGGATTTAAGACTGTTGCTGTTGTTGTTGTTGCTGTTACTGTTACTTGCTGCTTACATCAAAGGAAAAAGAGAAGAGAGCTACATATGTCTACAAACTAAGAGTTACAAAATTCCTATCTATGTGCCTCTTGGAGTCAAATCTTGATTCTTGGCTTGCTCACTTGTGTTGACCTTAGATTGGATCTTGATGCTCTTTGAAGAAAAGATTATGACTCAATCTCAGTCACTCGCCTTCCTGATTCGAAATTGAGAAGATGAATCTTGAGATGTTGGGTTGGTGACACATTATCAAAGTTAACTCCAACTATCTTGTGATCGAAAGATTTCTTTATTCTGATGAGAAACTAAAATTGTAAGCTTTAATCATCACAATATGTGCTCTACGGCAGGGCCAGTAAAGCCATCAAATACGAACAAAACGAACAAAATTTTCAATCCCTATTTGGCACTGAGAAAATTATGTGAGTTTGGGTAAAGCTGCAGATCAACTTATTTTATTTGAAAGATGCAAAAATGAAACTAAAGGCTCCGAAAAGGATGTTTCTGGCTTAGGTATAAAATTGATAAAACTTAGATTTAGGAGGTGCATCTCCCATGGGTAGCATTGGAATGACTGTGAGATTGAAGGACTCGAATAGGAATTGTGTCTTCTAGGATTGGTGACTCATAGTGTGTCTCCTATTAGAATGAACACGGCCGAATCAAGCTAGGAAATGTGTCTCATACGAGTGAGGTTGAAGGACTCGGACTAGGGAGTACGTCTCTTAGGAATAAAGGTTCAGATTAGGAAGTGCGTCTCCTATTAGAATGACTCAAACTAGGAAGTGTGTCTCTTATTAGAATGACTCAAACTAGGAAGTGTGTCTCCTATGAATGAGGTTGAAAGATTCGGACTAGGAAGTACATCTCCTAGGATTGATGGTTCAGATTAGGAAGTGTGTCTCCTATGAGTGAGGTTGAAGGACTTGGACTAGGAAGTGCGTCTCCTAGGAATAAAGGTTCATATTAGGAAGTGCGTCTCCTATTGGAATGACTCAAACTAGGAAGTGTGTCTCCTACGAGTGAGGTAGAAAGACTCGGACAAGGAAGTGCGTCTCCTAGGATTGATGGTTCAGATTAGAAAGTGTGTCTCCTACTGGAATGACTCAAACTATGAAGTGCTTCTCCTACGAGTGAGGTTAAAAGACTTGGACTAGGAAGTACGTCTCCTAGGATTGGTGGTTCGGATTAGGAAGTGTGTCTCCTATTGGAATACCTCGAACTAGGAAGTGTGTCTCCTACGAGTGAGGTTGAAAGACTCGGATAAGGAAGTACGTCTCCTATTGGAATCACTCAAACTAGGAAGTGCGTCTCCTACGAATGAGGCTGAAAGACTCGGACTAGGAAGTGCGTCTCCTAGGATTGGTGATTTGTATTAGGAAGTGCGTCTCCTATTGGAATGACTCAAACTAGGAAGTGCGTCTCCTACGAATGAGGTTGAAATACTTTGAGGGAATGTTACTCGGGGTTGGCGCCTTGTATCATAGAGAAAGAATGTAACTAGGGGTTGGCGCCCTGTATCACTAAGAGGGAATATAATCAGGGGTTGGCACCCTATATCAGTGAGAAGGAATGTAACCAGGGGTTGGCACCATGTATGACTGAGATAGAATATGACCTGGGGTTGGCACCCTGTATCGCTGAGAGAAGTTAACCAAGGGTTGGCGTCTTGTATCACTTAGAGAGAAGGTAACTAAGGGATATGATACCTTGTATGAAAACGGAACCTCACTAAAGATTAGTGTACCTTATATTGGAAAATACAGCTAGGGATTGGTGTACCCTATACTGAACATGCGACTAGGGAGTGGTGTGCCCTATATCAAAATGGAGCCTCAACTAAGGACTGATGTACCTTATGCTGGGAAAATACAGTGGATGATGATGTGATTATGGGCATGCGTAGAAAGAAAAAGCAGAGACTTTGAAGAACTTACCTTTGGTGACGTTCGTACTTTGAGAACTTCATTTCTACGCTACTTTGTTTCCTGTTTCAAACAAAGAAAGATTTGTGAGTTTAACAGTGGTGGTCGGTTTGTGGTCTTGAATGCCCTGAGTAGTCTGAATTTGCGGCCACTCCATTGTTAGAGAACTGATTTGTCAGTATGGTATCAAACTTGGAGGCTTTGTACCATGTTTTGGAGACTTTGGCTTTCTAATGTTTCACCTGACTGTTTCGTACTTGGATGTTCATGGTGTCGCTGACCCTTGTCTAAAAAACAAAGACTTGTTTTGGGTGGCTTTTCCTCTCGGGATTAAACTTGGTTGTCTCATACGCAGCACTAGTTTTTTTGAGTCTGTAAAACTTTCATCTTTTACCACATAAGCATGTTTTGCTTATGTGACTCTTTCTGATTTCTTTGAAATGCTTTGTTAGGCTTTTCAAACATGTTTATCAAAAGAAGATCACGGGTAGATTTGTGTCTTTGCCCCTCTGTGTATGCCCCACATCCATTGTTTTGCACTTTTGGGAAATGGTGACCAATTTTGTGGCCTTTTCTTTGTTGGCTTCTAAACAAATAGACCAGCGAACTTCTCTTTGGAACTTCCGTCTATATGAACCCTTAGTTCTTATTTAACTTCAATAACTTATTGTGCACATTACTTCCTCGATTATGTACTTTTTGATGTGCTAGGATTAACTCACTTTGTACAATTGGAAAGCTGGTAATAGATTTTGAAATCATTTTTCGGTTGTTTTAACAAAGACTGACTCAAAATAAATAAATAAATAAAACATGACGTGATGTGGAAGTGAGAAGAAATAGTATTTAACTGTAAATGACAATTTAGGGGGAAAGAAAGAAAGAAGAGGCTCCTTTGAATATGGTAGCCGACTTTAATGATCGTGACATACATTTTGGACTGAACGGCTAAATATATCCAACCAATCTATCTTTTATTCTTGTTGTTCCCTTTCATCTTTGAAGTTGGCCTCTTTGCACCAATCGTTTGTATCAAATCACAGCTCACCTTCGACCGGTAGTGGACCGAAAGGTTTTCACCAACCGACCTCTCTCATTTATTTATCTCTGCTTACCATCGCCTTATAGTGCCCATGAGGGTTTTCACTAGTAAGACTCTCTCGTTTTTTATTTTGTTTTGCTTTCTTGTGTGAACAACTTGACATTATTCTATGTCGTGTGACAATTGTTTCTTATTGCGTGCTTTGCTTAGCATTCTTAAAGACAGATTAGGAGGTCTTTATTTGGAAGGCTTTTGGATAGGGTTAGAAATAAATGGTTTCATAAAGGCTCAAAATAGACTCAAGATGATAGGGTTGTATACTTACAACTCTTGGAATCTACTCTTCATAAAAACATAAAAAACTCTTGCCCCAATTTCAGATACTGGGGAATTTTTATTTTTGATTTGGTTAGACTGAACCCTAGTGTAGATCTGCCTACATATCCTCTAAAGGAATCAAGTCAAACGTAGTTCAAACTAACACGAAGGATTTCTTTGTTGTTTTTCTTCTCTTTTCCTTTTCTTCTCTTTTTTTTATATAATCAAATTATCCTAGCTCCTATTTTCTGGTATGGATATTCGACTTTTTTGTTTACCCTACACGTGATTCCAAAAGAGGGGGGTCAACGAAAAATAAAATAGGCTCAAAAAGGGGTGATGAAGGATATAAAGTGTTTGGGTAGTAGAAAAAGGGTCTATTCCTTAAGAATGCCAAACATTCTATCTCTTCCTAGGTTCGACATTGATGGACATGACTGTCTTCTTGGTTTTGTCAGTTGTATATCTGCATCGTCAATATCTTATTTGCAACATATGACCTTTGACAATTATTTGGAGCCAACTTTTCTTGGTCTTTGTCTTTATGTGAAATGATGCACTTCAATACCAGCTAATCCATTTAAAATTCCCTGGAATGCACATTCTCTGGAGATTTAGGTCATCTTCCCTGATATGATTAGATTATGGTAGGCCGTGGAAAAAACCTTTTTCATTGATTAGTCCAACAAAACATCAACCCATTCAAATATCCTTAAGCCGGATTTTCATGATAGATTGAGATGAAGATCTTTAACCTCTATGGATATAAATATTTTGGCTCCTCGTGAACTTGACACATGCTTATGATCAAAGTGTTTCAGCCTTTTCCTTATCTTCAAAGTATTTTTTCTCGATTTATTTCAAGATTGGACAGGCTTTCTAAAATCTAGCCAAAATTCTACATGCATGTCATGTCACTGAAATTGGCGTGAAAAAACTATATATGCAAGAAGAATTAAACATAACAGATTAAAATGACACAACATGAAAAGTTACATTTTATTGATTAAAGGATATAGAGGTTTGATGATAGGACAAACAAACAACATCTGGATCACAACCTCGAAGTAATCCAGATGATAGAAATTATGATAAAATAAGTTACCAAGACTCCTTCCCGACAAGGAGGGAAGTGACTTTCCAATTACCATGCTTGACATCTTAGCTATGAATTTGCACATCAGCGTCAAACAGGACCTTCAATAATTTTGATCGCCTTGCATTCAATGGACATGTTCTTGACTTTTTCAGCAAACTGTCCCCATTTTATTGTAAATCATCCAAACATTGCGTGCTTTGTCATGATGTTTTGGGTGTCATTATCTTGGACCATGATCGTTCCTTCTTGAATCATTATTTCTATTTCCTTTTTCAAAGCACGAGAATCCTTAGTGCTATGCCCCCGGACATTAGAATGATACACGTACCGTACAGTAGGGTCAAAACCTTTTGCATATGGATCAGAAACATACCCTCGAAGCGGCTCAATTATGCCATAATGTTTTAACTTTTCAAATAAACGTATGTAGGATTCTATGATTGGAGTAAAATTGCCCCTCTGCTTATGTTCCCTTTCATACTCCTATCTTGGACGAGGGTTGTAGGGTGATTGAGAACTCTACTGTCGCGGATGAAGGTTTCTTGGAGCTAGGGCCCGCATTTGTTGGCGATTGGATGGTTTGGCATAAGACTGAGCATTGAATGCTGCTTGTTGCGGAGAAACTAAGCATTGAGGATCCGTGGGTGGATAGTAGTATTGTGGGGAACCATAGGAAACATGATGAGAGTGCCAATATTGTTGAGATGCTCCCTTTTGACCTCTTTTCGACCCTAATGCCAACGTGGTCTCTTCATCTTTCTTCGTTTGGTTAGCAAGGTTGTCCGACCTATTCTGAATTGCTTGGTTGGCTGCTTTGAGATTCGCGTGACTTATAATTAGGCCACTCTTAAGGTCATTCTCGACCATTTCTCCTATCTTGATTACTTCAGCAAAAGGTCTGCATATTGCAGACATCATATTTTGAAAATAATCAGGCTCCTGAGCCTGAAAGAAGACAGTGATCAATTTGTGGTCGTCCGTGGGTGGCTTAACTCTAGATGATTTCTCTCTCCACTTAATGGCATATTCCCTGAAGCTTTCAGTCGGTTTCTTCTTCATATTCAAGAGGGAATTGCGGTCTGGCGCAATATCAATATTGTACTGGAATTGTTTGACGAAGGCTTGGGCATGTCGTCCCAAATGTGCCAGTGAGAGACATCTTGGTCAATGAACCATTCAAAGGCTACCCCCACAATATTCTCCCCGAAATAAGCCATCAACAACTCTTCTTTTCCTCCCGCGCCCCTCAGCTAGTTGCAGTACTTTTTCAAGTGGGCGATAGGGTCACCGTGTCCATCATATTTCTCAAATTTTGGGGTCTTGAACCCTGGTGGCAAATGGATGTGAGGAAACAAGCACAAAATACTGAATAAGACATTTTTGTGACCACCTAGTCCTTGTATGTTCTGCTCAAGACTTTTTATTTTCCTGACCATCTCATCTGGCTCTCCTGTCTTGACAACCTTTTCATTTTCTGTAGGTGACTCAAACTGTGGGGTCTGATTGTGTGGAGTCAAAACCTTAAAAGCCATATCTGTAGAGTAGTATTGGCCATCATAAGCAAGATATAATGGCTCGATGTTTGGCCTTGTCACAGGATTTGGTGGCGGGATTGTATACACTGGCGCGCCAGACATAACGAGAGGGGTGTTCTTAACCGGTGCGACAGGAGGTCGCATATTGGAGGTACCAGGGGCGGTAGGGAAACTGTAATTTGGCACATACCCCGAAGGTAGAATATTATTACTCATTGTGGGGAGCGGTGGTTGAGTATCCAGGGGTACGGTGGAAGTTCCCTCTAAGGGACCCTGAGGCGGAGGCTGACCGGAGACCCAAGCTTGATACACATCAGACAGTTGTTGTTGCAATCTTCTTACTTCCTCCGACTCTTGCTCAACTGATTGACCTTGAGGGTCGTCACTGACCACCTCAATTTCATCATTGTTAGCTTCCTCTTAGATCAGGTAAAGTAATGATGTGTTGACAGTTTTACCACAAACCAACCACCTTAAGCTTACTAAATAAGAGACAACAAACGTGTTAGGGTTAAGCATTTTACATATATGAATCACACGTAATATGTCATGCTCCTAATAATATCACCACTTCTAACATGTTTTTGGAAGGCTTCATGTTTCATTCCAGCTTATAAGGTTGCTGCTTATTGACACTCTTGTTTTCTCTCTTTCTTCTTTTTTTAATACCTTTTTTTATCTCCATCCCTTATTTTGTAATTATTAAGAAATATTTCGATCGAACCTTTTGGGGGTTACCTGCGTATCATGTCGCCGCATGAATCAGATCATTACGTAGTTCAGGGATACCAGAAATAAAGTAAATAAACTAACTCTTTTTCTAATTTATTTATCAATCTTTGTTTTTTTTCTTGAAAATCATACCACAAAAGCTCCTAACAAGGAAAGTATTTTGAAATTTTTTGAAAGAAAGACTTCTAAACAAGAAAAAAAATATTTTTGGATTTTTATTTTTTATTTTGTTTTTGATAATTTTGGAAAGAAAGAGAATATTTTGTTTGAATTTAGAAGTTTTAAAATTCTTTTGGAGTAAGACTTTAGAAAAAGGAAGAAAATATTTTTGGATTTAATGTCTCAAATAAAGACTTCTAAAGAAGGAATTAAAGGAAAAAATATTTGGATTTTTAAAAATTGGGGGGCGAAACCGATGAGGTTTGCCTACGTATCTCACATCTGGTGAGAATCAGATCCACGTAGTTCGGTGAAACCGACTATATTTTCTCTTTTTATTTTTTATAAAAATTAATCTTTAAAAACATACGCACTAGACAACATAAATATTTCTAAAATGACGGACATTTGTACTAAAATCGAGAGAATGATTTTTTTTTATTTCTTTTTTATTTCTCTCTAATCATTTAACTGATCTATCCTAAAGCCGGTCGACATGCAAGCCGCCCAAATAATATAACAGGTAGCACATAACATGAATATAATGGTCTCAACAAGGTGCCTGTCATAAAACAGAACCCGACTCTGTGTCGAGCCCTGTTAAGTCAAATGCACATGATGCAAATAAAGCGAACCTACTAGGGATATTTGGCATGAGGTTTGTTCTTCTAGGTTTAAATCCTGGTAGAGAAAGTATCTAGACTGGTTTAACTCGAGCAGACAACTCGAGCCGAGGAGGGTCAGCGTACCGATAGCATTGCTTTCCGACTTAGCTGGTGGTGCTCTCTGCCTAAAACATGTATGACTAAAATCCTTCACCGGACTACAAGCACCTCGTCTATCTCAAATAAAGTGGGCTATATCAAGTAAATGCCCAATTTTAATTTCAAGAAGACTTAGAGGGGTGCGCGAGAAGACAATTTTTATGTACAGTTCAGCGATATTAAAGTGGTAAAAAGCGGACAAGTAGCACAATAGGCACAAATAAATCACAATATATACAAAATTAATATAGCCAAATAAAAGTCAACATGTACAAGCTCGAATTCTGGGTCCCCAACAGAGTCCAGAGCTGTCACACCCCTTTTCTACCCCAAAAGATATGTGTGTTGTGTGGATTGTGGGTTAAAGCGTTTTTCCAATTAAAGTGACAATTTTGAAATAGGGATTATTTTGTTATCCAGAGTCGCCACTTGGAATTGATTTTTGGTGTTCCAAGTCACCTTTTATTTGAATCCCTAGTCAAAGGAAGGTTTGACTCTTTTATTATTGGTCTGCGAAAATAAAGTCCGGATAAGGAATTCTATTGATCAGGGAGAAGGTGTAAGGAATTCTCCGAGTCCCGTGATTTTAGCACAGTCGCTTTATTGACTTAAACTTAGTTTGAATTAATTTTTTGGATAAACTGTGCTTTATTTGATTTTTATGTTTGCCTATGTCCGCTTTTTTTTCTTGATTATTAGAAAAATTAAAGAATATTTTTTGAATAAAAAGATGTCATAACAACACTACGCAATCGAATGCGTGATCGAAAAATTAAATGCCACTAGCGCGCTACGCAAGCGAAACCGTGATTATAGCAAGAGATTAATTAAATTATGAATTAATTAAGCTATTGAGATTATTGATTTAATAAATTAAGTATTAAACATCACGCTATGCAAGCGAGTCCATGAATAAAACGTTAAGCGCGCCTACTAGTTGCCTAGCGATTAAAATTAATTACTAAGACGATAAAGTTATAAAGTTATTTTAATAAAAGAAAATCTGATTTATTGAGATTAATTGACTAAGAAAAAAATAAAAAAAATTGGGCCAACTTGTTATTTTAAAGAGTCGGCATCCATTGAGTTAAATACAAATGGGCCAGCAACTTTTCGGAAGAAATGGGCAAATGAACTTTAAAAGCATTGGGCCTGCTAGGTGTTATTTTCTTCTTGGGCGTAGTTGAAATTATTATTTGAATGGAAGCATTAGGAAATCTGGCCCAAAGTCCAATTAAAACAAAATTCAGCCCAAGATCAATTCTTTAATCTTTTTAAACATACAAAAAAAAAGATTAACTTGGACACAATCCAATTTAGACCCAATCCTCCTGTAATGAACATGTTACTTGGAATAGAGAAAGACATTTGTCGGGAAGAAAACATATTTCCTAAGTATTGAATTCTTTACGAAATCCCTTAAGCTCCTAAGCAAGAAAAAGATTATATTAAAACTTTTGGTCAGTGAATTGCATCAAAACTAGCCTGCTGCAAAATATTCCTAAAAACGTACTTTGGCTAGCTTATGCTTATTGACAAATAAAATTAGAAGGTCTTCTTTGCAAAAATAACCAACCTTGTTCTTGATTATTTATTCTTTTTTCGACATCTTAAAGAAGATAAGAGATCCAAAAGGGGAGGTAAGTTAAACCTTTCATCTTACTACTACACACTTTGAATGCATGGCACTTGAAGAATATAATAGCCTATAAAAGGAACTTGATACTACTAAGTTTAACACTTCAAAATGCCTTACTATTGCCATCTTCAGATATTTGGCCTTATTTAAAAATATTACATAACACAAACACATCACTTGAAGAACATGAAAACCCTACTTGGATTAACAAAGCCATTTCTCATTAATACAAAGTTATAGTGAATTTATTACGCATGCTTACATACAAAACTATACAACAAACAGTATGCTCTTAAGCTTATAATAAGTTGAAAATAACTTAAATATCTTCGTTTCCATTCATTGTTGACCCTAAAGAAAGTTACAGTAGCAAATAAGGGAATACCTGAATAACATAAAAGCAAAGATTAATGATGAATGAACAGAAATTCCAGCAACAGTAATAACAGCCAATCAGTGTTAGAAATATCTCAGAAAATCCCGTGAAGACACTTGAAAGTAGTAACTAACAAACTCAGAACTTAGCCAAACGATTGCTCTATTTTCTTAATGATTTTGCACTCTAGGAGTCACTCACAAAGCTAACGAATTTCAGCTAACTATTCAGCTGCTGATTTTTGTTCAAAGATATGTGTGTTCAAGCAACTCTAAAGATGTGTGTAAGTGTAAGATCGAGTGAGCCAGTCTTTTAGAGGAGAAGAGCAACCCTTTAAATATGCAAATAAAGTCAGATTTTTTGGACAGATTTTGGTTCACCAAAAGTCTGTAAAAAAGACTGACTTTGTGTGCTAAACACTATTCAAAAGTTGTCCAAAAGGTAAAAGGACAGCCTGAAAATATGCTATGTCAGAAGTAAGGAGTAAAAATATCATGCCAGCCACCATACTAGTAAAAAGTATTCTACTAGTACCCTATTTTGTGATAAAATAACCTAAACTTCAGATTTTAACTATCAACACCAAACTACTTGCTCAAAACAAATCAAACTTAAACAACTATGGACTGTCAAAACATAAACAACTTTCATTGTAACTAATACTCAAACTAACTAGGCTAAATCAATTTGATTTATGCAACCAACAATCGATCAAGTTCAAAGTGTCACGACCCAACTCCATGCCAGGCTGTGATGGCATCCACACTGTTGTTGGACAAGCCAACAGTGAACAACTTAGCAATTTTCCATTTTTGTTTATCAAGAAATTCCAACATTTAGCTTTACTTATATTTAAAGCATTTGATAAATAAAGGATTTTTTTTATGAAAAACAAACGGAAACATCCAAAAGCATTTATAACTATTGAATTACAACCGATAAATCAAAGTCTACTAATACGTGCCAAGATCTGGTGTCACAAGTGTTTGGGCAACTAGTAGAATATAAAACAAATGACTATCCTACTGTCTGAAACAGAATAGACAGATAAAAATAAAAGAGAAACTCCTACATGTTGTTGAACGGCTCAGAAGGGGCAGCTCACCGTGAAGTCTCGGTCCAAGATCAGGTATGCTTGCCGGGCGGGTAACTAGATGTACCAGCCTCAGATCCTGTATAATTAAGTACAGAAGCGTAGTATGAGTACATAAATAATATGCCTAACCTCGAAGAAGTAGTGACGAGGGGTCGACTTGAAACTTACTAGGCCAATAATAATGTAATAAAAGTATTATGCTAAGCATGGATATCATAAATGGTACTATCAGTTCAACAACAGGAAGAAATAAGTCTTTCTTTCATAATTATAACTTAAATTTCAGTAATACCATTTAGCAACTTACGTTTCAAGGCATTTAAGCATAATAAATCGCAGAAAATTTCCAAATAATTAGCATGCACAATTATGCCGAGGTCGTACGGCATGATCCAACAAAATATTTAAACTGTGCACTGTCGGAGGGTCAAACGGCGCGAATCATAGATGCATCTATTTAATACCGAGGCGCTCGGCCCGATCCACAAATAATAATTTATTTTCAAGAAAACACAAGTTTCTCATTTAAAGTCAAGTATCTCATACAAACCTTCAAGTAAGTGAGTTTAACCTACACAATTCTTTTATCAATTTCTATCATGACTAAGTGATTATATTAGCAAGTAAGGGCACAAACATTCCAAGTATAGCATGATACGGGTCCTAGACCACATGGACAATAGCATAATAGTAGCTACGTACGAACTCTCGTCACCTCGTACGTACATAGAACCCACAATTAGGTACAAACATTTATTTATTTCGCCTATGGGGTTAATTCCCTCTTACAAGGTTAGAAAGGAGACTTACCTTGTCTCAAAGCCTACTTCCCAAATCAAGAACGCGCTCAAACCTCTAAATTTGACGCCAAACTACTCGAAACTAGTCAAACGTTACATAAACTAATAAATCCATGCTCAAAAGTTAATAATTCCACCATTTAGGTGATTACCCAACCTAAATTGCAAGATTCCTAAAATTCACCCCCGGGTCCATGTACCCGGATTTCAGAAATATTTAAAGAAAGTTTTTACCCATAACCTTAGGAACATAAATATATGATATTTACTAAATTCCATAACGAATTTCGTGGTTAAACTCATTTTTATCAAAAACCTAGGTTTTCACCTAAACTCATGAATTTCACTAATTTACATGTTATTACCTACCCATAAACTATGTATTTAACTTATATTGTATAGAAATTACTTACCTCAGAGTGCTAAGTGAAATCCCCTCTCTAAGAGCTCCAAGAATCGCCCAACAATGGAAGAAATGAGCTAAAATAGCCTTAAGTCCCGTTTTTTAAAATTTTCTGCCCAGGTCTACCTTCTTCGCGATCGCAGAAGAGGCCTCGCGATCGCGAAGGCAAACGGCCCAGGCCCAGGAAAGTTTACCCATCACGAACACTACAGGAGCAATGCGAACGTGGAGGCTTGCTTGGCCTACCCTACGTGAATGTGAGGGCTTCTTCGCGAACGCGAAGAACGAACAACGACCATCAGCTCATCGTCTTCTACGCGAACGCGAGGCTAGAGGACCCAGACTTCCGCGAACGCGGTCCTGCGCACGTGAAAGCGAAGGGAAAAAGCTGCCCAGCCCATAGCACCCCATATCCTTCATCGCGAACGTGAGGGTCTGATCGCGTTCGCTAAGAAGGAAACCAGAAGCAGAAATCTGGTGTGTTTCAACTCAACTCCGGGCGGTCCG
Organism: Nicotiana tomentosiformis; assembly: GCF_000390325.3. NCBI lineage: Eukaryota > Viridiplantae > Streptophyta > Magnoliopsida > Solanales > Solanaceae > Nicotiana > Nicotiana tomentosiformis. Next base: position 5,270,470 of record NC_090820.1, on the reverse strand, counting down.
AAATGCACCTGAGCCCCTCAGGACCCTTCCAACTACTCCAACAAGTCTATAAACATAATACGGACTTGCTCGAACTCTCGAAACGCAAAAAATAACAACAAAACCAAGAATCACACCTCAAAACCAAATTGAATCAAACTTTGAACTTCAAGTTTCTAAATCGCTCCGAACGCGTCGAGTCATACTTAGACTACTCGGATTGACACCAAATTTTGCGTGCAAGTCTTAAATGACATTACAGAACTATTCCCGGTCTCGGAATTCCATTCGGACCTCGGTATCACTAAAATCTACTCTAAACCAAATTTAAAGAACTTCAAAAACCTTCAAGAACCAACTTTTACTATTAGGCGCCGAAACGCTCCCGGTCACCCAAAACCCGATCCGAACATATGCCCAAGTCCGAAATCATCATACAAACCTATTGGAACCGTCAAATCCCAATTCTGAGGTTGTTTACTAAAAATATTGACCATAGTCAAACTTGGCCTTTCAAGCCAACCTTAAGAAACTAAGTGTTCCAATTTCAACCCAAACTCTTCTAAATCCCAAACCAACCATCTTCATAAGTCATAAATCAGTAAAAGCAAGTACGGGAAGTGTTATTTAGGGAAACAGGGTTCTAAAAAGCAAAACGATCGGTCGGGTCGTTACATTCTCCTCCTCTTAAAAAAAACTTTCGTCCTCGAACGAGTTTAGATTCATACCTGATGTGATGAATAAGTGTGGATATCTACTCCGCATGTCCTCCTTGGACTCCCAAGTTGCCTCCTCTTGGATCTCAACTGGCGATCCTGTCTAGCAATAATGGCAACTGGCTCATCCTCATAATCCAAGCTCTCATCAAGCTGAATAGTGCTGAAGTCTAACACATGTGACAGGTCGGCATGATACCTCCGGAGCATAGACACGTGAAAAACTGGATGAACCCCTGATAGGCTAGGAGGCAAAGCAAGCTCATAAGCAACTTCCCCAACTCGCCTCAATACCTCAAATGGGCCTATAAACCTTGGCCTCAACTTGCCCTTCTTTTCGAATCTCATAGTACCCTTCATCGGCGAGACTTTCAAGAGAACCTTCTCGCCTACCATAAATGATACATCATGCGCCTTCTGATCCGCGTTAATCTTCTGTCTGGACTGTACTGTGAGAAGTCGCTCCTGAATCAACTTTACCGTTTCCAAGGCATCCTTCACCAGATCAGTACCATATAACCTAGACTCGCCGGGCTCAAACCACTCGATGGGAGAACGACATCGCCGACCATATAAAGCCTCAAATAGAGCCATCTCGATGTTGGACTGATAATTGTTGTTGTAAGCAAACTTGTCCAATAGCAAGAACTGATCCCACTATCCCCCAAAGTCAATCACACATGCTCTCAGCATGTCCTCCAATATCTGAACTGTCCGCTCTGACTGCCTGTCGGTATGTGGATGAAACATTGTGCTAAGCCCTACAAGGGTCCCAAACTCACTCTGTACGGCTCTTCAGAAATATGAAGTGAACTGAGGGCCTCTATCTGATATGATGGAAACATGCACACCGTGCAACCGAACTATCCCCCTAATATAAATCTGGGCCAATTTCTCTGAAGTATATGTAGTCACAACTGGAATGAAGTGTGCCGAATTGGTCAATCTGTCGACAATGAACCAAACTACATCAAACTTCCGTAAGGTCCGCGGCAATCCAACTACGAAGTCCATAGTGACGTGCTCCCATTTCCACTTAGGTATAGTCATCTGCTGAAGTAGGCCACCTGGCCTTTGGTGCTCATACTTGACCTGTTGGAAATTTAGACACCTAGATACATACTCCACTATGTCTTTCTTCATCCGCCGCCACCAATAATGCTATCTCAGGTCACGATACATCTTCGTAGCACCTGAGTGAATATAATACCGAGAACTGTGTTCCTCCTCTAGAATCCTCTCCCTCAAGCCATCAACATTAGGAACACATAGATGACCCTGGAGTCGCAGAACACCATCCTCGCCAATAGAAACTTCTTTAGCACCACCCTGTAGTACTGTCTCTCTAAGAACTGCCAAGTGCGGATCATCAAACTGTCGGGCCTTGATCTGCTCCAATAATGAAGACTGAGCAACAACACATGCAAGAACTCGATTGGGCTCTAAAATATCCAACCTCACAAGTCTGTTAGCCAAGTACTGAATGTCCAAAGCTAGTGGCCTCTCCTCCGCTGAAATAAATGCCAAGATACCCATACTCTCTGCCTTCCTGCTTAAGGCATCCGCGACCATATTTTCCTTGCCCGGATGATAAAGAATGGTGATGTCATAATCCTTCAGTAACTCGAGCCATCTACGCTGCCTCAAATTGAGATCCTTTTGCTTGAATAAATGTTATAAGCTGCGATGATCAGTATAAACCTCACATGACACCCAATACAGATAATGCCTCCATATCTTAAGAGCATAAACAATCGCGGCTAACTCCAAATTGTGCACAAGATAATTCTTCTCATGAATCTTCAGCTGATGCGAAGCATATGCAATAACTCGCCCCTCCTGCATCAATACACAACCTAAGCCAACGCGTGAAGTGTCGAAATATACCGTATACATCCCTGAGACGGAAGGCAACACTAGAACCGATGCTGTAGTCAAAGCTGTCTTCAGCTTCTGGAAGCTCGCCTCACAATCCTCGAACCAACGGAACGGAGCACCCTTCTAGGTCAATCTAGTCAAAGGTGCTGCAATGGATGAAAAGCCCTCCACAAACCGACGATAATAGCCTGCTAACACCAAGAAACTCCTGATCTCAGTCGCCGAAGAGGGATGAGACCAACTCTGAACTGCCTAAATCTTCTTGGGATCCACTTTAAAACCCTCTCGTGATACAACATACCCCAAGAATGCCACAGACTCTAACCAAAACTCATATTTGGAGAACTTAGCATGTAGCTCATGTTCTCGCAATGTTTGAAGTACCACTCTCAAGTGTTGCTCGTGCTCCCCCAGGCTACGTGAGTAAATCAAAATATCATCAATGAAGACTAACAAAGGAATCAATATAAGGCCTGAACACCCGGTTTATCAAATCCATAAACGCCGCTGGGGCATTAGTCAAATCGAAGGACATCACTAGAAACTCATAATGACCATATCTAGTACGAAAGGCAGTCTTCGGAACATCTGAGTCCCGAATCTTTAACTGATGGTATCCTGATCTCAAGTAGATCTTAGAAAACACCCTAGCACCCTGCAACTGGTCAAACAAATCATCGATGCACGGAAATAGGTACTTGTTCTTGATGGTAACCTTGTTCAACTGGCGGTAATCAATGCACATCCACATAGTCCCATCTTTCTTCTTCACAAATAACACTAGTGCACCCCAAGGCGATACACTGGGTTTCACAAACCCCTTTGCTAAAAACTCCTCAAGCTGCTCCTTCAACTCCTTCAATTGGTGCCTGGAGCCAAATCAATACGGAAATCAATATCACGATTTGGCGGCATGCATGGAAGGTCAGAAGGAAACACATCGGCGAACTCCCGGACTACTGGCACTGAATCACTCATCGGAGACTCTGCGGTGGTGTCTCGAACATAAGCTAGATAAGCCAAACAACCCTTCTCGACCATATGTTGAGCCTTTAGGAAAGAGATGACCCGACTAACTGTACTAACCGAGGAACCCTTCCACTCCAATCTCAGAAATTCTGGCATCGCTAAGGTAATAGTATTGGCATGGCAATCAAGAATGGCGTGATATGGAGATAACCAGTCTATGCCCAGGATGACCTCAAAGTCGATCATATCAAGCAACAGAAGGTCCGCTCTAGTCTCGTGACTATAGAACGTGACCACAAAGGACCGGTAGATCCGATCCACAACCACAGAATCACACACAGGAGTGGACACATAAATAGGAGTACCCAAGGACTCACGAGGAATATCCAGAAATTGAGCAAACAGAGATGACACATATGAATAGGTAGACCCTGGATCAAATAATACCAAAGCATCCCTACCGCATACAAAAATAGTACTTGTGATCACTGCATCTGAGGCCAATGCATCTAGTCTGGCCGGAAAAGCATAGAATCTGGCTGGAGCGTCGGCGGGCTGGCCCCCGCCTGACTGAACAGTAGCTGACTGGCCTCCCACCTGGCCTCCACCTCTAGGACGGCCCCTACCAGCTTACCCTCCGCCTATCGGCAGCCGAACAGCCGGTGCTAAAATCATATGCTGCTGGGCCTGCTGTACTGCCTTGCCCCGAAGCCTGGGGAAGAATCTCCTTATGTGACCGAGATCTTTGCACTCGAAACAGCCCCTCGGTGCGGCGATCTACTGCCCTGATGTCTGACCCTGATGGCCTATCGACCCACTGGAAGAAGCCTGAATAGCCGGTGGGCGGTATGAACTCTCCAGCATGGCACTGAAATAGGAGCTGGAAAAACCCTGGTGACCTGAGTACCCACTGGAAGAACCCTGGATGGCTGGTGGGTGGTAAGAACTCTCTGGCATGGCGCTGAAATAGGGGCGCGCTGGAGCACCCCAAGGAGGTGGTGGTGATGAATATGGAGGCCTGCTAGGCTGACCCCTCCCAAACTGTCCTCTTCCCCTAGTCGGGGCACCTCTAAACTCTCCAGAGAAACAAGCCCTCTTGTCCTGCTGCATCTTCTCTCTCCCCCTCTGACGGTAGCCCTCAATCCTCCGAGCAATCTCCACTACCCACTGATAAGAAGTCCCCATCTCAACCTCTCGGGCCATATTGGCCTTAATACCGGAGTGCAGCCCCGTAACGAACCTCCACACTCTCTCTGCATCCGTAGGAAGTATCATAAGTGCATGGCGAGATAACTCAAAAAACCCCGCCTCATAGTCGGTCACTAACATCTGACCCTTCTCAAGCTGCTCAAACTGATACCGCAACTCTTCCCTCTCGGAGGGTGGAATATACCTATCCAGTAAAAGCTGTGTGAACTGGCTCCAAGTCATGGAAGGAGAACCTGTTGGTCTGCTAAGAAGATAAGACTGCCACCATCTACGGGGCCGACCCTCCAGCTGGAAAATAGTGAAGTCAACCCCATGAAACTCCAGTATCCTCATGTTGTGCAGACTGTCCCTACACCTATCAATGAAATCCTAGACATCCTCATGACATTCGCCTCCGAATACAGTAGGGTGTAACCTAGTCCATCTGTCCAATAACTTCTGCGGATCGCCGTCCGCAGTCAGTCTAGGCTCAGGTGTAGTTGCCGCAACTGGTTGGGCTCCGTCCACGGGTAGTGCACCTGGAGTCTGATATACCACAGCTGCGTGTCCAGGAGGCTGAGCAATATGGCTCTGTTCTCCCCCTCCTACCTGAGATGTTGCTGGATCCGCTGGAAATAAACCAGCCTGAGTCATGGTGTCCATGAACCGCATCATACATCTCATGACCTCCTGAAAGCCCAGTGTTGTCATGAAATCTACGGTGGCTGGCTCTGCGGCAAGCACCTCGCCCTGCTCCTTAATAATGGGATCCTTCATTGGATCCACTGGTTGTGCTACTGGGGCAGCTCTGGGTCGCCCTCGTCCCCTACCTCGAGCCGGTGCCCTCCCCGGCCTCTACCTCGACCTCTAGCAATGGGGGGAGCAGCTCCTCCCGGTTCTGAAACGTTCGTCGTGCGCGTCCTCACTATCTATGAGAGAATAAAAGAAGCAATTTTAGTATACCATCAATTGCACAATATGAGATGAATAATGAGTAGTTTCCTAATACCCCATAGCCTCTCGAAGATAAGTACGGACGTCTCCGCACCGATCCGCAAGACTCTACTAGGCCTTCCTATAACTTGTGAGACCTACGTGAACCTAATGCTCTGAAACCATATTGTCATGACCCAACTCCATGACCAGGCCGTGATGGAGTCCAGCACCGTTGCTGGACAAGCCAACAGTGAACAACTTAGTAATTTTCCATTTTCGTTTATTAAGAAATTCCAACATTTAGCTTTACTTATATTTAAAGTATTTGATAAATAAAGGATTTTTTAAGGCAAACAAACGGAAACATCCAAAAGCAGTTATAACTATTTAATTACAACCCATAAATCAAAGTCTACTAATATGTGCCAAGATCTGGTGTCATAGGTGTGTGGGTAACTAGTAGAATATACAAAATATGACTATCATACTGTCTGAAATAGAATAGACAGATAAAAACAAAAGAGAAACTCTGGCATGCTGCTGAATTGCTCAGAAGGGGCAGCTCACCGTGAAGTCTCGGTCCAAGATCAGGTATGCGCGCCGGGTGGGTAACTAGATGCACCAACCTCAGATAGTGTACAATTAAGTACAGAAGTATAGTATGAGTACATAAACAATATGTACCCAATAAGTATCCCGCCTAACCTCGAAGAAGTAGTGACGAGGGGTCGACTTGACAATAATATAATAAAAGTATTATGCTAAGCATGGATATCATAAATGGTACTATCAGTTCAACAACAGGAAGAGATAAGTCCTTATTTCATAATTATAACTTAAATTTCAGTAATACCATTTAGCAACTTACGTTTCAAGGCATTTAAGCAGAATAAATTGTAGAAAATTTCCAAATAATTAGCATGCGCAATTATGTCGAGGTCGTACGACCCGATCTAACAAAATATTTAAACTGTGCACTACCGGAGGATCGAACGACGCGAAACATAGATGCATCTATTTACTACCGAGGCGCTCAGCCCGATCCACAAATAATAATTTATTTTCAAGAAAACACAAGTTTCTCATTTAAAGTCAAGTATCTCATACAAACCTTCAAGTAAGTGAGTTTAACCTTACACAATTCTTTTATCAATTTCTATCATGACTAAGTGATTATATTAGCAAGTAAGAGCACAAACATTCCAAGTATAGCATGATACGGGTCCTAATAGTAGCTAATAGTAGCTACGTACGTACTCTCGTCATCTCGTACATACGTAGCCCCCACAATTAGGTACAAACATTTATTTATATCACCTATGGGGTTAATTCCCTCTTACAAGGTTAGAAAGGAGACTTGCCTCGTCTCAAAGCCTACTTCCCAATTCAAGAACGCGCTCAAACCTCCAAATTTGACGCCAAACGACTCGAAGCTAGTCAAACATTACATAAACTAATCAATCCATGCTCTTTGTTCATAATTACACCATTTAAGTGATTACCCAACCTAAATTGCAAGATTCCTAAAATTCACCCCCGAGCTCACGTGCCCGGATTCCGGAAATTTTTAAAGAAAGTTGTTACCCATAACCTTAGGAACATAAATATATGATTTTTACTAAATTTCATAACGAATTTCATGGTTAAATCTCATTTTTATCAAAAACCTAGGTTTTTACCTAAACCCATGATTTTCACGAATTTGCATATTATTACCTACCCATAAACTATGTATTTAACTTACATTGTGTTGAAATTACTTACCTCAGAGTGCTAAGTGAAATCCTCTCTCTAAGAGCTCTAAGAATCGCCCAACAATGGAAGAAATGAGCTAAAATAGCCTAAGTCCCGTTTTTTAAAAGTTTCTGCCCGGGTCTACCTTCTTCGCGATCGCGGAAGAGGCCTCGCGATCGTGAAGGCAAACGGCCTAGGCCCAGGCAAGTGTACCCATCGCAAACACGACATGAGCAACGTGAATGCGGAGGCTCGCTTGGCCTAACCTATGCGAACGCGAGGGCTTCTTCGCGAACGCGAAAAACAAACAGCGGCCACCAACTCAATCGCTTCTACGCGAACGCAGGCCAAGTTACGCGAACGCGAAGCTAGAGGACCCAGACCTCCGCGAACGCGGTCCTGTGCACACGATCGCAAGGGAAAAAGTTGCCCTGCCCACAGCACCTTAAATCCTTCATCGCAAACGCGAGGGTCTGATCGCGCTCGCGAAGAAGGAAACCAGAAGCAGAAATCTGGTGTGTTTCAACTTAACTCCGGGCGGCCCGAAATGCACCCGAGCCCCTCGGGACCCCGTCCAACTACTCAAGTCTATAAATATAATACAGACTTGCTCGAACTCTCAAAATGCAAAAAACAAAAACAAAACCAAGAATCACACCTCAAAACCAAATTGAATCCAACTTTAAACTTCAAGTTTCTAAATCACTCTGAACGCGTCGAGTCATACTTAGACTACTCGGATTGACACCAAATTTTACGTGCAAGTTTTAAATGATATTACGGAACTATTCCAGATCTCGAAATTCCATTCGGACCTCGGTATCACCAAAATCTACTCCAAACAAAATTTAAAGAATTTCAAAAACTTTCAAGAACCAACTTTCCATATTAGGCGTCGAAACGCTCCCGGGTCACCCAAAACCCGATCCGAATATACGCCCAAGTCTGAAATCATCATATAAACCTATTGGAGCCGTCAATTCCCAATTCCGAGTTCGTTTACTAAAAATGTTGACCAGAGCCAAACTTGGCCTTTCAAGCCAACCTTAAGGAACTAAGTGTTCCGATTTCAACCCAAACTCTTCTAAATCCCAAACCAACCATCCCCGCAAGTCATAAATCAGTAAAAGCAAGTAAGGAAAGTCTTATTTAGGGAACACATGATTCTAGAAAGCAAAATGACCGGTCGGGTCATTACACAAAGAGTCATTAACTCAAGCTAAACAAATACAAACTCATTAACTAAACAATCATTATGAGCAGCTAATTAGAGCACCATAATGCATACGAACCTACTAAATCACAAACACAAACTAAATATTATTCATTGAGCAATTGAGCTACTATTTTTGGCTAAGACATCTAAACTATTTGATTCAAAGAAAATATACAAACTAAAAGATCATCATGAATAAGAAACAAACAGAAAAGTTCTAAGCTAAAACTAGGCCTAAACTAACTTCAAAGAAACTAAAGAAATTAAAAAGGAAAAAAGAGATAAGAGTATACCAAACGAAAGCGCTTAATGCTAATTCGATTACCCGAAGAAGCCAAAGATGTCAGGTGGTGGTTGTCCGACCCCGAGGCACATGTTTCTTTTTGGCAGATGCTAAACCTATAGATTTAGGTGTCTTGCCAAAAGGAAATAAGTGCCTTTGGGTTGAAAAAAAAAGATGGAGAAGCAGTGGTGGCAAAGGCGGCGAGCAGCGGTGGTCACCAGAATTTTGGCTTCAAAATAATACTTATGTGATAGATCAAGGAAAGACCTACACACTCATGTAGGTATTAAATGGTGGTGAGGTCTCAAACTTGACGAATTTGAAGAGAAAGGGGTGGCTAGGGTTTTAGTTTTTTGGAGATTATTCGTGGAGTTTGGTTGGGATTTTGAGTCCTTGAGTTGGAGATATGGAGAGAGGAGGAGGAGAGGAGGAGATGTTGCGATTTTGGGGGTGTTTGGGGCTGGCCTCCGGCGGCGGCGCCATGGAGAGGGCAGCGGCGGCAGAGGGGGAAAAGAGAAAGAAGAAGGAGCTCTAGGGTTTGGGGTTATGGGAAAATGGCCCATTTTTTCTGATTTTAGAGGGATTATATACCTCTTGGAGGATCAAATGAGGACCATTGGATCAGAGTATGATGAAGGGCTGAGATTTGGTTTTAGTTTCACTTAATGAAACGACGTAGTTTAATCATGAAACTACGTCATTTTGGACCAGGTCATGGCAGGCCATTTATTGGACTGGGTATGGCCGAATTGGGCTCAAAATTTGGGCCAGTTGTGGCTCAATTTTAATTAAAATACACTATCCCAATCCTTTTTTCCTCTAATAAAATTATAGTCTTATTTAGTCATAAAGAAAACGTACAAGTAGAAAGAAAATCTTTTTTGGCATATATAATTTAAAGATGCGAACTAAGATATATAAATAAAAGGTTAAAAATATTTTTGGTACTTTTTAATTAAGGAATTCACATAAAAATGCAAAAATAAGTTCAAAGCAAAATAACTAAAATAGCTAAAACCATCCAAAAGTTAGTTTGTTGTCGTAGAATTAAAAGCGTGCAAAAATTAGGTATTCATATAGAAGTTGCTAAGTTCCTTAGAGAAGTGATACATGATCCTAGAGCCAGGTAAGGGTGCTTTTCGGGCAGACCGGACGGGTAATAACGCTTAACGGTTCGGCTTAACGATTATCAAATTACAAATATAGTAATCTGCTAGCCATCCAATAAGACAACGGACGCATTGGTATCAGATTAATAATTATCGAGCGGCATATCAGCTAAACCAAGTAGAAATTTTTTGAACAATCATTCAATCAATACCAAACAGTTTTAAATCAATACCAAATTTTTAATACCATCTAATATCTAACCAACGGTATTTTTTAATTGAAGAGTCTTCAAGACCACTCATATTGTCATACATGTATTAACCAAATTTTTAATACCATCAAGACTACTCATACAGACATACACGTATTAATCATTGAGATTTTGATTTTTCGACTTCTTAGTTCTCAGTTCAAGAAAGAGACGAGACTGGTGACTTTTCCGCCTCTGGTGGCCATAGATAATTATGAATTAGAGAATAGAAATTAGGGATTTAGCCATTTAGGAATTCAATAGTACTTTATATACATAGGGGTAAAAGTGTAAATATAAAAAAATTTAACGGGTTAAGTGTAAATATAAAAATTCTTAATGGGTTAACGGTTTACCCGATAAGGAAATTGAGTAATCCGCCCCTAAATCGTTAAGCCTTTAATTATAAAACCTCAATCCGTTTACCATTCATTACCCCGATAATCTGATACTAATAAGACAATAAGCCATCAGTTCGGTTCGGTTAACGATTTCGGTTCGATTTTGAACAGCCCTAGAGCCAAGTACCCTAAAAAGGTCAACACTAAGGATGTGTTTGGTACGAATGAAAATATTTTTTTATAAAAAATGTTTCATAGGATTTTCTTACATATTTTATGTACTATTTAGTTAGAAAATAGAAAATATTGCCCCAAAAGTCTCTCTCTCTCTCTCTCTCTCTCTCTCTCTCTCTCTCTCTCTCTCTCTCTCTCTCTATATATATATATATATATATATATATATATATATATATATAAAATTTAGGGCCCTAAGGCCGGTGACGTGGCGCTCCCATTCAACATGAAATTATTTTTCCTGTCTCTACGCTTATTTGGCATTTTAAAAGAGATACTCCCCGTGAATAACGAAAAAAACCTCAAAATATACAAACCCCTTCATATGTACAATCGCTTCTTCCGCACCGATTCTCTATTCTCTATTTTCTTTCACTTTTTCTCTACTTCTCCATCTCTTTCAGTTTCTCTGTACTCCTCCATCTCTTGTATACCCTTCTCTCCCTTCTTATTTTTAGGCCCATGAACCATTTGAAAAAAATTTCATTCCTGGCATCCGGAATCTGCAACCGGTATGAAATTCTTTCAAACTTAATTGTTATCCATTATGCTTAGAAGTTCTAATCTAATCAATGATATATTTGCATACTCTAATTCTATTGAAAGAATATAATTAGAAATGGGTTCGCGCTTCAGTATACCATCAATTAATATTTGTCGTCTACGTTATGTGTGAATGCGTATTTTTCTCTGTGTGAATGTAACAACCCAACCGGTCATTTTGACTGTTATAACCCCGTTCCCCTAAATAAAACTTTCTGTATGTGTTTTTAAAGATTTATGACTTGCGGGGATGGTTGGTTCGGGATTTGGAAGTGTGCGAGTTGAAATCGGAACACTTGGTTCCTTAAGTTAGCTTTAAATGGACAAGTTTGAATTCGGTCAACATTTTGAGAGAAAGACCCCAGAATCGGGATTTGAAAGTTCCAATAGGTTCGTATGATGATTTTAGACTTGGGCGTATGTCCGAATCGGGGTTTTGATAATCCGGAAGCGTTTTGACGCTTAATAGTAAACATCAACTATTTGAAGGTTTAAAATTCTTTAAATTTGGTTTGGAGTAGGATTTTGAGTAATTGAAGTCTGTTTGGAATTCCAAGTTTGGAAATAGTTTCGTAGAGTGATTTAAGACTTGCACACAAATTTTCGTGTCATTCCGGGCAGTTTAAGTATATTTCGGCGCATTGGAAGTAAATTGAAGAACTTGAAATTCTTAAGTTCGAATCAATTTGGTTTAGGGTATGACTCTTAGATTTGATGTTATTTTACGCGTTTCGAGAGTTCGAGCGAGTCCATTTTATGATTTCAAACATGTTGGTATATTCGGGCGGGGCCCCGGGGGTCCCGAGTGTTAACCGGACGAGGCTCGGACCAATTTTAGAAAATTGAGCAAGGACTGAAGCTCCCAGCTACTGTCATAATCTCACCTGCGCTTGGACAGCCGCAGGTGTGAGCTCACAGGTTCGAGCCACCAATCGCAGGTGCGAACGAGAGAAGCCTGCCCAGCCATCACAGATGCAAAGCATTTGGCGCACCTGCGAACGCGCAAGTGCGATGGCCTTGTGCGCAGAAGCGGGAAAATGCGCAGGTGCGAAGGGATGGGCGCACCTGCGCTTGCGCAAAAGCGAGCACTTCTTCTGCAGGTGCGGAACCAGAAAAAGAAGGAAAATGCGCACCTGCAAGGAATTTCTGCAGGTGCAAAAGCCGCATGTGCGGTACTCCTTCCGCAGGTGCGAAAAACCTGTCTGGGCAGAACCTTAAAACAAGCGAAAACTCAGTCCATTTCTTTCCATTTGTCCTCCATTTTCGGGAGATTTCAGAGCTTTTGAGATGGGAGTTCAACTAACAACTTGGAGGTAAGTTAATTCTATATCCCTTGAGTTAAATACATAGATTATAAGTAGATTATAACTAGTAAATCTTAGAAATCAAAAGCTTAGATGAAAAACCTAGATTTTTATAAAAATAAGATTTTAACCACAAAAATAGTTATGGAATTGGGTAGAAATTATGTATTTAAGTTCTTGAGATTATGGGTAACCTTTTCATCCGAAAATTTTCAGAATCCGAGCACGTGGGCCCGGAGTGAATTTTAGAAATTTTACCATTTTGGATAAGGTGATTTATTTAATAGACAGATTTCGAATCATTTAGCATATATTAATTATTTTGTACAATATTTGGATAGTTTCAGATTTTTCGGCGTGCGTCGAATCGAGAATTTAACATGACGTGGTAATCGAAAAGTGGACTTTGAGACGAGGTAAGTCTCTTGTCTAATCTTGTGAGGGAAAAATTACCCCATAGGGATTAAATTGAATAATTATTGCTAATTGCGGGGGCTACGTACGCACGAGGTGGCGAGAGTCCGTGTGTAACTACTATTAATGCTAAAGTCCGGGTAGTTTAGGACTCAAAGCATGAATTACTTGTGTAAATCGTATTCTTTTTTAATTAATAATAATTGATATATATGAATATATTGTGAATTGTTAGATAAAGATATTAAAGATGGAAATATCATATGCTTGATTTTCTGTTTTAAATTATTAATTGTTAAAAGAAATTGTTCTTCCTCCCGAATTTATCTTATAATAAATATACTCTCCTTCCGGAGGTACATAAGAAATTGTCCTCCTTTCTTGTGGAGCGGGGCGAACGCCTCGGCAGGATAGATGCATCTATGGATCGTGCCGCACGTCCCTCGGCAGTGTACACGATACTCTGGATCGGGTCGTACGTCCTCGGCAAAAATCGTGCTTAATAATAATAATTACATGATACTTTAATAGTTTATTTCAGCTTGCGAAGCTAATTGATAAATTGAAAATCTTTGAAATTCAATGAATTATTATTCCTGCTTGTTAAGGAATTATTGTTATTCATGTAAATGAGACTAATTGATATTTTAAAAAATTTATTGAAATTGAATTGCAGCTTGTAAAGCTATTTGATAAATTAGAAGTTTTATTGAAATTGCATGATTTAATTAATAAATTTGAAAATTGTTGCATATGAAGGATTTTTATTATTTCTGCTAATTGAATAAAATTATTGTTAACTCTGTGAACCATGCTGATTTGAATAATTATAATTTATTTCAATTATTATTATTGACCCATGGTGAGTGTCAAAGTCGGCTATCTCGTCTCTACCACTTCGAGATTAGGCTTGGTACTTACTGGGTATACTTTATTTTCGTACTCATACTGTACTTGCTGCATATTTTATTGTGCAAGTACATATATGTATAGCGGCCTTGTGGGCGTAGAGGTGTGGTTAATAATTGTGGGGACATAGGTGAGCTGCATTCTATATTACGATCTGCAGCTAACAGAGTCTCCTTCAGAGTTATTATATTTCCTGTCTAATTTGTATTCTGGACAAATATTGTATTTTATTTTTAATTCCCTAGTAAATGCTCATGCACTTGTGACACCGGATTTTGGGAATGGTTGTGAATTGTTTAAAAATTTAGTTACTAAAAATATTTATCATTTACTCTATGAGTTTTATATTTACAATTTCATTGAAGAAATATTTATTTCAAAAATACTAAAATGGGTAATTAAGTTAATTGATTATGGTTGGCTTGCCTGACAGTGGTGACCGGCGCCATCACGGCCTTTTTAGATTTTGGGTCGTGACAACATGGTATCAGAGCACTAGGTCCACTTAGGTCTCACGAGTCATGAGCTAATCTAGTAGAGTCTTGCGGATCGGTATGGAGACGTCTGTGCTTATCTTCGAGAAGCTACAGGGCTGATAGGAATACTTCCCTTTTTCATTCCTCATCGTGCGATTCGATTCCTTTGAGGCTTATGCCTACATTTCTTTCCTATTCAATTTTATGTGACGTAAAGCGATTGGTATAAATTGGGGATCGAGAAAATTTTAATGGTTCTATAGATGCAGTACAAGATGTTTCTCCCTGTGTAATTAATTGGGCTATTATCGTCGCCTTGCGAAAGGCCGCTCTATCATTTCAAATTAAGTATCAGTACTACCTAAGGTTTTGAGATTTGGCATTGATTGTTATGACGATTCATGCATTGTTATCGCACAATGTTTATGAAATGGTAAAATGTCCGTCTATGTGTCAGGGCAGTAAACGAATTGAAAGAAGGTTTTCTCAGTACATGATTCAGAGGTTCCATGTTTTAATTCCAGCGGGAAAAAATCAATCGGACTAAGAATGTTCAGGTTTGGGGTTGATGGAGTAACGAAACTTGATATTTTTGAGTGTGGTAGAGTTCTGGTGTTGTCGCCTTGTAAAATGCGTTAAGGTTCGCCAGTGTTATGGTTTTCTTCAACTCGCCTTCACGACGGGGTGTTAGGAATTTGTATAGGGGAAGCAATCGTTAGAGATCGCGGTGTGCAGTGATTCAGGATCGAAGCAGCGTTCCTAGTATTGATGTCTCGAGAAGGATGATCGTCAAAAAGGTTTAAAGCTGGTAACGAGCTATTGGTTCAAGTGCTACAGAGACGAATTTTTAGTAAGGCAACAACTGGCCAACGAAGGATGATAAAGCACAAGTGGAAGGTGTCTTGTGGTTGTTAAGTTCCTAGAAGGCCAAGTGTTAAAAAAAAAAAAAACCACATAAGTCGAGTAGTTGCTTAAAGGAGAAGGGTTTGACCAAAGTGGGAGAGTGTCAAAGTAGCATATGGGTTACGTAGGATATCTACATGGTTTGAGGAAAGTTTGAAGTGATTTGGGATTTACGGTGGACAGTGACTATGTCTACGGGCTTAATTTGGAATATTGGCTGCCATATTGAGGAAGATTTGGTGTGACAAGAGGGAGTTGCTTGATATGAAGAAGGATACAATATGACTTTGGATTGGAATGTATTGTCGCACTTTTAGTTGACGTCCATGAGGAGTGAACGAACTGGTGCAGCTGGTGAATGAACTCGGACTCAGGATGATCTACTGATTTCGTAGTAATTGCACCCAGTGCAGCGACATTGGAATATGTCAGCATGTAATTTCCACAGGTGGGTTATCTCCTGTAAGCAGGTTATCGATCGCGTGGTATTGACGAAGCTTCTGCGAAGAATTCTACTGGCTACCCAGTAAGAGATTTAATATGTAAATGTGGCTAGTGGTTCGGAGTATTTATTAAAGGTTAATAGAAGGATTTCGAGAAACATTTGGCGAGTTGCGTGTGTAGAATCATGTCAACTATGAAGAAAGAATCTTGGTGGATTCCAAAAAAAAATTGTAATTGTAGCTTCAAGCTAAGTGGGAGAGCCCCACCGTCTATGATTGGCTTGCGTAGTGTCAACTTGTGCAGTTTCTGGTTATCGGTGTATTGGTAGGTCATTGCAACTAAGGAAAGAAAATATCAGTGGTAATTTGAGCAAAGTATTTGGGGAATGTGTGCCATATTTGGCCTTATTAATTCATATTCAGGTTTTTTTGGAAAACTCAGAGTTTATGTTTCGTGTAGATGTAATGCACAGGAAAGTGAAATAGTCGGATGTTTCCTTGATAAAGTGTCCATGTGCTAGCAGGGCCTTGGAATTGATCATGTTTGGGAACAAGTCAGAGCAAGTGACTCTCAATAACGGTCCTAGTGGATTCAAAAATTTAAAGTGTGGTGTCTAAGGATCTTAAGTTTGTAGTATGGTTGAGTATCGAGCTTTTGCAGCAGATTATGAAATGGGGCTTGGAGTACTCTGTGTTATCTTCAGGTTGTGGTATAGCAATAGCGAAACGGAAGAAAATAACTTCGGATTCATAAAGAAGTATTAGAATGGGTGTACCAATTGAAGATGTGAAAGTGCGCACAAGGAGGGATATGAGATGATTAGTGGGTTTTGAAACAGCGTGGTCTCGTGAAATAAGGTCACTCGGGATGAGTACGGATTTGATTTCATGATGTAATGAATGGATCTATTATTATTTCTAAGTCAAGTTGAGAATAAATTGAGAAAAGACGGGTCGGCTAACAATGGTTGAATCGGCATAATGGTGGCAATGATCAGTTCCTTCAGCACATTGAATTATGCGTGTGATTTGTGGCGGTACGTACGAGGCTTGACGGCCGCCGTAATTGATTTTATTTGGAGGAATTCAAGTATTATGACATGTTATGTGTATAGGGACCCCAAAAGAGTTATGGTGGTGTCGACCACTACTTAAGGCCGGTATTTTCTGCGGATATAGGAATTTAGTCAGGTGTTGCAATGGTTCTCTTGAAATAAGTTAAATAGAAGATTTCTATATGATGAAGTGTTTACCCTATTAGTGGTTCGGGAGTTATGATGGAATTCTTGTACTCCGGCGCATTTGCGTGATTAAGTGTACTAAGTAGCATGGAATTCGAAAGTTGAGGATTCAAGATTTTGGTTCGGTGTTGACAAGGATGTCATGAGCTCGGATGAGCAGGAAAGGGATTTAGATGTTTAAAGTAAGATGGTATTGTTTTTGGCATCATCTAAGGTCGATGTCAAGTATAAGAGACCTTGTGTATTAATTTGTGATTCTTGATATGCTTTACAGCATTAGTGTAACCGGTAGCATGGATGTGCAGACTTGTTACCTGGTGCGAAAGGTCGTGGGAGCGTGTCTCACGGAAAGATTGTGTAAGAGTGACATGTAGTCACTTGATTGAGTGAAGATTGAAACCAAGTATAAAGATTGTGGTAATATCGCTGATTCGAGAATTTATGCCTTGAGGGAGCTCAGTTCATTTGGTTGTGGACTGTGGAAGTTTGTTCCGATTATGATGGCTATTCTTGTGTGTTATGGGAAAAAAGGGTTATTATGGATCCTTGAAAGGTTATTAGCCTAGTACGGTGTGATCATAATCGGCTTGAGGTCTGTGGATGGATTTAAATATAAATACGGGCTCTATATCACGCCGGATGTGTTCATTTCAGCATAAAAGCTCCCTATGGAGGAGTATTCGGTAGTTGGATGTCGTTTCGTCGTCGGTTATTTCATGTAATACTTTATTGTGCCGTGTGAGTTATGAAACGACTTGATAAATTTCTTATGTGTTGAGGTTCCGCATAGCGATGGTGTTATGTGAGCAGGATGGCTCTCGAGATTCAGATCATATATCGTACCTTACTTGTGCTTGAGTTTTGTAGCGTATGGCGCAGTCGGTCCTTCCAAGGATGGTATTATGCACTTAGCATGCTTGTGTCTGATGTTCGGATATTTTGTAAGTAATTAGCATTCTAGCTCGGTAAGTATTTTCTTATAGATTCTTTTTGTGTGGTTTGGGTTGCACGCCGCAACAGTGTGATGTTGAGTACAGTTTTCTATATTCTATTTTGTGTCCCATTTTTTGAGGAAGGTTCATGACACCTTTTCAGTTGTTTAATTAGTCACGTGGGTTGAGTAATCCTTTCCATAGTCTATTTTCCTTATGTATCGCAATCGAGTCCGTAGCTTATTAGCTCATTGTAGCGTCATATGAGACTTTTTGTCATATCTGAGGTAGCTTATTGCCTGAGCAGCTTATACTAAGTGAGACGAGGTTATTGGATCCGAGATCAGTACGATCAGATTATATAAAGTATAATAAAGAGCAAATACCATTATTTGGTCCATAATGAGGCAATGGTTCTTGTCAGAAGGAGAAACTCAATAATTTGTTGGCTCAGCAGTTGGTTATGAATTTATACACATTTCTTCCATCGTGGAAGCAGTTCAAGAGTTGGAACAAGAATTATAGGTATCATGAGGTGTGTTGTGAACATCAGATTCGTGGAATTTTGGCTACTGTTATCGGAGGATGATATTATGATCATGTGAATGGTGCGGTGCATGGTCTAAATTCAACCAAGGTATGCAACCATGTATTGGTGCATCGTGTAGTGATTGATACGGTATCCGTAGGTTGGAAACAGGCATGGTGGAGAATTCTGGATGTTAGAATTTTGGGCTCTAAGGCTTAATCGCCTAAATAAAGGGGAGAATCGTCAGATTGGCTCGAGCTAATGTGCTCAATTGGGTGTGGTAGCACGGGTAGGTGCTCGAAGTGTTAAACTGTGATTTTGGACAACTCCAGAACCTATTTAAGTGGGAGAGAATGTAATGACCCAACCAATCGTTTTGACTGTTAGAACCCCGTTCCCCTAAATAAAACTTCTCGTATGTGTTTTTGATGATTTATGACTTGCGGGGATGGTTGATTCGGGATTTGAAAGTGTGTGAGTTGAAATCGGAACACTTTGTTCTTTAAATGAACAAGTTTGACTTCGGTCAACATTTTGAGAAAACGACCCCAATCGGGATTTGACGGTTCCAATAGGTTCGTATGATGATTTTGGACTTGGGCGTATGTCCGAATCGGGGTTTTGATAACCCGAAAGCGTTTTGACGCTTAATAGTAAAAATCAACTCTTTGAAGGTTTAAAATTCTTTAAATTTGGTGTGGGGTAGGATTTTGAGTAATTGAAGTCCGTTTGGAATTCCGAGTTTGGGAATAGTTCCGTATAGTGATTTAAGACTTGCACGCAAATTTTCGTGTCATTCCGAGTAGTTTAAGTATATTTCGGCGCATTGGAAGTAAATTGAAGAACTTGAAATTCTTAAGTTTGAATCAATTTGGTTTATGGTATGATTCTTAGATTTGATGTTGTTTTACGCATTCCGAGAGTTTGAGCGAGTCCATTTTATGATTTCAAACCTGTTGGTATGTTCGGGCGGGGCCCCGGGGGTCCCGAGTGTTAACCGGACGAGGGTCGGACCAATTTTAGGAAATTGAGCAAGGACTGAAGCTCCCAGCTACTGTCATAATCGCACATGCGCTTGGACAGCCGCAGGTGCGAGCCACCAATCGTAGGTGCGAACGAGAGAAGTCTGCCCGGCCATCGCAGATGCGAAGCATTTGGAGCACCTGCGAACGCGCAGGTGCGATGGCCTTGTGTGCAGAAGCGGAAAAATGCGCAGGTGCGAAGGGATGGGCGCACCTGCACTTGCGCAAAAGCGAGCACTTCTTCCGCAGGTACGGAACCAGAAAAAGAAGGAAAATGCGCACCTGCAAGGAATTTCTGCAGGTGCGAAAGCCGCATGTGCGGTACTCCTTCTGCAGGTGCGAAAAAACTGTCTGGGCAGAACCTTAAAACGGACGAAAACTCAGTCCATTTCTTTCCATTTGTCCTCTATTTTCGGGTGATTTCAGAGCTTTTGAGATGGGAGTTCAACTAACAACTTGGAGGTAAGTTAATTCTACACCCCTTGAGTTAAATACATTGATTATAAGTAGATTATAACTAGTAAATCTTAGAAATCAAAGGCTTAGATGAAAAACCTAGATTTTTATAAAATTGAGATTTTAACCACGAAAATAGTTATGGAATTGGGTAGAAATTATATATTTAAGTTCTTGAGATTATGGGTAACGTTTTCATCCGAAAATTTTCAGAATCTAAGCATGTGGGCCCTGGGTGAATTTTAAAAATTTTACCATTTTGTATAAGGTAATTTATTTAATAGACAGATTTCGAATCATTTAGCATATATTAACTATTTTGTAAAATATTTGGATAATTTCGGATTTTTCGGCGTCGAATCGAGAATTCAACGCGACGTGGTAATCGGAAAGTGGACTTTGAGTCGAGGTAAGTCTCTTGTCTAATCTTGTGAGAGGAAAATTACCCCATAGGGATTAAATTGAATAATTATTGCTAATTGCAGGGGCTACGTACGCACGAGGTGACGAGAGTCCGTACGTAGCTACTATTAATACTAAAGTCCGGATAGTTTAGGACTCAAAGCATGAATTACTTGTGTAAATCATATTCTTTGTTTAATTAATATTAATTGATATATATGAATATATTGGGAATTGTTAGATAAAGATATTAAAGGATGGAAATATCATATGCTTGATTTTCTGTTTAAAGTATTAATTGTTAAAAGAAATTATTCTTCCTCCCGAATTTATCTTATAATAAATATATTCTCCTTACGGAGGTACATAAGAAAATGTCCTCCTTTCTTGTGGAGCGGGCCGAACGTCTCGGCAGGATAGATGCATCTATGGATCGTGCCGCACGTCCCTCGGCAGTGTACACGACACTCTGGATCGGGCCGTACGTCCTCGGCAGAAATCGTGCTTAATAATAATAATTACACGATACCTTAATAGTTCATTTCAGCTTACGAACTAATTGATAAATTGGAAATCTTTGGAATTTAATGAATTATTATTCCTGCTTGTTAAGGAATTATTGTTATTCCTATAAATGAGACTAATTAATAAATTAAAAAATTTATTGAAATTGAACTGCAGCTTGTAAAGCTATTTGATAAATTGGAAGTTTAATTGAAATTGCATGATTTAATTAATAAATTTGAAAATTGTTGCATTTGAAGGATTTTTATTATTTCTGCTAATTGAATAAAATTATTGTTAACTCTGTGAACCATAATGATTTGAATAATTATAATTTATTCCAATTATTATTATTGACCCATAGTGAGTGTCAAAGTCGGCTATCTCGTCTCTACCACTTCGAGATTAGGCTTGATACTTACTGCGTATACTTTGTTTTCGTACTCATACTGCACTTGCTGCATATTTTATTGTGCAAGTACATATATGTATAGCGGCCTTGTGGGCGCAGAGGTGTGGTTAATATTTGTGGGGACATAGGTGAGCTGTATTCTATATTACGACCCGCAGCTAACCGAGTTTCCTTCAGAGTTATTATATTTCCTGTCTAATTTGTATTCTGGACAGATGTTGTATTTTATTTTTAATTCCCTAGTAAATGCTCATGCACTTGTGACACCGGGTTTTGGGAATAGTTGTGAATTGTTTAGAAATTTAGTTGCTAAAAATATTTATCATTTACTCTATGAGTTTTATCTTTACAATTTCATTGAAGAAATTTTTATTTCAAAAATACTAAAATGGGTAATTAAGTTAATTGATTATGGTTGGCTTGTCTGACAGTGGTGTCCGACGCCATCACGGTCTTTTTGAATTTTGGGTCATGACAGTGAAGTGCCAATGTGCCGACTGCTCTGTTTGGTTATTTTTTTCCCATCATTTTCATTTTTCCAATTTTCTCTGTGTTCTCATAATTGTACTGTAATATTATTTGCCTACTCTATTCTAACAAAATACCACGACATAAATTGATATCATGAGTAACTGATATATTTAGGTTTGCTTACTCTAATTCTATTGAAAAAATCTGCTGTTTCTTGCCCCTTGAATTAGCAACTACAGTTGGTGACTCAACAATTCGACGATTGCACATTAATTAGGAAGTACGAAAGCTGCTTCAGTTTTGTTGTTGTTGTACGCCAAAAATAACTCTATGCTTTGAGCCTCTGCGAGAGTAGAGATACTGATATAGTTGGCTACTCTAATTGTACAGGTGTGGACACACAGGGATTGCAAAGACAAAACGCTGATATGAGACTGAGGTACACTCCAAATAATCTTTGCCACTGCAATTTATGCACAATTCATTGTGAGCACCTAAATTTTAACTATATTTGAATTTTTACCACCTTCTACTATGTAAATATTTTTAGAAATTTAATATATTTTTTTTAGCTTTGTTATAGTTTTTTAATATAGGGTAAAAATTAAAAATAATTTAAAAGGTCAAATTATTATTATTAGTATTATTTTTATTTTTTATCTTTATTTTTTAAAAAAAATAAATTTTAAAAAAAAACGAAAACAATTAAATATTTTTTTAATTTTTGGATGGGAATAAAATAATAGAAAAATTAAAAGTATGAAATTAGAAAATAAAAGTTAAAGGTAGCTGAAATTGTTTTAAAAAAGGTAAAAGAAAGTAGAAATTAAAAAAAAAAAAAAAGAGTAAAATAAGTGGAAATGTGAGGGAAAAAGGGGAGGGAGAAAGAGAAAAAAAAAGAAGGAACGAGGGAATTGAGAAAAATTATTTTTCTTCTTCTACGCTAAGGGAATTTCTACTCATGTCATTTTTTCTTCGTCTTTCTTTCGAAATATCCAGCAAGTAATCACCCAAACCCAACAAAAAATACTTCAAGACATCCCTTTTCATATGCCAAACAGTGGAGTCAATAGTCGAGGTCGAGAATTCCATTGGAGCTCTGTTCACTAACTTTGATGTTCTTCTTCGCTTATGCTTGTTCGGCGTTCGTCTGAGTTATTGTACCTGTTCTTGAAGATTCATTTAATTGGAAATTTTGCATTAAAGGTTTATTCTTCCCTCTGTTCTTTTATCTTATTTCATGTGATTTTATTTATTTGCCTTTAAATTTTATAAATAATAGTATAAATTAGTCCTTAAAAGTTATATGCTTAATTATGTTTCTAGAAATATGGCATTCAAACTTGCTTTAAAGTTGGAAAGATTTGGACCCTAATAAGTTTGGGCTTCAATTGTTGGGCTATAGGGTATTGGTATATGATGGTTTATTTATTCAAATATCTAAAATCATACACTTCTTCCACAAATAATTTCATAATTCATGACCTCACAATAATCTAAAAGTTTAGGAAGAATAATGAACATCATTAGAGTGCATTAGGCGCGCTTTTATTAGTTTATCACGATTATGTATACGTTCGCGTGGCATAATTGTGATTTTCAAAAATTGAAGTATGTGTTCGCACAACTTTGGTCAAAATAATCTTAATATAATAAAATGCTATTAATTGTGTACACGTACGCGTGACATGATTTTGGTACAATAAACAAAACGGATTCACACACGTGATTCATTTCAAAGATAATTCCATATTTTAATAATTAAAAGCGGATAGATAAAGCATGGAAACCAATAAATTACAGTTTATCCAAAATTAATTCAAGCCAAATGTAGTCAATAAAGCGACCGTGCTAGAACTACGGGATTCGGAGAATATTACACCTTCTCCTCGGTCAACAGAATTCCTTTCCCGGACTTTATTTTCATAGACCAATAATAATAGAGTCAAACATTCCTTTGACTAGGGATTCAAATAAAAGGTGACTTGGAACACCCCAAAAAATCAATTGCAAGTGGTGACTCTGTAAATAAAATAATCCCTATTCAAATTTGTCACTTTAATTGAAAAAACTCTTTAACCCACAATAATCCATAATACATATTTTTTTGGGGGGTATAAAAGGGGTGTGACAGCTCTGGCGACTCTGCTGGGGAAAATAACCCAGAACTTCTGGTTCAGGGTTCAGAATTCGAGCTTGTAATGTGATCTATATTTGGCTTTCTTGATTGTTGATATTATTGTGTTTGTGGGCCTAATGTGCTAATTGCCGCTCATTTACCACTTTGATATTATTTGAACTATATAAACTGTCTTCTTACGCCTCCCTTTTGAGTCTTCTGAATTTATGGTGCACACGTGCGCATGGCCCACTATTCTGTTAGAGGTCATCCCAAATAGAACGAGGTTGGATCAGTAACTAGGCCGGGTAGGCTTTCGTGCTCCCGGTACATTGCCCCCACCTCGGCTCGACCTGTCCGCTTGAGTAAGCCAAGTCTAAAATACCCCCCTCCTCCCCCCCCCCCCCAGGATTTTTAAACTTAGAATAACATAGCCTAATGCTGGATCCCTAGTAGGAATATTTATTTGCATCATGTGCATTTAATTTTGGGGACTCAACATAGGAGTTGGGTCCGTCTAGGACAGGTGTACCTAAAAATAAAAGACCATCACGATGCATCCTACATGCTATTTGTGTATTTTGTTTGATCTGATTTGCATGTTGACCGGCTGCTAGAATAAATACAGAAAATTGAGAAAAAGGCAGAAGTGAGAAGTAGGAGAGAGAAAATTCATCAAGTTTCCAAAAATTTCGGTATTTGAAAAATCTAGAAACTCTGCCGAAATTTTGAAAAAAAAAAGAGAAAAAGAAAAGTCGTTTCAAAATGAGTCAAAAAAAATCATGTTTTCCCTGTTGTGTCAAAACCAACCGAACTACGCGGGTCTGATTCTCATCGGATGTGAGATAAATAGACAAACCTCATTGTTTCCGGCCCCAATTTTCAAAAATCCAAAAATATTTTATTTAATTCCTTTTTTAGAAGTCTTTCCTTAGAAAATCCCAAATAAAAAAAATTAAAAATTAAAAATATTTTCTTTCTTTTTAGAAGTCTTTCATTCGAAAAAGAAAATCAAACCAAAATCCAAAAATATATTTTTTTCCTTCTTTAGAAGTCTTTCTTCTAAAAAAATAAAATAAAAATCGAAATTCAAAAAAATATTTTTTTTTCTTCTTTAGAAGTATTTCTTTTAAAATATTCTCAAAAAAAATCAAAATCCAAAAAAAAATATTTTCTTTCTTTCGAAAACTAACAAAAAAAAATATACTAAAAAAATCAAAATCCAAAAATATTTTTTTTATTCTTAAAGAAGTTTTCCTTTCAAAATTTTCCCAAGACAATAAAAAATAAATATATAAATAAAATTCAAAATTCAAAAATATTTTTCTTGTTAGAAGTTTTCGTGGTCTGTTTTGTATATGAGTAAAAAAAAGAGTTAGTTTATTTACTATTCCTGATCTTCTCTTGAACTACATAATGATCTGATTCATGCAGCGTCATAATACATAGGCAATCCCCATCGGATTCGATCATAGCCATAAATAAAATTGAATAAAAAAATCAACCGAAAAAAAAGAAAAAGAAATTGAGTGAAAAAGAAAGAAAAGAGTGACAAAAAATAACAAAGAAAAACAAAAAGCGAAAAACAACAAAAAGAGAAAGAAAAAGAAATCAAGATATGAAAAAAAAAAAAAAAAGCCTCCCTAGAACGAATCAGTTCACCCATGTTGGTGAATCATACTAGAGCTTGTTCCAAAAGCTAGTCAGGCTAGGTCTACTGCAGCCAGTAGCCCCGAACCGGCCAAACCCTAAGTCACCTTTGCACCGGGCTAATGCTAGATGTGAATATCACTCTGGAGCAGTGAGACATGATACGGAACATTGTTGGACTCTTAAGAGAGCAGTGGAAGACCTCATCGAGGTCAAGGCAATAGTGCTTAGGGATGAAGAGGCCCATAATATGATGAATAATCCTCTGCCTACTCACACCAATGGGCCAGTAGTCGGAATGATCTGTGAAGATAAGGAATTTGATCTGGCACTAAAGGCCATTGCAGCCATTGCCGAGACAGAAGAAAAGCCAAAAAATGGTCGCCAAGCCTGAAAGTCCTCCATCAGACGGGAGTCTCGGTAGCCAGTCTTGCTATCCTTTATGTTTTCGGATTTTCTCAGGTTGTGATCCGGATGTTATACTTTATTGTCTTACTTTCCAATATAAACTCTTCTATCTTTAAAATTCAAAAAAATAAATAAATCAAAAACATAAAATAAAAATCAAATGAAATTAATATTTCGCTGTCGAGGAATGTCTCTTTTCTTAATCTTGTCACTTTTCTTATTCTCTTTTTAGTTCTATTAATACAGATTTTAATAACATGACATACTTGCAGACTTCATGCCCAGATCCTAAAATGCTGTCAGACTTTGAAATAATGATTCAAGAGTCAGGATGCAATGAAGATAAGCTTAAGGAAATAAAATAAAGAATCGGAACAGCTAAAGGAAAGTTGGCTCCAAATTGGAAAGGTTCATACATTGTAACAAGAGTACTGCCAAAAGAGTGCTTTGTATTTGGGAGATATTGAAGAACATGTATCCGTGCCAGCTGTCAATACAGACGCGATCAAAAGGTATTATATTTGACCCTTTTACATAACTTTAATGCTTTCTGATTAGGATGACAAACGC
Source organism: Nicotiana tomentosiformis (assembly GCF_000390325.3). Lineage (NCBI taxonomy): Eukaryota > Viridiplantae > Streptophyta > Magnoliopsida > Solanales > Solanaceae > Nicotiana > Nicotiana tomentosiformis. Next base: position 5,243,928 of record NC_090820.1, on the reverse strand, counting down.
TTTCATTCTTACTACCCAAACACTATCAACCCTTTGCAAACTCTTTGAGCCGGTTACCTTTTCTTTGATTACCCTCTTTGGAACCTGAAAGCATTATTGAAAAAAAAAGGAAAAAAATAGAGACTAAAGAAAATGAAAAAAAGGAAAAGGAAAGAAAAAAAAGAAAAAGAAAACAAAACAAAATAGAAGAAAAAGAAAACAAAACAAAAATCCAAACAAGTTCTTGTTAATTGAACTACGTTCGACTTGATTCCGAAAGGATACGTAGGCAGCCTCTCTCTGGGGTTCAGTCACATTAAAACAAAAATTCACATTCTCCCAAAAGTTGAAATTAGGGCAGATGTTACAATAGTTCGGCGATGGTTTCACCTGAAAGGTCCCAAAGTTGTAATTCAATCCAAATTCTTTTTACCCAAATCCTTTTCAAGTCCTTCGTATCAATCAACGAGAATGTTCAAGAATTGGAGGATACAATCATTTGGATCTGATGCAACCAAAATGAGAGAAATAAAATAAGAGAGTCTTATTGATGAAAACCCTCATGGACACCATAGGGCGATGACGAGCAGAGAAAATGAAAATGAGAGAGTCTTGTAGTGAAAACTCGCAAAGAGCACTATAAGGCGATGGTGAGAAAAGAAATGAGAGAGGCCAGTTAGCGAAAACCCGCAAAGGATGCTACTAGCCAAATGAGGGTCTTTGATACTTCGATATGAGCACAACTAAGGCAGTTTCAAGATGAACATTTGCGACAGATTTTTGAGAATTAGACAGCTCAGACGGATCAAGCGTCCAGCCCAAAATGCATGTCATGATTCATTGAAGTCGGCACATACCTCTAGATAAGTCTCCCTATTCCCCTCCCCCGAAAGGGGAACCTTTTGTTTTGACACAATTCCTTTTTTTTTTCTCACATTCAATTGCTTTTCTATTTTAACCCATAATTTTTCGTTGATTCATTTTTCGGTCTAATCTTGCATCAAAAGCAAAGAAAAGAAATGGCTGCAAAATTGACTACAGTTTCCCTGTAATACCAAGCATAATTTGGGGCATATACGGCATTGATGAAGGCACGAATCTATCTGTGATCTCTTTTGATAAGACGAACAAAGCGTCTCAAAGAAACTGAAAAAGGTCGCCTAAGCAAGACTTGCTTCGTGGGGAAAGTTGATAAGCACTACAGACACGAACTGGTACTAGTTGCAAGACAACTAAGTTCTATTTTAAAGGAAATTTGCCTTGCCTTAGGGACAAGGGTTGGCGGTACCATAGACATCCGAATATGAAACAGTCGGGGGCAACATCGGAGAGCCAAAGTTTCCAAGAAGCTATACAGAGTATCCAAGCATCTCAATACCATACTGGAAGAATCAGTTCTTCTACAGCAGTGACCGTAACTTCAAGATACTTAGGGTATCAAGGCCGCAAACCAACCACCACTTTGAAAACTCACAATTTTTCTTTGTTTAAATCAGGAACAAAGCAATGCAGAATGGCGATTCTCAAAGGACGAATATCACCAAAGGTAAGTCCCTCAAAATCTCCATTTTATTTTATTTTTCAGCATGCATCACTTCTGTCTATACCTTTCATTTTTATAGCTTAACCCAGGTAGAACCGTTTCGCCTAGGGGGATCCAGCTCATAGTTCCTAGTAGAAATAATCTTCGCTCAGGTTATTTTACGTAGCTTAACCCAGGTAGAACCTTTTCTCCTAGGGGGATCCAGCTCATAGTTCCGGGTAGAAGTACTCTTCACTCAGGTTGTTTTACGTAGCTTAACCCAAGTAGAACCTTTTCGCCTAGAGGGATCTAGCTCATAGTTCCGGGTAGAAGTACTCTTCGCTCAGGTTATTTTACGTAGCTTAACCCAGGTAGAACCTTTTCGCCTAGGGGGATCCAGCTCATAGTTCCGGGTAGAAGTACTCTTCGCCCAGGCTGTTTTTCGTAGCTTAACCCAGGTAAAACCTTTTCGCCTAGGGGGATCCAGCTCATATTTCCGGGTAGAAGTACTTTTCGTCCAGGCTTGATTTTCTTAGCTTAACCCAGGTAGAACCTTTTTTCCTAGGGGGGTCCTGCTCATAGTTCCGGGTAGAAGTACTCTTCGCTCAGGCTATTTTACGTAGCTTAACCCAGGTAGAACCTATTTGCCTAGGGTGATCCAGCTCATAGTTACGGGTAGAAGTACTCTTCGCTTGGGCTTGTTTTTCTTAGCTTAACCCAGGTAGAACCTTTTTGCCTGGGGGATCCTGCTCATAGTTCCGGGTAAAAGTACTCTTCGCTTAGGTTGTTTTATGTAGCTTAACTCAGGTAGAACCTTTTCTCCTAGGGTGATCCAGCTCATAGTCCCGGGTAGAAGTACTCTTCGCTCAGGTTGTTTTACGTAGCTTAACCCCGGTAGAATCTTTTCACCTAGGGGGATCCAGCTCATAGTTCCGGGTAGAAGTGTTATTCGCCCAGGCTTGTTTTTCTTAGCTTAACCCAGGTAGAACCTTTTTGCCTAGGGGGATCCAGCTCATAGTTTTTGGGTAGAAGTACTCTTCGCCCAGGGTATTTTTCGTAGCTTAACCCAGGTAGAACCTTTTCGCCTAGGGCGATCCAGATCATAGTTTCCAGGTAGAAGTACTCTTCGCTTAGGATGTTTACGTATCTTAACCCAGGTAGAACCTTTTCGCCTAGGGAGATCCAACTCATAGTTCCGGGTAGTACTCTTCGCTCAGGTTATTTTACGTAGCTTAACCCAGATAGAAACTTTTCGCCTAGTGGGATCCAGCTCATATTCCGGGTAGAAATAATTTTCGCCCAGGCTCGCTTTTCGCAGTTTAACCCAGGTAGAACCTTTTTACCCAAGGGATTCATTTTCATTTTAGTAATACATGGCACCAACCCCTAGTTACATTTCTTTTCCGTAATACAGGGTGTCATCCCCTGGTTACAATTCCTTTCAGTAATACAGGGTACCAACTCCTGATTACATTCTTTTTCCGTAATACAGGGTATCAACCCCTTGTTACATTTACTTACCAGTATCAGGGTACACCAATCCCTAGTCGCTTTTCCAATATAGGGTCTCCACTCCTTAGTTTCTTTTATTTTAGACATAGGGTCTCCATTCCCTAGTCTCTGTCTTTTTTTCGGGGTACACCATTCCCGACCTTTTATTGCTTTCAATAAAGAACTAATTTAGAATTTTGTTACAATAACTCACGAAATTTTTCTAGTGCAAACTGGGGCAGAAAAAATTTGTTTGTTTGTTTGTTTTGGTATCTGAGTAGGTTTTACCTCGAGGCACATGGTTTGAGATGGCCAAAAGAAGAAGTCTCAATTCAAAATAAAAGAAAAGAAAAAATAGGTGAATCCAAAATGCAAAAGCAGTTGAAAAGATGTGGAATGCTCAAGACATGACTGAAGCCACGAGCATTGGAGTCCCGTTTTGATTAGAAGACGCTATAGAACAATGAACTAGCACCTACAACTAGCGAGCATCAAGGCTTAGATCAGAGTCTACATGAAGAACCAGCCAAGATTCAAGATCAAGTTTCAGAAGACTCATAGATAGGAATCTTGTAACTCATAGCTGATAGGTTTGTTTAGTTTTTTTTTTTTTTTATATATAATAGCAGGATCACGAACCGGAGCCTCGACGGAACCTCATTCGACTCCTCAACTCATCATTCCACCATTCTCCTTGAACTACACGTGACTTGAATCCCCTATAACCCGAGATATGTAGGTAGTCCAAAACCAGGACTCGGTTACACCCTATCTTTTATTTCTTTTCCTTTTGAATAACAGTTTGATCAAAAATTAGTCACATGGCTCACCTAGTCCTTGCCTAAAAACTCTTCATGTTTCCAAGCAAAGAGGGGCAGCTGTGAGCACCTAATATTTGACTATATTTGAATTTTTACCACCTTCTACTATGTAAATATTTTTAGAAATTTAATATATATGTTTTAGCTTTGTTACTTTTTTTAATATAGGGTAAGAATTAAAAATAATTTAAAAGGTCAAATTATTATTATTAGTATTATTTTTATTTTTTATCTTTATTTTAAAATAAAATAAATTTTAAAAAAATGAAACAAATTAAATATTTTATTTTAATTTTTGGATTGGAATAAAATAATAGGAAAATTAAAAGTATGAAATTAAAAAATAAAAGTTAAAGGTAGCTGAAATATTTTTAAAAAAAAAGTAAAATAAAGTAGAAATTAAAAAAAAAAAAAAAAAGCAAGATAAGTGGAAATTAAAAAAAAAAAAGAAAAGTAAAATAAGTGGAAAATAAAAAAGAAAGTAAAGTAAAAAAAGTAAAAAATTAAAAAATAAAAGTAAAGGAAAGTGGGGAATTATTTTTTTTTAAAAAGAAGAAAAATGGGAAGTGGGAATTCTTTTTAATTAAAAAATAATAAAATAATAAAATAATTACAAAAAACTGAAAAAATTCCGAATTTTTTTCTATAAATAGAAGAGAAATGTGAGGAGAAAAGGGGAGGGAGAAAGAGAAAAAAAGAAGGGAGGTGGGAATTGAGAAAAATTATTTTTCTTTTCCTACGCTAAGAGAATTTCTACTCGTGTCATTCTTTCTTTGTCTTTCTTTCAAAATATCCAGCAAGTTATCACCCAAAACCCAACAAAAAATACTTCAAAATATCCCTTTTCACACGCCAAACAGTAGAGTCAATAGTCGAGGTCGAGAATTCCGTTGGAGCTCCGTTCACTAACTTTGATGTTCTTCTTCGCTTATGCTTGTTCGACGTTCGTCTCAGTTGTTGTACATGTTCTTGAAGACTCATTTAATTGAAAATTTTGCATTAAAGGTTTATTCTTTTCTCTGATCTTTTATCTTATTTCATGTGATTTTATTTATTTGCCTTTAAATTTTATAAATAATAATGTAAATTAGTCCTTAAAAATTATATGCTTAATTATGTTTCTGAAAATATGGTATTCAAACTTGCTTTAAAGTTGGGAAGATTTGGACCCTAATAAGTTTGGGCTTCAATTATTAGTCTATAGGGTATTGGTATATGATGGTTTACTTATTCAAATATCTAAAATCATACACTTCTTCCACAAGTAATTTCATAATTCATGACCTCACAATAATCTCAAAGTTTAGGAAGAATAATGTACATCATTAGAGTGCATTAGGCGCGCTTTTAATTAGTTTATCATGATTATATATACGTTCGCGTGACATAATTGTGATTTTCAAAAACCGAACTATGTGCTTGCGCAACTTTGGTCAAAATAATCTTAATATAATAAAATGCTATTAATTGTGTACATGTACGCGTGACATGATTTTGGCACAATAAACAAAACGGATTCACACACGTGATTCGTTTCAAAGATAATTTCATATTTTAATAATTAAAAGCGGATAGATAAAGCATGGAAACCAATAAATCACAGTTTATCCAAAATTAATTCAAGCCAAATGTAGTCAATAAAGAGACCGTGCTAGAACCACGAGACTCGGAGAATGTCTTACACCTTCTCCTCGGCCAACAGAATTCCTTACCCAGATTTTATTTTCGCAGACCAATAATAATAGAGTCAAACCTTCCTTTGACTAGGGATTCAAATAAAAGGTGACTTGGAATACCCAAAAAATCAATTCCAAGTGGCGACTCTGTAAATAAAATAATCTCTATTCAAATTTGTCACTTTAATTGAAAAAACTCTTTAACTCACAACAATCCATAACACATATATCTTTTGGGGCAAAAAGAGGTGTGACATTCATAACTACTGTTTCTGTACAATTGACTGCTCTAAACATTGTTGAATACTTATACCATAATTATTGGCCTAATTAATAACTAAATGTGTTATTTATCTAAAGTATATTATTATCTTTTTGGTAACGAAGTTCGTCATTTCCTTTCATTAATGATGGAAATTCTGAACACTAAATCTATCTTTTCTCTCTTTCGTGAAAAGTTCTGTAGTTTGTGCTGAACCTATGAAAGATTAAGGGTCAACAAAATAATGCTTAAAATTGAGGGCATACAAATGTTCATCATTATTTTTGCTAATTAAAATTGCTTGTGAAAGAGTTGAATAATTTAATTTTAGCATAATCATTATTACAGATAATATATTATTCAAATTTTTCCACGGTCCCCATTTAGCTTTCCATTGAAATATTTGTCGACGACTAACGTGTTGTATGCTATATTTTATAAACCTTGCAGTATGGTCGATCTCGAGCAGAGATTGAATTAATGGCATCTTTTACTCCTATAGTTTGTTAATCATACATTTGTTATATTTTTTGACATTGAAGTCACTATTTGTTATTATCTGAAATTGAAGTCACTGTTTGTTTTTCCATCTTTGATTTTCCTTTATATTTTTTCCACGAGTCTTGCTTTTCCTCATAGAACTTCATTCCTCATACTGCTCAATTGCCTATTCTGCAACATTTCAAAGAAACTTTTAATCCTACTTGCTTGGGTAAATATGTTTGAAGCACACGTTACTTTGATATTAGTACTGAGGACTACGGATTACTACAAGACTAACATCATATAGAAGGTTTAGGGATGAAACAGAAGGAAATGAAAAGGAATATAGGAAAGATTTATTGTGCTGGAAAATGAGTATTTTTCTTTTATTTCTGCATCTTGAAAACTGAAGGCTGTTGTGTGAACATCTGGAATGAGCTATTGCTGGAAAGTAATTAATTCTACATTTAATTTCTTAAATCTCATTCCCAGTGTTCTTTTGATTTTCATTTAGAGTCCTCTACATTTGCTTCTATTATGTTCTGCTGGTACAAATTTATTTCTGAATATAGTGTAACTCTACTTTTTGTTCTTTGTAGATTTTAATCAGAAAATAGTCAAATATATTTCTCTACTGTCAAATATTGTTTAAAATTGTCCTCCGTTATACTATTTAGTCAATTATATCCCTACTGTTATATTTTTGTTCAGATCTACCCCTAATTTAGATGGCTGGCTACATGTCACACTCGAATTCAATTGACCCATCCCAATTTAAAATACAAAATAGTACCTCTTTTATCCGCCCCGGATAATTATCCGACCCTAAACCCCCACCAGACACAATCCCTCACTCTAGGGGTGCTTATCGAATGGATAATTATGCTTAATGATTATCGGATTATAAATGTAGTAATCCACTAGCCATCCAATAAGACAACGAGCGGATTGATATCGGATTAACAATTATCGGGTGGTTATCAGGCGGCTTATCGGCTAAACCAAATAATTTTTTTTGAATAATCATTCAATTAATACCATACAATTTCAAATCAATACCAAATTTTTAATACCATCTAAAATCTAACCAAGTGGTATTTTTGAATTGAAGAGTCTTTAAGACTACTCATACACGTATTAACGAAGTTCAGTAATCAATCAAACATTCGTTCTTCACAAGACAAAAAAGGACATTCGTTCTTCAAGAAAAGCAGACTTTAAAAAAGGACATAAAACCAAACAATCTGGTCAAGTACTTCCAGTTCATTGAACTACAATATGATCACTAATCAATTCCACAAAACTTATCAATCATCCCCCTGTTCATCTAGTAAAAGGTATTAGAACATATAATGGTCACCAACTGTCCACACTTGCTAAGTTGCATGACAAGGAATTGTCCGAGAAAGGATCATCATACTTTAACCCCCTCATTGATAACCTTTCCTTTGAATTCCTCTTCCGTTTGTTCTGTGAGGGAAGAAGTCCAACTGATACAAGTCTTGGCAGCTTTTCCATCTAATATGTAATGCATTCTTAAGTACCTATGGCAGATAGAAATCGATATCAAGCTTGTTTTGGTCAAACAAACTATAAATACATAGGGGTTTCAATACTTTATATACATAGGGGTAAAAGTATAAATATAAAAAAATTTAACGGGTTAACGGTTTACCCGATAAGAAAATTAAGTAATCTGCCCCCAAACCGTTAAGCCGTTAATTATAAAATTTCAATCTGTTCACCATCCATTACTCTGATATCAATAAGCAAATAGGCTATCGGTTCGGCTAACGGTTTCGGTTCGATTTCGAATAGCCCTACCTCCCTCCCTCACCTTTCTTCCCTCTTCTCTTTTCTTTCCTCACCTCACACCAAAACCACCGGAAAACATGGTATCTCACCGGAAAATTCCTCTAGCGGTACTAACCTTCACTATACCGGCCCCCTCTTCATCTCCCTTCTTCTCTTCTTCTTTTTCTTCATGTTTTATCATCCAAACAATAACCCCGTTCCACCAACAAGCAAATGGAATCGGTGAAACTCGCCGAAAAAATCACAAGGTGACTATCTCTACTCTCTCTCACTGTTTTCCCTCTTTATTTTTATAATCACCATGAAAACCGGCGAGATCCACTATAGATCTTGACCAAAAAATGGCCAAACCACCACTGCGTTACCCCCTTCCTTCATTTTCTTCTACTTATTTTCTTTTTCTTCTTTGCAATTTGTTGGATCTAACAAAATGGAGGTTTTTTCATTTTTTGAACATCGCTGCACAGTCCACATTTCACTGTTGCTTTCAAGACCATCAAGTTGCTACAGAACTTTTAGGCTCACATTTCGCTGATCGAAATTCCTTTTTTCTAGCATGAAATTTAGAGGCTTTATTTTGAATACAAAAAAAGAAAAAGATAGTCTTGAAATTTGGGGTGAAGATGACAATGGAGCAGTGCGATAATGGGTGAAGAAGATTTTGAAAGCTTGAAATAGTTTTCTTTTTCTTTTTCCTTATCTCAAAGTTGGGAAAATGGGTAACGGGTAAAAATATTGGAGGCGGGTCGGGTATTAAAATTTAGATTGGGTCTTTTTTATCTTGACGTGGCATGTGGTATTCCGTCAAAATTAGGGTATTTTTGAACCAAAGTGTCGGTAGGGACCTAGATAACCAGATAGTGTAATGGGGGATAAGTTTAAACAATATTTGAAAGTAGAGAAATATATTTGACCCTTTTCTAATTTTAAATTGTAGGAGCGTTTATATATTCATTTACAAATAGTATTTCTTTCTAAAATTTTACATAGAATCAATGCACAATAACAATTAGGGATATATATGGACCGGGTTGGTTCGATTTTTATAAAAACCAAACCAAACCAACTATATCATTTTGGATTGGTTCGGTATTGTCGGATTTTCGAATTTTTTTGTTACATGAATATTATGTCAATAACTAAAAAAAAGTATGATCATATGTTTGTCAATCTTTTTAATTTTTATTAAATATATATTTACTTATAAAAAATTTAAGTAAATATAAATATTAATATGATACCTAAATAATGATATGTTATATTTAATTTTCAATTATCGAAATACCACTTCAAATTCGAAAAAGATATAAGAATTTAATAGATCTTGACATATAAAGGAAGAACAAAGAGATTGTCGCATTTCAATAACACTTGATAAGAAAGTGATCATACAACACATTATTTAAAGTTACTAAATAATGGACCACTTCATATTCTATTAAGTATTACATCCCATAAGAGAATCCCAAATATTTCTAAACAATTTTTAAAGAAAATTCTATATAAAATCTTAAAAGTATATAAAAAATTATATATTTATATGTTGGTTTGGTTCGAAATTTTTTACTCAATACCAAACTAAATCAAAGCAAATCTCATATGGGTTTTTTAATCGGTTTTGTTTGGATTTTCGATTTGGTGCGATTTTTCGATTCGGTTTATACATCCCTAACCACGATAATGCCGCAATGCTCATGTCACGACCCGAAAATTCCCACCTTCGGGACCGTGATGACTCCTAACATTTCACTTGCTCACATTTTAATCCATTTTTCACATAAAAACTTTTCAAAAATTATACGGACTACGCACGAGAGTCGATGAATGATAAATAGTATTTTTCGAGGTCTTAGAACACAGAATTAATTATTAAATTTAAAGATGACCTTTTGGGTCATCACGACTCAATAACTAGTATATACCATTTTCGAGTTTTACGGGCTGTCTATATAGTATTTACTGTTTTATTCATATACAATTTTGTTAATTTTTTGGTGATATTTTGAGTTTTGTACCTAACAGGAGGAAAAATTTATATATGTTTATAATGCATGAAAATCGTATCTCTTCAATCTCGATTAAGTTTATAACAAGATCATATGATATTTTTACTATTTTCTTAAATGACCGTGTGAAGCGCGAAAAAATGCACTAGTTTATATACAAATTAAAAAAAGGGCAGCGGTGCACAAAGCATCATGCGTCGTACCTTAAGAGATGTGACATAAACAACTTACCATAATGCAATCATTATTGTCTGCTTCCATTAATAGAACATGTGACTTATATATAAGTCACACGAAAATAATTTTACCGTTGTTTCAAGACTCTCATTTAAAAATATTTATATATAATCAAGATAAATACTATGAGGACGGGGGTGGGTGTGGGCGAGGGGGTTTTGCGGTTGGGGGCGAGGGGGTAAGCCAGTAAATGCTTTCTTTATTCGTATAGTGTACTTCTTCTTGAGGTTTCTCATTGGATGTTATGGATTTGAGCTATATAGCAGGAAATAATGTTATTAATAAAGTCAAGTTGGTTTGTGTTCAGTAGTTTTAGGGGTTGGTATACTTCCAAATTTAAAAAAAAGGATCTTACGTTTTAAAGTAGTTCTTAGCCTGATATTTTGATCAAGATATAAGATAATGAAGAATATGGTGAATTTCCAATAAGAATTTAACAACTTTCAATAACCTTTTCTTCTTTTTGTATATTTTCCTCTACTGACGTACTGATCCTCTTGGCCAAAGTTTTCGTGTCTAGATCATACGCGTCCCTCTATGTTATCACTTATCCATTTAGGCTTGAAGTGATTTCTTTATCAACTATCGATTCAATATAAAGTAGTAAAATTTTAATCATGTTATAAAATAAAAACTTTAAAGTAAAGACAAGTATAGAGAGAAACTGATATATTATTCAAACTTCAAACTTATGTACATAATGAACTGAAAACTCCTCTATTTATAGAAGAAAGGAAGCAGCTGCGAGGCTTTTCAGGAAGCAGCTGCAAGGCTTTTCTTTAGCTGCTTGTAAGCTGTCTGCATGAGCTGCTTGCAACCTGCCTGTTTAATAAGAAGCTGTTGCAAATCATTTCATTGAGTTGCTTGCAACCTGCCTGCATCAACTGCTTGTAGATAAACTTCAACAGAGTACTAAATGGATAATCTTCTTCAGGAAGATTATCTATAGCGGAGTAATAAATAAACATTCACAATATAATTATTTTTATAACACTCCCCCTTGGATGTTCATTAAAAGGTATTGTGCCTCGTTAAAATCTTACTAGGAAAAACCCAGTGGAAAAATCCTAGTAAAGGAAAAAGAGTACACATATTTAGTAATACGCATTTCTAGCTGCCTCGTTAAAAACTTTATAAGGAAAACCCTGTGGGAAAAAATCTTAGTAAGAAAAAAAGAGTATATCGCGTATTTTACTCCCCCTCATAAAAACCTTGTTTCAAATATTTGAGTCTTCGCATTCCAACCTTGTACACCATCTTCTCAAAAGTTGAAGTTGGCAAAGATTTAGTGAATAAATCTGCCGGATTGTCACTTGAACGGATTTGCTGCACATCAATGTTACCATTTTTCTGAAGATCGTGTGTGTAGAATAATTTTGGTGAAATGTGCTTCGTTATATCTCCTTTTATAAATCCTCCCTTCAATTGGGCTATGCATGCAGCATTGTCTTCGTTTAAAATTGTGGATCTTTTATCACACTCCAAACCATATTTTTCTTGAATAAAATGAATCACTGATCTCAACCATATGCATTCCCTACTTGCTTCATGAATAGCTATTATCTCAGCATAATTTAAAGAAGTAGCAACAATTGACTGCTTTGTGGAGCGCCATGATATGACAGTACCTCCATATGTAAATACGTACCCGATTTGAGATCGAGCTTTATGGGGATCAGATAAATAACCTGCATCTGCATAACCAACAAGATTTGCACTACCTTTGTTAGCATAAAACAAACCCATATCAAGAGTTCCCTTTAAATATCGCAAAATATGCTTAATCTCATTCCAATATCTCCGAGTAGGAGAAAAACTATATCTTGCTAGTAAATTAACAGAAAATGCTATGTCAGGCCTTGTAGTATTAGCAAGATACATAAGTGCACCAATTGCACTAAGATAGGGTGTTTCGGGACCAAGGAGTTCATCATCCTCTTCTGGAGGTCGGAACGGGTCCTTATTCACTTCAAGTGATCGAACAATCATTGGTGTACTCAATGGGTGCGCTTTGTCCATGTAAAAGCGTTTTACGACCCTTTTTGTATAGGCAGATTGATGCATAAAGATCTCGTTTGCTAAATGTTCAATTTGCAATCCAAGACAAAGTTTTATTTTTCCAAGATCTTTCATCTCAAATTCTTTCTTAAAATATTCAATTGCCTTTTGAAGCTCTTCTGGAGTTCCAACAAGATTTATGTCATCAACATAAACAACAAGTATAACAAATTCTGATGTCATTTTCTTTATAAAAATACATGGACAAATAACATCATTTATGTAACCCTCTTTCAGTAAATATTCTCTAAGGCGATTATACCACATGCGCTCAGATTGCTTTAAACCGTACAAAGATCTTTGTAATCTGATTGAATATATTTCCCGAGATTTCGAATATGCTTCAGGCATTTTAAGTCCTTCAGGGATTTTCATGTAAATCTCATTATCAAGTGACCCGTACAGATAAGATGAAACCACATCCATCATATGTATTTCAAGTCTTTCACGTAAGGCTAAACTGATCAGATATCAAAATGTTATGGCATCCATAACTGGTAAATATGTTTCTTCATAATCGACTCCAGGTCGTTGTGAGAATCCTTGTGTGACAAGGCGAGCCTTGTATCTTTCAACTTCATTTTTGTCATTCCTTTTTCGCACAAAAACCCATTTATGACCAACTGGTTTTACACCAACAGGTGTTTGGACTACTGGTCTAAAGACCTCTCTTTTAGCAAGTGCGTTCAATTCTGATTGAATTGCCCCTTGCCATTTTAGCTAATCAGATCTTTGTTGACATTCTTCGACAGATCGGGGTTCACAATCCTCACTGTCTTGCATAATGTTAAGTGCAACATTATATGCAAAAATATTATCCACCACTATTTTAGATCGATTTAAATTAATCCCATCATCATTAGAACTTATTAAAAGTTCCTCACTCACTTGAGTCTCAGGTTCATTGATTTCTTCAGGAATCTCAGAACTAATCAGATCTTGGGTCTCTTCAGGAGATCCCTTCATAATATCATTTTGATCATTTGTCAATTTTCTTTTTCTAGGATTTCGATCCTTAGAACCCAAAGGCCTACCACGCTTCAGGCGTGCTTTAGGTTCACTAGTTCTTATGCTAGTAGATGGTCCTGCTGGGACATTAATTGTACAGGCACATTCTCTGCAGGGATATGTGATTTAGTTATCCTTTTCAAATCATTAAACGCGTCTGGTATTTGATTTGCTATATTTTGTAAATGGATGATCTTTTGGACCTCCTGATTACATATATGGGTACGTGGATCAAAATGAGATAATGATGAAACTTTCCACACAATTTCTCTTTTGATTTCCTTTTTCTCTCTCCCTAATTGTGGAAAATGTGTTTCATCAAATCGACAATCTACAAATCGAGCAGTAAATAAATCTCCCGTCAATGGTTCAAGATAGAGAATAATAGAGGGTGATTCAAACCCAATATATACTCCTAACCTTCTTTGGGGCCCCATCTTACTGTGCTGTGGTGGTGCTACTGGCACATATACAGCACATCCAAAAATTCGTAGATGGACAATATTTGGTTCATGACCAAAAACTAATTGTGACGGAGAATATTTATTATAATGTGTTAGTCTGAGACGGATAAGTGATCTTGCGTGCAAGATAGCATGGCCCCAAACAGTAGTGGGCAATTTTATTTTCATAAGTAGTGGTCTTGCTATCAATTGCAGCAGTTTAATAAATGACTCTGCATGGCCATTTTGAGTATGAACATAAGCTACAGGATGTTTAACTTTTATTCCAACTGATAGACAGTAATTATCAAAAGCTTGAGATGAGAATTCTCCAGCATTATCAAGGCGAATAGCCTTTATAGGATAATCTGGGAATTGTGCCCTTAATCGAATTATTTTGGCTAATAACTTTGCAAACGCCAGGTTGCGAGATGATAGTAGGCAAACATGAGACCATCTTGAAGATGCATCTATTAGGACCATAAAATATCTAAACAGCCCACTTGGTGGGTAAATAAGTCCACAGATATCCCCATGTATACATTCTAAAAAGGTAGGGGACTCAATGCCAACCTTTATTGGTGATGGTCTAATGATCATTTTGCCTTGATAACAAGCATCACAAGAAAATTCATCATTTGTAAGAATCTTCAGGTTCTTTAATGGATGCCCACTTGAATTTTCAGTAATTCATCTCATCATTATTGATCTAGGATGGCCCAAACGGCTATGCCAAAGCACAAAAGTATTTGAATCAGTAAACTTCTGGTTTACGATAGAGTGTGCTTCAACTGTACTAATCTTTGAATAGTATAAGCCAAAAGATAAAGTTGGTAACTTTTTTACAATGCATTTCTGGCCAAAAATATTCTTTGTAATACAAAGATATTCCACGTTCATTTCATCTATTGTCTCAACATGATACTCATTTCGGCGGATATCTATAAAACTCAACAAGTTTCTTCGCGACTTGGAGGAGAATAATGCATTGTCTATAATAAGTTTTGTTCCCTTAGACAAAAATACAATAGCTCTTCCGGAGCCTTTAATCAAACTTATATTACCAGAAATTATAGAAACATTTGCTTTTTTCTTAAGCAAATAAGAAAAGTATTTCTGATCTTTGAATATGGCATGAGTTGTTCCACTATCAATTACACAAATATCTTCATGATTGGTCTTTGATCCAAACATAATTTGAGGATTATCCATATTCTTCAAAATAACATAAACAAAATAAATATGATAGTAAACATTATTATCAAAGCATAACTTTTATTTATGTATAACAATTACATAACCATACTATCTACTACAAACAACAAAAATTAAAATATTTATATTTCTACAGATTCACTACCGATCATACGACTTGTTTTTCCTTTTGAGATTGCAAAATAATCAGCTACATCCAAATGCATGAAGTCTAAATTATCTTCAGAAATAAAATTTGTTTCAGCATTTTTCTCTATCTTCTTCAGGGAGGCTTGATACAGCTCAACCAGGTGCTTTGGTGTACGACATGTACGTGACCAGTGCCCTTTTCCTCCACATCTATAGCATGCATTTTCTGGCTTTGCTTCGTGTACCGCTTCATGCTTTTGTTCCTTCCCTTTCCACTGCTGGTGGTGAGGAGGGTTCTTTGGTGTATTGTTATTACCACGATTAGAGTTTCCTCCCCGACCACGGCCATAACCACGACTGGGGCCACGTCCTCTTCCACGCTTAGCTTGTGGAAGTTTGTCTCATTCACTTCAGGGAATGGACAAGAACCAGTAGGTCGGCTTTCATGGTTTTTCATTAATAGCCCATTATGTTTCTCGGCTACAAGAAGATGTGAGATAAGTTCAGAATACTTTTTAAATCCATCTCTCGATATTGCTACTGCACGAGCATATTCGAGGCATGAAAAGTGGTGAAAGTTTTCTCCAACATATCATGATCAGTAATATTATCACCACATAGTTTTAATTGAAAAATAATTCTGAACATAGCAGAATTATACTCACTGATAGATTTAAAATCTTGTAGCCTTAGATGAGTCCAATCATAACGTGCCTGTGGAAGAACGACCATCTTCAGGTGGTCATATCTATCTTTCAAATTATTCCACAGTATGGCTGGATCTTTAACAGTAAGATATTCCATTTTCAGGCACTCATCAAGGTGATGGCGTAGGAATATCATTGCTTTGGCACGATCTTGATTTGATGCCTGATTTTTATCTTTGATGGTGTCTGCCAGACCCAACGCATCAAGATGAATTTCGGCATCAAGCACCCAAGACATGTAACTTTTGCCCGATATATCCAGGGGTACAAACTCAAGTTTAGAAAGATTTGATATTATTTAGAAAAAGAAAGTTCGTACCTATGATACTTTCAAAGTATTTTCTCGAGATGGCAGAGTCTCATGCTGATAACGTGTTATAAAATAAAAACTTTAAAGTAAAGACAAGTATAGAGAGAAACTGATATATTATTCAAACTTCAAACTTATGTACATAATGAACTGAAAACTCCTCTATTTATAGAAGAAAGGAAGCAACTGCGAGACTTTTCAGGAAGCAGCTGCAAGGCTTTTCTTTAGCTGCTTGTAAGCTGTCTGCATGAGCTGCTTGCAACCTGCCTGTTTAATAAGAAGCTGCTGCAAATAATTTAATTGAGCTGCTTGCAACCTGCCTGCATCAGCTGCTTGTAGATAAACTTCAACAGAGTACTAAATAGATAATCTTCTTCATAGAGGAGTAATAAATGAACATCCAAAATATAATTATTTTCATAACAAATCAAACTTTTTATGTACTAATGCAATGTGTTTAATTTTTTGGAGGCTCGTGGTAACAAATTCAGTGGCGAAGGCAGGATTTAAATCCCCTTAACCACTAAGCTATGCCTTTGGGTCATGTTAAGGGATTCAAAGTATAATATATAGAGGTAAAAAATAAATTTTACCTTATATATATAGTGTAATGTTTCGACGAAGAGGGTTTGGGTGAACGCCTTCCGCCCCCTAAATCCGCCCCTGGTAACAATTGTTTTCTCATGATGTGTGAAGCATATGGGTATATCGATGAACATCTGATTTTGCTAGTATGTACATAGCCTATATACCCAGGATGGATGGCTGCTATGCTAGTCAGAATTTATATAATTTAGTTATGTTATTGGAATTATCAAAGTGATTCTTATGTTTTCTTGTTTTATTTCGGAGACGGGGTTCTTCATCAATGGGAAATGGTTGTCAGAGATGAGTTCGGAGATATTTTCTATTTTAGTTGGGCGTGCGAATAAAGTCCCACATTGGTAGGTGAAAAGATTGAGAGTCCACGTATAAGGTGTATGGATCTTTTAATGATGTGATGTCTTTTGAGAAAATTCCACTACTAAAAACCGACCAACTATTTCCGACCAACGTTGGTCGGTCAAAAAAAGCGACCAAAAAACGTCCAGGTTGGACGGAAACTGGGGAAAAAAAAATTTATATTTTTTTAAAACTAAATACCGACCAACGTTGGTCGGTAAATTGGTCAACGAATTGACCCAGCTGGTCAGACAAGAAAATTTTGGATTATCGACCAACGTTGGTCGGTAATCTGGATTCAATTTTTTAAATTTTAATAATTATTTTATTATTTAAAATATTTTTATAATATTTAAGAATTTATATTTAAAATTACCGACCAACGTTGGTCGGTTAATGTAGGGGAAGCATATACCGATCAACTTTGGTCGGTAATTGTTATTTTTTGCAAAATAACCGACCAAAGTTGGTCGGTTATTACGTCAACATTGATCAAACTTTCGAATAACTTTTATATTTACTATCTAAATAATATAAATGTAATTCGTTAACACTTTTGTAATACAAATAATGAATACACTAACATATACTATATATAACATGCTATTTGTAAATTGTTTCATCGACTTATAACTTACTTAGATGCATCGATGAATATTAAAAACAAAACGTTTGACCTATATCGACTAATAGTAAAAACAAAACGTCTCGACTTATATCGATTAATCTAGCTATGCCATGCATTATTAGTGATGAATGAATGAAAAATAAAAGAATTAATACTAAACATCTTTGGTGTATATATATATATATATATATATATATATATATATATATATATATATATATAGATCAAAAATTAAATAAATGAAAGAAGCTATTAGTATTAAGTAAACGAGTTAAATTAATATGTCAAACATGGTGAAAATTTAACAAGCTATATATATACACACTAACATATACTATAACAAGCTATATATATAATTAAAGTATTACAGTGAAGTGTGTTTGTGTGTGTGTATATATATATAAGAACACAAAGCGCTAGGACCACAGGGTCGGGTTCTTTTAGGGATAGACTTGGGAAGATACTAATTAGTATATATACTTTATCATCAAATATATCTATTTGTAAATTGATTCATCGACTTATAACTTACTTAGATGTATCGATAAATATTAATCGATGATTCATCAAAACGTCTCGACCTATATATCGATTAATCTATGTCATGCATTATTAGTGATGAACGGATGAAAAAAGAAGTTATTAGCATCAATTACAATATAGTGTATGTGTGTGTGTGAGAAATTACTCACATACTTAATTATAACTTAGAAAATTTACTTAGATAGATGCTATTATAATTTATTAAAATTAAATAGTTAATATAATTATTTATAAAGATTATGCTTATAGTTTATAATTATTTATAATAATTGCATAGTTAAATAAAATAAATGCTTGTAGTTTATAATATTTTTTTATAGTTTATAATATTTTAAGAAAAAAACACAAAAAAAAAGAATTTAATTTTTTTTTAAAAAAACCGACCAAAGTTGGTCGATTTTTGGTCAAACGGTCAACACTTAATGTACCGACCAAAATTACCGACCAACTTTGGTCGGTAATTCTGAAATCAGAGAATTGAAAAACGGGGAAAACTCCCATTTCTCTGAAATTTTCCCCTCCTCTATTTCCCTCACTCAAAACCTTCCCCTCTCCTTCTCTATTTCCCTCACATAAATCTCATTCCCCACCCCGCGTTGCCACAACCCATCCCTCGCCGTCGCCGTCGCCGCTGCCACTGCCGCCCCTCTCCTTCTCCATCTCCTAAAAATTCTAGGTTTGAATTACAACCCATTTATTTATTATTTCTAGGTTTTGTTAATTAGTTATGAATTAGTTTCAATTGATTAGTGTTTCAATTATTTGAACATTGCATTTTATTGAGGATTAGGGTTTAGGTCTTGTTTTAATTAGTTTTGTTAATTAGTTTTATTAACTAATTAGTTTTGTTAATTAGTCAATTAGTTATGAATTAGTTTAGTTTAGGGTATGGGTTGAATTTCTTTAGTTTAGTTAGTTTATGTTTAAACTCGTAGGATATGAATTGAAATTTTAGTTTTTAGGATTTGTTCTTGTGAATTGAACTTTTAGGATATGAATTGAACTTTTAAGATATGAATTGGACCTTTTGGATATGAATTGAACTTTTAGGATATAAATTGGTGTAATTAGAAAAAAATAATTATCTTGAATTAACTAAAAAAGATATAATTAATTTATAATTGTAGAATAAATTAATTTGTTCTTGTGAATCGAACTTTTAGGGTATGGGTTGAATTTCTTTAGTTTAGTTAGTTTATGTTTAAACTCGTAGGATATGAATTGAAATTTTAGTTTTTAGGATTTGTTCTTGTGAATTGAACTTTTAGGATATGAATTGAACTTTTAAGATATGAATTGGACCTTTTGGATATGAATTGAACTTTTAGGATATAAATTGGTGTAATTAGAAAAAAATAATTATCTTGAATTAACTAAAAAAGATATAATTAATTTTTAATTGTAGAATAAATTAATTTGTTCTTGTGAATCAAACTTTTAGGGTATGAGTTGAATTTATTTAGTTTATTTAGTTTATGTTTAAACTCGTAGGATATGAATTGAAATTTTAGTTTTTAGGATTTGTTCTTGTGAATTGAACTTTTAGGATATGAATTGAACTTTTAAGATATGAATTGGACCTTTTGGATATGAATTGAACTTTTCGGATATAAATTGATGTAATTAGAAAAAAATAATTATCTTGAATTAACTAAAAAAGATATAATTAATTTATAATTATAGAATAAATTAATTTATTCTTGTTTTATTTGTATAGATGGAACATCGTACTTGGATGTACAATAGAAATTATCCTAATCGGCGGGGATTGCGGGAGGATTTTGTAGAAGGGGTTGATGACTTTATTAGACATGAAATGTCACTTCCACCATACCAAAGTGAAAGAGTAATTAGGTACCCTTGTGTCAGGTGCGATTGTATGAAGTTTAAAAAATCGGAGGAAGTTAAACTTCATCTTTATAGGAAGGGGTTTAGAGAGAATTACTTTGTGTGGACTAATCTTGGAGAGATCGATGGTAGCCGTGGGATATTTCATAACATGGTTGTTGGTGAAAGTAGTAGGTCAGTGGAGAATACAAATCTTGATTCTAGAATTCAGGATATGGTTGCGGATGCTTTTGGGATGCACTTCGGGGGTGAGCCCAATGAAAATGTTGAACAAACTCCTAATGATGACGCAAAACGTTTTTATGAACAGTTAGAGGAAGCTAGTCGTCCACTACGTGAAGGAAGTCCGCACTCTGAGCTGTCTGTTGCAGTTAGATTACTAAGTATCAAATCTAATTGGAATATTTCTCAAGCAGCCATGGACTCTTTCATTGACCTTATGAGTGAACTAGTTGACCCTAATATCAACTTACCTGGTGATTTCTATAAGGCAAAGAGATTGGTTTCTAAGTTAGGACTTTCGTCAATGAGAATTGATTGTTGTGAAGATGGTTGCATGTTATATTATAAAGATGATGCAACTTTAGACAGTTGTAAATTTTGCGAAAAGCCTCGTTTCAAGAGGCTTTCCAGCGGGAATATGGTCGTTGTCAAAGCGATGCATTATTTACCTCTTATACCTAGGTTAAAGAGGTTATATGCGTCGATGAGTTCTGCTCCTCATATGAGATGGCACTTTGAAAATAGAAGACCACCTGGTGTTATGTGTCATCCTTCAAATGGAGAAGCTTGGAAGCACTTTGATAGGACATATCCGGATTTTGCTAGTGAACCAAGGAACATTCGGTTAGGTCTGTGTGCGGATGGCTTCACGCCTTTTTCTATATCTGTGACACCATATTCATGTTGGCCTGTCTTTCTTACACCTTATAATCTACCACCTGAGTTGTGTATGACTAGTCCATATATATTCTTAAATTGTATTATCCCCAGTCCACGTAATCCGAAAAGTTTGATTGATGTATATTTGCAACCTTTGATTGATGAGCTAAAACAATTGTGGTATGATGGTGTTGAAACATATGACATATCAACCAAGCAGAATTTTAATTTGCGTGCTAATTTAATGTGGACTATTAATGATTTTCCTGCGTATGGAATATTTGTCTGGGTGGATGACTGCTGGGAAGCTAGCTTGTCCTTACTGCATGGAAAATAGTAAAGCGTTCACTTTGAAACATGGCCGAAAGCAATCATGGTTTGATTGTCACCGTCAATTCTTGCCTGATGATCATGAGTTTAGAAGGATGAAAAATGCATTCAAAAAGAATAAAGTGGAATATGATTCTCCACCTCCGATACTTTCAGGTGAGGAAATTTGGGAGAGGGTCCAGAACTTCAGTAAAGTTACTGAGGCTCCACCTTATAGATTCTCCGGATATGGTGTTAATCATAATTGGACGAAACAGAGTATATTTCATGGAGACCTTAGTGCCTATTGCATTTTGTGGTTTGCCTGAAAGAATCTGCAAACCCATCACAGAGATTAGTTTATTTTTCAAAGACTTGTGTTCTACCATATTAAGGGAAGAAAACCTACTTCGGATGGACCAGAACATCCGTGTAATTTCTAGTAAGATGGAAAAAATATTCCCATGTGGTTTCTTTGATGTGATGGAACACCTTCCAATACACCTTGTACACGAGGCACGACTTGGAGGGCCTGTTCAATGCAGATGGATGTATCCCTTTGAGAGGTAATATTATAAGTTTGATGTAATATTCTATTTTATTTGAATGTTCTTGGCTAACATGAGATTATGTAGGGCAATTGGCAAATGCAAACAATTTGTTAGGCAGAGGAATAAGATTGAAGGATCTATATGCGAAGCCTATCTTGCAAAGAAAACTGCACATTTTTGTTCTTATTATTTTGAGAGTAACATGCCATGTTCTAGGAATAGGCCCAATAGGCACACGGTCGAATGTGTGAATGATCCATTATATCCACCAATGTCCATATTCAATCAACCAGGCCGATGTTCTAAGGATGTTAGAAAGAGAAGTTTGAGTGATATGGAGTACAAGTCAGCTACACTTCATGTGTTGCTAAATTGTCCCGAAGTTATACCATTTCTCAAGTAAGTATTGATTTATTAGTTATCAAAATATAAAATTTATTGTGACTACATATTGATGCAACTACTAAAAATATTTGATATGTCACAGTCACTTCGTGGGTCAATTTGGCTATGATGCTGTATATACGAGATTTGATACGTGGTTCAAACAGTTTGTAAGTATATATATATATATATATATATATATATATATATATATATATACGAGATTTGATACGTGGTTCAAACAGTTTGTAAGTATATATATATATATATATATATATATATATACGAGATTTGATACGTGGTTCAAACAGTTTGTAAGTATATATATATATATATATATATATATATATATATATATATATATATATATATATATATATATATATATATATATATATATATATATATATATATATATATGTAGTGAATGTATAAAAATTGATTCATAAGTTGTGCTAACTTATGAATTTTTTTAACTCTATGTAGGTAAATAATCCAAATAATGGTATAAATCAATTTTTGAAAGATATATCTTGGGGACCTGGGCTTCAGGTCACAACAATGTCTAAGTACGTAGTAAATGGTTATAAGTTTCATACAGAGGATTGCTCTAAAAATAAAAATAGCAACAACAGCGGGGTGTGGGTTCAAGGTGGTGATGGAAACCAAGTTGGAGATATTGATTATTATGGTGTGGTCAAAGAAATATTACAACTAGAATATACAAGTTTGCCATATAAGAAATTGATACTCTTTAGATGCAAGTGGTTTGACCCAAATCCAACAAGAGGTACAAGAGTACACAACCAATATAACATAATTGAGGTTAATCATACGAGGGAGTATGATCGCTATGATTCTTTCATAATTGCACATAACGTTAGGCAAGTGTATTATGCTCCTTATCCATTATGGCGGAATAAGTCCAATTGGTGGGTTGTAATAAAAACTAAGCCTGCAGGTAGCGTGGAAGTCGAGAATATGTTAGATGTTGCATATCAAAACGATATCTCCAATGTTCACCAAATAGTGGACGATCAGTTAGAAAATGATTTGGAACATCCTGAACGCATATTGGAAGAAGTTGATATAAATGAAGTAACAATTATAGAAAATGAGGACAAAGAATCAACTGATGAAGCTCAAACAAGTGAGGACGAAGAATTCTCGGACGAGGAACAATACGTCGATGAGGATTAAAAAGTTGGTTTTTTAAAGCACTCTCATTTTATAGCTAGTTTCTTATATGTTTCAATCTAAATGTGTATTATATTATGCAGATGGCAGGCAAGGGTCAAGGTAACAATGACCCTACTAGTTCTCGGGGTCGAGAAAAGGGTAGGAAGGGAAAGAGGAGGGTAGAAAATAGAAAATAATACTCCCTCTTGTCCACCCTTTTCAGAGATGCTTATGTCTTATCCTCCACCACACGGCTATACTGAGCTACCACAGCATCACGAGCCGTACACCTTCATTCAGACACCCAGTCTTCCATCACAGGGCCATAGGACTATACGTCCGACATACAGTCCAGCTGCCTCACAACCATCTGCATCACATCTATATGGATCACATCCCTACATATCACAGCCACATGGATCGCATCCATCCATGTCACAGCCACTCGGGTCACAGCCATCGGTATCACATCCACTTGGGTCGCATCCAGCTATGTCGCAGTCACAGGGATCGCAACCATCTTCATCATCGACTCCATCTATTGCAGGCCTTCGCCTGCGAGGCAGTAGCTCTGACCCGCCTACACCGTCTTCACATGCCTCTTATGCAGATGGCAGGCAAGGGTCAAGGTAACAATGACCCTACTAGTTCTCGGGGTCGAGAAAAGGGTAGGAAGGGAAGGGGGGGGGGGGTAGAAAATAATACTCCCTCTTGTCCACCCTTTTCAGAGATGCTTATGTCTTATCCTCCACCACACGGCTATACTGAGCTACCACAGCATCACGAGCCGTACACCTTCATTCAGACACCCAGTCTTCCATCACAGGGCCATAGGATTATACGTCCGACATACAGTCCAGCTGCCTCACAACCATCTGCATCACATCCATATGGATCACATCCCTACATATCACAGCCACATGGATCGCATCCATCCATGTCACAGCCACTCGGGTCACAGCCATCGGTATCACATCCACTTGGGTCGCATCCAGCTATGTCGCAGTCACAGGGATCGCAACCATCTTCATCATCGACTCCATCTATTGCAGGCCTTCGCCTGCGAGGCAGTAGCTCTGACCCGCCTACACCGTCTTCACATGCCTCTGATACACATGCTTTGGATGGTGATGACGAGGTAGTGCATTATGATCGATATGGCAGGATCATCATAGTCCCTGAGGGTGATGGGTAAGTGTTATTCATTATTTTTGCGTCTATTGATTTGTAACATTTTTACTAAGATATTAATGTGTTTTTATTGTTAAATTGCAGGTTCAGGCCGGGTAATAAGACTACGAGGATAATCACCAATGCCATCAGAAAGTTTTATGATGGCCCTTATGCGACTTGGACTGATTGCCCATTCTCACTGAAGGAGCAAATTTTCAATCAATTTAAGGTATAAATGTTCTTTTAAATAGTTTAATAATTTATATTTATGATATTTTCATCTAATATTTAACTTTTGAAATACAGAGCAAGTGTGTATGGGAAGACCGCTATAGCGCGGAAGTGGCTATAAATTTTTATCATAAAGCTCGCAAGAGATTGGCGGATGCTTTCTCGGATGCTAGAAAGAAGAACAAGAGGCCTGGCTGGTTACTTGAGAATTTGTGGAATGATTTGCAAAGGCAATGGCTTACCGCAGAGTTCTTAGAGAGGAGCAAAAAAGGAAAGAAAGCTCGCGCATCCGAGAAGGGAGGCTCCTTGCACACTGGAGGTGCGATCAGCCTAGGGACAATAAAAAGAAGATTGGTACATAATTGCTTAAATTATTTTACTTTTCTAAGTATATCTATTCTGTTTATTAACTAATTAAATTAATTTATTTTCAGAAAAAGAAGTATGGGCGTCCAATGAGTCATGATGAGCTATTCAAGGAGACACATATTGTGAAGAAGAAGAAAGAGGGGGATCAAGATAGGTGGGTCGAGGACCGGGCCTCGACTGCATATGTAAGCTTTCAATTTTATTTAAGTATTATAATTTACTTTTATACAAATTTTAAAATACTGATTTAATTTAAAATAATATAGGGTCGCTACCAAAGTAACATAGAGGAATTCATTCGTAGTCATCCAGCTGGTGAATCGGGTGAGCCAACCTAACCTTCAGACGAGGATGCTGAAAGAATATGGTTGGAGTCTGTTGGCGGTCCAAAATGGGGGAAGGTATACGGGCTTCCTACTAAAAACTTTCATCACTATAAGTGTGGAATGCGAGGAATAGGGACTTCCTCGCAAGGCGAGCAACTTAATAGGGAGAGCCTCTCCGCTATGCAGAAGACATTGACAAAGCTCACATTAGATCTAGAAGCGGCCAAGGAAAGAGAAAGGCTTAGAGATGCTCAATTCCTTGGCATGCAAGCTCAGATCAGAACTCTCCTATCTAGTGGACCTTTTCCGTTGCCCCGATCTCGTGAGTCATCTCCAGAGGGTCGACCTCCACGTGATCGTTCCTCCCGTCCTGCTCGTGATCATTCCTCCCGTCCTCCCCGTGATCGTGCTTCCCGTCCTCCACATGACCGTTCTCTATATCGTCTTGTAAATGTAAGTTCATCAGACGGTGATGATGATATTATAGAAAACACCCCTTGACTTTTATATACTTTGAACTAGACAAATAGAACCAGTTTTGAACTAGTTGTAATTAGTTTTAACTTGATTTTGGATTTTTATGTTCAATTGAACTTTAATTTGTTAGTTTTAAAGTATTTATTGAATGTTTTGGTTGTTGTTGTTGTGTTGTTGTTGTTGTTGTTGTTGTTGTTGTTGTTGTTGTTGTTGTTGTTGTGTTATTGTTGTTGTTGTTGTTATTGTTGTTATTGTTGTTGTTGTTGTTGTGTTGTTGTTGTTATTAGGTGTATTGGTATGCTGGCAGGTAGTGTAGCTGCCAAAACAGGCATTTTATGCCAAAATTAAACCCAGAAAGTTGGTCGGTTTTTAATAAAAGAAATAAATTATTCCAAAATACCGACCAAAGTTGGTCGGTTAATGAACATTGAATTCCCAGAATTCAACATTACCGACCAACTTTGGTCGGTATTTTGCCTGCACTGTTGAGATTACCGACCATAGTTGGTCGGTAATGTTTAATTTTAATTATTTAAAAAATATATATATTTTCAATTACCGACCAAAGTTGGTCGGTGTTTTTTAATTTTAATAATTAATAAAAAAATATAATTTAGTTAAACCGACCAACTTTGGTCGGTAAAATTAAATTAATAAAATATATTTCCGACCAAAGTTGGTCGGTAAGTAATTAAACTTGTCAGATGGTCGTTTTAAGCTACCGACCATCAAAACACCGTCCACACCGTAATGGTCGCGTTTTAGTCGGTAATTGGCCATAACCGACCAACGTTGGTCGTTTTTTTTGATCGATTTTTAGCGAATTTCTAGTAGTGTTCATACTGGCTTTGCCCAAAGCGGACAATATCACACCATGTTAAGAGTGTATTTGGGCTAGTTTAGCCTAACAACTGATATCGGAGCTCAGATTCGGTGGGACGAGTATGGGAATGGCAAAGTGATGGAGCGGACCGACACCCACACAAGAAGAAGCTAGTGGGCTACGCGGGATGGCAAAGTGATAGTGCGGGCCGGCACTTACACAAGAAAAAGCTAGTGGATTACGTGGAACTTAGTTCGATGGGGGATTATTGAGTGCGAACAAAGTCTCATATTGGTAACTGAAAAGATTGAGAGTCTACATATAAGGGGTAAGGATCTCATAATGAGCTTTTTGAGAAAAACCATGCGGACTTGACCCAAAACAAAAAATATCACACCAGGTTAATATTTGGACTAATTTAGCCTAACAGTTTCTTTAGTCATCAGATACGTATATACAATGATCAGACAGCCATGCCTCTGTATAAAAGTTACTACTACTAGTTTAGATCATGCCAATAGAGTTTTTTAATCCTATAGATGCCAGCCATATACAATTCGACACAGCTCCTTTGGGAATAAATTATTTTTATTAAGCTTTTCCGTCCGCTCTTCCCGAAGTGAGCTAATTGCATTTCTTCTTCTAGGACATAAGAAGAAAGTTTCATCCTATTCCCTCTATTAACTTTTACTTATCATATTTTGTTTACTAAAGTCAAACTACATAAATTTTGACCAACGCTTTAACATATTATATGAATTATAATTATACTACTTTTCGTATAGTTTTCGAATATCTAAATTTTAATTTTAAAATATTAAGAAAATTTATTACAATTTAGCCTCAAAGATTAGTCAAATTCACTCTCCAAAAGTGAAACGTGATAAGTAAAAGTGAACGGGAGTATATAACAAGGTTCAAGGTATATATAGTATACCAGACATGAGAACTGCTGTTTTCGTAGAGTTTCCAAGTGCAGAAAATTATCAGATATGTATATACAATGACAACGTATTATGAGTGTTGTGTACTTTTATACTATGACTTTTATTAATGAGAAGTTCATATAAATCTCCTCTTGAGAAATATCTTTGTATTCATAAATAGGCTATTTTTATTAATTTGTTAGGCAACTATATTTTCTATTATCCAGGTGTAACTAGGAAGAAAATAAAGCTGATATAAACTTTAATTTAATTGCTGGCACTAAAAAAACTTTAGCCACAGAACTTTTCTCAAAGACTTTGGTCGCCACAAATATTTAGTTTATTATTTATGGAATATCGCGTGTTGAGAAGAACACATAAACATTATATTTCGATGTGTAAGAATGAGTAGCCAATATCAAATTAATGTTTGTACATCAGTTTTCTTTCAAACTAGTGAATTGATCCGCGCTTCGTGCGGTTATAATTCTTTTTATTGGATTTATAAAATAATATTTTTAATACTTGAATATTGAAATGTATTTAATTTTTTTGTAATCTTTAAATCCAAATAGATTAGAGAAGTTAAAAATATTTTGAGAGGATGACTTGGCACCACTCAAAAGCTAAGAATGACATGTGTCTTTTTTCTCCCTCTTTTGAATTTTTCTCCCCTTTTTTACCTACTTAGCTAACTTTAATTGGTTACCTTATTACTTAACCACGAACGCCAAACGTCTTCATCAAACCTGAGTTAGGAGAAGTGACTGATTATTATCATTTATTACTTTTGCTGAAACGTTGCTAATCAAACGATTATAACTTTTAGTATTTATTTTAAGTGATCAAGCAGATTCGAACAGTTACAACTTTAACATCTGTTGCATGTCTCAAGAGTGTTGCTGCTCATCAATCTTCAAGCACGATATGTTTTCTCTTCTCATTTTGCTATCTAATAGTCTTGGTTATTTTTCCCTTCCCTATTTAAAGGCCCTATTAAATGTATGTAATTTCTCAACAACATATAAAAATTTAATAAGGGTCAAATAATATATTTGTATATAATTTGTATCTTATCACAGTCTCATATTCAGAATTTAAGATTGGTTCTTGCCCAACATTATCACAATGAGAAAATGTATTAACTCTTCTTTTATATTCACTATGAAACTATTACCTATAAGTTATTCCTTAGAGGCAAGTAATTTTATGAAATAATAACAATGTTCTCTTCACAAAGTAAAACTAAACCTCTAGTATGCAAAAAAAATAAAATAATGAAAGGATCAACTCATTTCTATACTATTAGATCACAAGATGGTATAAGATATAAGTACATGTACTAAATTTAACCTCTCTATCGCAATAGGAGATGATTGTGTTCTTTTTTTCTTTCTTAAAAAAAGTAATACAATTACCAGGGACCTATAGAAAGGTTGTGCACAAATTTAGCCATTTCTTGCACCTATAAAAATAAAACAGAAAATTACCATTAATATAGAAAAATACATGTAGAAATAAATTTTTAATTGCACATAAACCTGATTATCTACAAAGTTTACTTCTTTTGCAAACATGTAGAAAAAAGATACAACCACTATTATGAAAAAATGCATAAAGAAAATACATGTAAACTATTGAAGGTTTCGACACGATAGTTTCTTACATTGCACTTGCACATAATGCCTCGACATTTGATCAAGTATATAAAGGATGCCATGGTGGCACAATTGAATCACATGAGCTGTGAATTACTAAATTAAGAAGACGCCCGCACAAATATATTCATATCTTGTACCTATAAGAAAAAAATGAGATTACCATTGTTTTTAGGGGAACAAAAAATAATCTATATATAATTAGTATTTAGTTGAAAATAAAATGGCATGAAATTTACTTACACATATCAAAGCAAGTTGAAGGATATAGTTGTAGATATATATAGAGCGAACTTCAATGTTGTGAAGGTCCTTTTCAAATTTAATAATTAAATGGTATCTTTTCATTTTCCAGATTAATAATGGAAATAATCCGTTTTTGCAAATATGTGAGCATTCCTTGGGAAAACCAAACGGCTACTTGGGCTTTATTAGGCCTATTCCACTTACTTAGTATTTTAATTAATTATTTTGTAACTGAATTAGATATAATGAGATGTAATAAATATGATAGAAAATGATCATTTTCCAATTATTATACAAATTAAATGAAAAGAATGAAGGGAAAATACAAAAAAAAAAAGAGGAGAAAAAGATAAATAAGATCCTTGGCCAAAGAGAGGTGCCACCTCACTTTTTTGTGAAGATTTAACTTAAAACTTCCTAGTTCTTTCTTAACAAAGCGAAGGATGAAGATAAAGGAGAATAATTTATTTATTTTTTTCCTTGGCATAAAGGATTCATAGTTTTCTTTATTACTTGTTTGGTACAAGTGCAAAGGAAGTAATAGAAGCGTGCTTTTTCATCTTTATCTAATTTAAAATTGATATAAAGAATTTAAGTGAATATATATAGGAATTCTTCTACTTTTCTTGTCTTTAGCTTCTCAAGCGAAAATAACTCTTTAATTAGGTATTATCCTTCTTCTTTCTTTCACCTAAAAAAATGGTTCTTTTAATAAAAATTCATTTTAAGAAAATTCTGATTTTAGTTATATCTTTTAATTTTAAGGTTTGATTTTGAGATTAGATTGATTCTTTATTAATAGCAATCAAAATTTATTCACTTGTCTATTCTCGAAGACAATTTATCCATATTTTCACAAAAGGTCTTTCCTCCCTTAAAGTGATAAGATCAAGGAGAAGAAAATGCATGCTTACTGTGAAGTTATTTTGTTGACCAAAGAAACAAAATGTTTTTTTTCATAAATTAAAAAAATATATTCTAAAGAAAGAAAGCCCATTGTTGTTTGGCTAAAAACTAAACTAAATCAAACACAAATTATTGTTAAAAATTCTTAGAAATTTCACCAACAAAATATTTTTCAAAAAGGTGTTGAAATACTAATAACACTAATTGCGTCAAAATGGTAATTCGGAAAGTGAAACAAACATTAGCATCTGTTAATTTCAGATAATTGTTCATCCTTGTTCTTAAAAGTTTCAAACATTTTCAAAAATATTTTCAAACGGTAATGTATGACACAAATATCATCATGTATTTTTGGTACTCATGTTAGTTTCGAAACACTGAGTACCTAGTTTCTTGCTCCTTGTTCTAATGTTATTTTTGGTGCTAATTTTCTTCTCATTTTTCCTGTCTTCCCTTTCTTTTTCTTTTTTTCTTGTTTTTCCTTTCTTCTGACTTTTCCTTACCCATCACTTATTCAACAAAAACTAAAAATCATTACTCTAGATATAGGCAAAATCCCTTTTCCTCCAAGAATCAGACCAACATCTTAAAAATATTCCTTATCTCATGAAATCCATCTATACCAATCACATTTTTTTACCACCTTCTTCCATATATAGAAGACACATAAAAGAAACAAAAGAAGAGAAAAAAGAGTAGAATATTAAACTATAGAGTGGACAATGTAATACCCCACTTCAATTCCATCAAAATTTCAAGTGAGTTTTCTTCTTGAACTCACTCATGATATTCTTGTTTTCAAGACGCCATTTTTTCAATGGTTTTCCCCTTAGTATTTATAAATAATCACCAAAGGTTCTTGCACAATGAGATCATTGCAAAAAAAAAAAAAAAACATCTTACAAAATTAATTTCATTGAAGTGATGGTATGAATGCAAAATATTTTCACACGCCTCTTGAACATCAAGTTAAAACCTCAAATTTCAAGCGAAAAATTAAAAATTATTTTTCAACAAACATCAACAAATAGTAATCGATAAATTTAACGAAAATAAAGAAATAAAGGCAACATTATCACACTCAACATAAAAAAATTTATTAACATAATAACATTAAAATTCGAAAAGATCTATCTTTTGGGAATATAGTGCCTTTCGTGAAACCATATTACACTTCAATATCCAATGCTAACATAAACTTAATCAATGCAAGTTGCGAGGCTATATTATATTATTAGAAATAGATGAGACTAACAAAGGGTTAATGATCAGAAAAACCTGTGTTGTTTCAAGGATCTTTGAAAGGGATAATGGCAACCTCTTCAGAATTCTTCTTGTCGGTAGTGCTTGATAACTTGGCAAGAGGAGTTCTTTATAGTATTGATAGAATTGAAGAAATTTATTACTTCCTTAATCCTTAGGGCGTTACATGCGTTTGGATTGGAAGCATACTAATTACCATAAATATTTTTTAACTACTATAGGCAATTACATTTTTTTTTGAGCAGTTACATCTTCTTTTTAAGGTGACTTTTGGATTATTTAATATAGGACATAAATATAAAAAAGGTAAAGAAATTCAAAAAAAAGAGAAAAAAAATAAATAGGCTCCTTGGCCATAGAGATGTGCCATGTCAACATTTCTTTTCCCTCATTTATACTTTTGGATTATTTAATATAGGACATAAATATAAAAAAGGTAAAGAAATTCAAAAAAAAGAGAAAAAAAATAAATAGGCTCCTTGGCCATAGAGATGTGCCATGTCAACATTTCTTTTCCCTCATTTATATATATATATATATATATATATATATATATATATAGATGTGGCCGGAAATTTTTATAATTAACTTAAGACCACAATGAAATTCTAAGATGCTCTTAATATATTAGGAGACATTAAATAATTCAAGATGATAGGTTAGGTTATACAATTCAGTTGGTTCGTTCTCTGATCCCTTCACATGAAAAATATAATATATATATATATATATATATATATATATATATATATATATATATATATATATATATATATATGTAAAAGATGGGGTAAATTTCACAAATGGTCATATAATTATGACTTTTTTTCACCGAGGTCATATAACTTTATTTTCTTACACAAAAATCATAAAACTTGCATTAACTCACACAAAAATCATAGTGACCGAAAAACATAATTTTTTGGTAGTATTTTCTTATTCCATATTTTTTTCTTCAGTCTAATAAATAATAATCCAATTAAAATAGAGAGAAATATATATATATATATATATATATATATATATATATATATATATATATATATATATATATATATATATAGAGCTGCTCTAAAAATAATAGTCAATAAAATATATATTTTTATATTATACATATTTTTTATATTATTTTTTCTAGCGAATGCAATTAGTTTCAGTCATTTTTTATATTTTTTTCTTAAAATAGGAATGACTCAACTGGACTCGACCCAATACCCATATACATATATTGAAATAATACTAAAAGTGAATCCTTCCAACAAAAAACTTAGTTTGGAACGCATGAGATTCTGATCAAAAAATAAATTTGAATGAAAATCTTGAAAAATAAAATAAAATATAGAAGTATCGTGTTTTGAAATATTCACTTTTAGTATTATTTTAATTTATATATATTGGTATTAGGTAGGGTGAGTCGGGTCGACTTGGATCATTCCTATTTTAATTGAATTTTTATTTATTAGTCAAAAAATAAAAAATAAAAAATAAAAATCGTGGAATAAGAAAATAATATTAAAAAGTTGTATTTTCCTGTTACTATGATTTTTATGTGAGTTAGTAAAAGTTTATGATTTTTGTGTGAGAAAACAAAGTTATATGACTTTGGTAAAAAAATATCATAATTATGATGATCGTGAATGATAAGTACTCTTTTATCCTGAATGAGAGATCTTGAATTTAATCTTGAGTATGGAATAGCCTTTTGTTAGAGAACGTTTTACTCCAATGTGAAACTTCTCGGCCGAATCTATGATTTAGTTGGCCCAATACCGTACCCAATACCGGTGAAAAAACCCAACATTCTGTAGGTTCTTTAGTAAGTTGAGTCTGAAAAACAATCTATATATCAAGCTCCCAATTTCTGGTACTCCATTAATGTAATATTCAATCTTCGCCCGCACACATATTTAGATGATGATACTATAAATAGGGGCAAAATGTTCATTAGGGACAAGGTGGGTTGCTCTGATAGTAAGCGCCCTCCACTTCCAATCAAGAGGTTGTGAGTTCGAGTCACCCCAAGAGCAAGGTGGGAGTTCTTGGAGGGAAGGATGCCGGGGGTCTATTGGAAACAGCCTCTCTACTCCAGGGTAGGGGTAAGGTCTGCGTACACACTACCCTCCTCAGACCCCACTAGTGGAATTATACTGGGTTGTTGTTGTTGTTGTTTGTTTCCTCATCCTTATCACAACTAATTAAGTAATACTTATAAGGTTTTCAAGCAAGGAAAAATGGGATCAAAGGTATTTATGCTTATTGTTTTGGCTATTTTACTTGTGATAATATCTGAGGTTGCAGCTAGGGAGTTGGCTGAGAGCCCCACCAATTCTATGGACAAAGGTGAGATTCCTTCCTTTTAAGACAATCGACCTATTCTCTTCCTACATGCAAAATATTGTTCCCTTCGTCTCATTTTATTCGATAGATTTTGACTAGACAAAAAGTTTAGAAACTAAAGAAATACTTTTGAAATTTATGTTCTAAAACAAGTCATATTCTCATACATGCGGTTGTAAATCATCTTACTAGGGGTCGTTTGATTTGAAGACAAGTTATGTCGGGATTAGTTATATTACTTATATTACGATTAGTTATGCTAGGATTATTATACTTGGACTAATTTTTATTGATTGTTTGGTATTTTGTATTAATCCTGGGATTGCCAATTTTATTGTTTTATCCTAGGATTACTATTCCACTCTCTTGCATGTATAAGTTATTCTGGTACTATTTTAATCTTGGAATAACTTATCCCAGGATTAGTAATCAAACAAGGGATAACGCGATACAAAATTTTCATCGCAAGATTAGTTTTGCTAATCCATCATACCAAGCGACCCCTTAAGGATAAATAAAAAGTTTAAAGTTAAATTATTTCTAAATTAGAAATATATCATACCTTCTAGTACAAACTAAATTAAAAAGAATATGTATCACATAAATGGGGGACGAAGCAGTACATTTCAAGAGTTTCTGTTTATTTTAACCGACCCCTCAGGTTATGAGGTAACACTTGCTCTAATAAAGTAACTCGTTATGTGTTCTCTTTATTATCATCATCATAATTAGTAGTATATAGGTTTCAATTCTTCTCCTTTTTTTCTGTGCGTGTATGTTTTCTTTCTCAATAAAATTGCTGTTTATACTCGAGGCTTTTACTATTAAACTTTTAAACACATATTTTCTTATGGTTAGACGTTATGAATTCGGTCTATTTTATAGTATTAGATTTAAGTTATACGCGTTGATAAT
The DNA here is from genome assembly GCF_000390325.3 of Nicotiana tomentosiformis. Taxonomy (NCBI): domain Eukaryota; kingdom Viridiplantae; phylum Streptophyta; class Magnoliopsida; order Solanales; family Solanaceae; genus Nicotiana; species Nicotiana tomentosiformis. The sequence continues at coordinate 5,208,850 of NC_090820.1, read as the reverse complement.
AAGGTAAAAGAGAATTACACTATCAGTACAATTTAAACTATTGTTGATGCTTCACGAATTAATTATGCGTTACCTTGATATTAGTTGGCCCTTCTATTTTTTTTATAGTCCTAATTATTATTTTGCATTTGCTTCTATTCTTAACAAGTCGAGTACTCTAAAAGGAATAAAAAGATCACAGTCATGATCATCAGCCTCACATGCACATGTATATGATGGATCTAAGTTATTACAATGACAACATAATTCTTTTAACATTATCAATATATATAGTTGAATAGTCTACAATAGGTAACTACTCTACTTTTCAATTTATCATGCATATCAGCCTTGCTATAAAAAGTACTTACCGATTATTGTATGTCAACTTAATTAACTCGACGAGGTAAACCATGCAGTGCAATTTTTTTTAAACTCATGTATGATCATTGTTGCAGCAAAGGTATTCGATGAGAAAAATGATCATGTAAATGATGCAAAAGACTTAGAATTTGGAGGATTCGGAGGCAGAATTGGAGGAGGAGACGATGGTGGAATCCCTGGCGGCGGTAATGGTGGTTTTGGAGGTTTTCCAGGAGGAGGGTATGGTGGAAACCCTGGCGGCGGCAATGGCGGTTTTGGAGGTTATCCGGGTGGAGGATATGGTGGAAACCCTGGCGCGGCAATGGTGGTTTTGGAGGTTATCCGGGTGGAGGATATGGTGGAAACCCTGGCGGCGGCAATAGTGGTTACGGAGGTTATCGAGGAGGAGGATATGGTGGATTTCCTCACAACTAATTACTAAGGAAAATATATTTATATGAAAAATATATATATACTAGTTTCTCGCCACGTACGTTGCGTGGTGTATGCTAAGTTATATAGTAATATCTTGGTCTTTACTATCGTCTGAACCTAGATGGTTAAGTGCTCAAAATGTGAAAATGCGTTTAATGTCCAACACATCCAGAATTTTTAATAAATAAATTCGTTTCACCTATTTTACCTCTCTTCATCCCTTAGTATAAGAGCTCACCCCTTACTGTAACTCATAAGTTTAATGCTAATCAAGCAAAAATTGGTTTAACTGGTCAGTACCTTACTGAAAAAAATAAGTCATTTTAACTTATGTTGGCAACAGTAAAAATACAAAATTGAAGTGGGACAACAACAACAATATTAGACAAAAATATGCAATTGAATGAGTATTAATTCATTTTTGAACTCGATGAGAACGACCTCGGCGTCTTAGCATGTTTTCATAATATATACTCCCCAAACAAGACAAATATTCCAAGTCAATGATGTATTGATCAAATAATAAATATTTTTCTCTAAACAATACTATGAATGTATTCAAATATATTTACAAAGGTGTTAAATTACTGTGTTTATTCTCTAATGTTCTGATTAAATGCTCAAAATAACTATATAGGGGGGTCTAAATACTATGCTAAAGTTTATTATATTAGTCAGAGTGCGTAAATGACATCTGATGGTAAACTGAACAATACTAATAACTACAGCATAGAGCAGTCTTGAGACTATAAAAATTAAGCTATAGACAATAGCGTAAACGAATTGAGCAAATAAAGACATACCCATTATTTTGAGCCACGAAGCATTGCAAAAACAATAACTGAAAGAATGAACAAACCTTAAATGAGCGATAAATTGTCCTTAAATTTGATGTAAAGAATCTCTTTGGCGGAAATCTGATGACGAACTGATCCCAAAATTCAATGGCAATCTTTCCACTAACATAATAGAGACATGGATAGAGAAACTCAAAAATAGTAGCGCTTGGACTGTTTTTAAACGTAAGTAATATATTGGATAAAATATGTTATGCTACGTGGCCACCTAAGAAGGGGACACGTAGAATCAAAATCGGGAGGATGAAAAATCGGACACAACTACCTCGTGTGTCACCGAAGAAGGCAAGTTCGTAAGGGCATTAAGCATGCTGCGCCCGATGACATTTAATGAAGAATATTTCACAGCATTAAAGAGCAACGACTCATTAAACATATTTCGAAGGTTTCAGACATTTTTGCATATTTGGAGCTATGGATCTCGGATTGAGACAATTTTTGAAGCGATTTTCACCATATGAATTAGGGTAAGTATTCTCTACTCATTTTTTTTTTATTATATTTCATGAATCTATCTTCGTTTTTGGCATTTGATTGAGGATTTCAAGAGAGAAATTGGGGGATTTGTCTAAAATTTCATAGAGTGAATTTTGGAGTTTTGAACATTGATACAGAGTCGGATTTGAGTGAAACTAGTATGATTGGACTCGTAATTGAATGGGTTATCAGATTTTGTGAGTTTTGTCGGGTTCTGAGGTGCGTGCCTGGGCTTGACTTTTAATTGACTTTGGGCTTTTAATTAAAGATTCGGCCTTTATCATTTGAAATTATTTTCTTGGGCATTATTTGATGTATTTGAGTTGCTTTTGGCAAGTTATGAGCCGTTCGGAGGTTGGTACGCGCAGGATGTCATTTTTGGAGCATCGTTTGGCTTGCTTGGTATTGGATTTAGCTTGTTCGAGGTAAGTAACACTTCTAAACTTGGTGCTCAGGGTATGAACCCCTGGATATACGTGATATGTGTTTGGTGTTGAGGTGGCGCACATGCTAGGTGACGGGCATGTGGGCGCGCACCATGTAAATTGTAAATCGGTTATTCCTGTGGTACTGTGTAGTTACCTAATCATATTTGTATCCATGAATTCTCTACGTGCTAGAGTAAATGAGATGTGATCTATATTAGAAACCATGTCTAGGCTATATACTTATCTTGTTGAGACCCACTGAGATCATTTCTACTGTTGAGTTATTTGCTTATATTACAGTTACATACTCAGTCATACGTATTCATTTACATGTCACATCTCAATCTCTGTTATCATTTGTTATCACATCATATTGTCATCATTGATTAGGGCTGCTTAGTATGAGCGTTGTGAGCCCGTGAGACTAGAGAGATTGGTGACTGAGTTGGGGCCTGAGTGTCGTGCTGTGAGTTATATATATATATATATATATATATATATATATATATATATATATATATATATATATATATATATATGTATGTGTGTGTGTGTGTGTGTGTGTGTGTGTGTGTGAGAGAGAGAATTGGGTTGCAAGCTGCAATGAGCTTTATGGCTATATATATATGGATCGGGTTGCACGCCGCAATGAGCCTTATGTCAATATGTATATGGATTGGGTTGCATGCCGAAACGAGCCTTATGGCTATATATATGTGGTTCGGGTTACACGCCGGAACGAGCCTTATGGCTACATATATGTGGATTGGGATGCACGCCGGAACGAACCTTATGGCTATATATATGTGAATTGGGTTGCACGCCACGATGGGCCTTATGACTATATGTGAATCGGACTGCACATCGCAGCAGGTATTGTACAGCGCTGAGCGACTGAATGTGTTGAGTATTGATCATGGTGAGCGAGAATGCGAGATAGTGAGATTGAGTACTCTGAGAGTGTGAGTACATGAGTTCATCAATGAGATACATTGCATTTGACATGCGTACTTGAGATACATGCATATAGATGCATTTCCTTCTGCTACCCAGTTTTGGTAACATTCATGATTTTACCTGTATCTTGACATGTAGGCATAGAGAAGTACTTTCCTCATGCTATATGAAAATGAAATATCTTATTTATTGTTGAAAGGTTTTTGGACAAATCACAGTTTTTAAACTTACTCATATGCTTTTGGGGTTTTCGGTGAAGAATCTGGGGTTTACTGTTATACTTGAAAAGCATGTCTGTTCTTCTGAAACTGTGAACGAGTTGAGAATCTTACCTCTGAGTTATTTTCATGTACCCTTTTATTATATTATGATGAACTATTGCAGGTTATTGGAGTTGGACTCTGACCCTTGTCCCAGCTCGTCGCTACTTTAAACCTAAGGTTAGGTTTGTTACTTATTGAGTACATGGGGTCGGTTGTACTCATACTACACTTCTGCACCTTGCTTGCAGATGTTGGATGATGATGTTGCTGTGTACGGCGGGAGCTGGATCGGAAGATGTACTTGCGTTCCAGTTATGGCTATCACTAGTCCTTGGTAGCATTAGATTCGAATTCCATTCATTTACATTTCAAACATGTTGTAACTATTTCAATTCAGTTTTGTAAAGAAATCTAAATCTTAGATGCTCATGATTTGTACTACCAGTCATTGGGGAATTCTTTGTATAAAAGCAGTTGTATTATCTTTTCTTTTCTTAATGAATCTCATTTGAATTGGTTTCTATTAACTGGCTTACCTAGCGGGTTGGGTTAGGTTCCATCACGACTAGTTAGATAATGGGTCGTGGCACTAAGAAAATTCTATCCCAAAATATTGAATGAGGTAATACCAGGATGACCTGGTTCAGGATTGTAACAAATCATAACTATCATAAATATGTCAAAGACTTTGTACTGAAAAGATGAGGTGATGCTGTCCTCAATAAGGTCAGAGTTGTCATGGAACTCACAAAGCGTTGGTTCTAGTAAGGTTAGTAGTAACACAATAAATGACTATATTCTTAAGCTTTGTCTAGATTTAATTTAGTTACCAAGAAGGTCAATCATGGATATGCCACTGTTAATGTGAAGAGATTAGGTGGAAAAGAGATATATCGGGATTTGCGTCCCTAAGTTGAGATCAAATTTTGGTTTAACACAACGAGGCTAATATGTTTGTACGGGGGTCAGATAAGAATTGTACATACTATTAAGGAGAAACTTATGGTAGTTGGAGTGAGTACTTTATGGCTCCTATCAAAGAATATTTTCTAGATGATGAAGATGATAAGAAGAAACTGGTAGTTTATTGTATGTATTATGACCTTTAGTAACACAATGAATAGATCTTTTGAAGTGTATGCGTGTTCTATTACAGATTAAGAAGTACAAAGAGATATGACCGCAAAATATCAAAGTTCATATAAATTACCACCATGAGGCGACCCACGGTAGAATGACAACACCAAGCTCTTTAAAGATACGATGTCTGGTCATGAGTACCAAAGAACAAGAGGAGATAGAAGGAAGGTAAATATACACTATAAGGCATTCTCTTTAGGGAAAATAAAGTCACAAAACTCAGAAAGTCATCCTTGCATTATGGAGAGAATGAATACTACAGACAATAGGATAAAGTGAAGAATATACTTTTAATAAGATACATGAGTGATGTGTTGGCGTAAGGCCCTAGAGTTCTTAAAGTGATACCGACACATTTTGAAGCCAACTTAGTTATGAAATATTCAGAGATACTAGATAAGGGGACTCGAATCTCAACTATATAATATTTTGATCATCACCATCAGTGCTTAATATGACTTAAGGTTATGCTTGAGAATAATCACATGTCAACGAGCTAAGCTCAAAATTTATAGCATGCATGCATATACATAATAAGAATATTTATATATCTTAATAAGATAGATGTTTAGCCTGGCTAAGGTGCTATAGTATCACAAAAAAATTCAGAAAAGTCAAGCCCTAAGGAGAAAGATATCATAAATGTTAGCCTTCGCTCTAGAAGTTTAATTTTGAGATACCCTAAAACATTTCGTGAATGTATGATATCAAAATGGTAAGATTACATAAAACATATATTTTTCTATGGTGCACACATATAGTTGTAACAATGTAAAGTAAATTTTGAGAGTTGGCATATGAGTTTCTTGAAGAGCCTCACTTTCTCAAATTCTGCTAAATGTCACTCAAAATAGAATAGAACATTACAAGAAAAAATATCAAGATGATTTGCATGTGAAGTGTGCAACCTAATGCAATAAATTGGATGGTCCATGATGTTTAGACAAAAGAATAAGAGTTTTGTAGTAACGTAAAGTTCAGATACAATAAGAACCAAGAGAGCCCAAGATTAGTGAGCGATTGATGAAATAAGTGGTTAGGCGTTAGGTATTACACGAGCTAGATAGTGAAATAAGAAACTATATCCTAAAGAGATAGATAACTAGAAGAAAATAAGCCACTAGATGAGATCATGACTAACTAGTGGTATTAAGAGATGCAGTAATCAATCGAGAAGAGGTTCATCTATAAAGTAGTAAATCGAGGAAGTCTTGGATATTATGGAAGGATTAAATGTGTGTGGAAGCACATTTAAAGTGATGTTTATGATGCTAGGATAAATCTAGACCAATTGTGTAACAACACAAGCAATCGTTTTGTCTTATAGAACCCCGCTCCCCTAAATATGACTTCCCGTATGTGCTTTAACTAATTTATAACTTGCGGGAATGGTTAGTTTGGGAGTTGGAAGTGTTCGGGTTGAAATCAGAATACTTGGTTCCTTAGTTTGGCTTTAAAAGGCCAAATTTGACTTCGGTCAAAATTTTCAGAAAATGACCTCGGAATCGGGATTTGACGGTTCCAATATGTTCGTATGATAATTTTGGACTTAGGCGTATGTTCGAATCAAGTTTTGGACAACCCGGGAGCATTTCAGCGCTTAATAGTGAAAACTAGCTATTTGAAGGTTTTAAGGTTCTTTAAATTTGGTTCGGAGTAGGTTTTGGGGTAATTGAGGTCCGTTTGGAATTCTAAGCCTAGGAATAGTTCCGTATGGTGATTTAGGACTTGAAAATTCTAAGTTGAATCAATTTAGTTTGAGGTATGATTCTTAGTTTTGATGTTGTTTTACACGTTTCGAGGGTTCGAGCGAGTCCGTTTTATGAGCTCAAACTTGTTTGAATGTTCGGGCGATGCCCCGGAGGGCTCAGGTGTTAACCGGACAAGGCTCGGACCAATTTTGGAATTTGGAGCAGCAGCTGAAGCTTCCAGTTTCTGTTGCAATCGCACCTGCGCTTGGCCAGCCGCAAGTGCGAGCTCGCAGAAGCGAGCCACGATCCGCAGAAGACGAAAGAGGAGGGGTCGTTGGGCACCAAATATGCGAGACAGGAACCACACCTAGGTAGGCGCAGGTGCGAAGGGAAGGACCGAAGGTGCGAAAGAGGGCACAGGTGCGGCGCATGCACCACAGAAGCGGCCTCGTAGAAGCGAGCCACTAATTACAGAAGCGGGCAAGCTGGTTAAGGGGAAAGCCGCATCTGTGAGGTCTTTTCCACAGATGCAGAGCCGCAGAAGCGAAAGGCCTGTTTGGGCGGAATGTTTAAAGGAACGGGAAATCAACCATTTTAGCCCATGTTTCTTCATTCTTGGGCGATTGTGGAGCTTTTTGAGAGGGGATTTCAACTAGCAACTTGAAGGTAAGTTAATTCTACTCACTTTGAGTTAAATAAATAGGTTATGGGTAGATTATAACATGTAAATTGTGGAAATCAAGGGTTTAGATGAAAAAACCTAGGTCTTGATAACAATGAGATTTTAACCAAGAAAATGGTTATGGAATGGGATGAAAATTACATATTTGAGTTCTTGAGATTATGGGTAACGTTGTCCTCCGAAAATTTCAGGAATCCGGGCACGTGAGGCCGGTGTAAATTTTAGGAATTTTAGTATTTTGGGTTGGGTAATTAATTTAAGAGTCTAATTTCAAATTATTGAGCACGCATTAATTATTTTATATAACATTTGGATAGTTTTGGATTTTTCGGCATCAAATTGAGACTTTAACGCGACATTGTGGTTAGGAAGTGGACTTTGAGACCTGGTAAGTCTCTTGTCTAACCTTGTAAGATAGAATTTATCCCATAGGTAATTTAAATTAATAATTATTGCTAATTGTGGGGGCTATGTATGCACAAGGTGACGTGAGTCTGTGTGTAGCTACTAATTATGCTATGTCCAGGTAGTTTAGGACTCAAATTATGAATTACTTGTAATAATTACATCCTTTATTAATTAAAGTACTGAAATTATATTTGAAATTGTTAGAGGAAATAGTAAAGGACCAAAATTTCACATACTTGAATTTTGTGCAAATTACTTGACTATTAATAGAAAATGTGTTATCCTTATAATAACTTCTCATTCCGGAGGTTCATAAGAAAATGTCTTCCTTTCTTGTGGAGTGGGCCGAATGCCTCGACAGTATAGATGCATCTATGCATCATGCCGCATGTCCCTCGACTGTGTACACGACACTCTGGACCGGGCTGAATGACCTCGACATAAAATCGTGCTTAATAATAATAATAATTGCACGATGCCTTGATATTTTATTGCAGCTTGTGAAAATAATTGATTGCTGGAAATTATTGAATTTGAAAGAATTTTCTATTTCCGCTTGTTAAGAAAATTATTGTTATTCACATAAATCATGTTTATTTAAATATTTCTATTTTTTAAATATTATTGAACCATAGTGAGTGTCAAAGTCGACCTCTCGTCACTACTTATTCGAGGTTAGACTTGATACTTACTGGGTACACATTGTTTACGTACTCATGCTACACTTGCTGCACTTTTTGTGTAGGATCTGAGACAAGATCTTTAGGCGGTCCTACCAGAGCGCATTCATGTTACCTCGAGGCCTAGTGATGAGTTGTCTTTTTGAGTCGCTCTGCAGCAACTAGTGCCTCTTCTTGAATTTGTATTCTGTCTATTTTATTTCAGACAACATTTATAATTTTTGTATAATCTACTAGATGCTCAAATACTTGTGACACTAGCTCTTGGCAGACACACTAGTAGGTATTTGGTTTGAATTAATTTTCTTAGTTTTTATTTAATCGGAGTCATTCATATTTTCTTAAATCTTACAAGTAAGAAGAGTTTAACTACTCGGATAATTTTTAAAGGAATAAATATATGTTTAATTCACTAGTTAGCCGGCCTAGCTGTGACATTGGGCGCCATCAAGACCTATAGGTGAAATTGGGTTGTGACAACATGGTATCAGAGCACTAGGTTCACGTAGGTCTCACAAGTCATGAGCAGGCCTAATAGAGTCTTGTGGATTGGTACAGAGACATCTGTACTTATCTTCGAGAGGCTATATGGTGTTAGGAAACTACCTTTCTTTATTTCCTATCATGCAGTTGATGTAGTACTAAGTATCTTTATATTATTTTCTCACGGATGGTGAGAACGCACTCTACTAAGGTTCCAGACAAGGGAAGAGCTGCTCCCCCAATTGTTAGAGGCCGAGGGAGGGTTCCTGTCTGTGGTAGGGGACGAGGACATCCCAGAGTTGTTCCAATTATGCCACCAGTAGATCCAATGGAGGATCCTATCATCGAGGAGAAGGGCGAGGTGCCCGTAGCCGAACCAGCTCGGTGGATTTCACCTCCGCACCGGGATTTCAGGAGGTCATGGGCTGTATGTTGTGGTTCATGGACACTATGACTCAGGCTGATTTATTTTCGGCAGACCCTGCCACATCTCATGTGGGAGGGGGAGCACAGACTCCTACCGCACAGGCTCATGGGTAGGCAACCGTTGTATATTAGACCTAGGGTGCACTACCCGTGGGTGGAGCTCAGTCAGTGGCAGCAGCTACACTTGAGCCCAGACCAGCCGCATAAGCTATTGGATAGATGTACTAGGCTATATCCTCTTGTCTTTGGGGGTGAGCGACATGAGGATCCCCAGGGCTTCATTGATCGGTGCAGGGACAGACTGCACAACATGAGGATATTGGAGTCTTATGGGGTAGACTTTGCTACTTTTCAACTGGAGGGCAGGGCCCGTAGGTGGTGGAAGTCCTATCTTCTTGGTAGACCAACAGATTCTCCTCCCATGACTTGGGACAGGTTGACCCGTATTTTCCTGGATAGGTACATTCCACCTTTCAAGAGGGAAGAGTTGCGGTTTCAGTTTGAGCAGCTCCAGCAGGGTCAGATATTAGTGACCGATTATGAGGCGAGGTTCTGTGAGTTGTCTCTCCATGCACTTCTGATACTCCCTACTGATGCAGAGAGAGTACAGAGGTTTGTTGCAGGTTTGCATACTGGCATTCAGGCCACTATGGCCCGAGAGGTTGAGATGGGGACTTCTTTTGAGTTGGTTGTGGAGATAGCCCAGAGGATTGAGGGTGTGCGTCAGCGTAGCCGAGAGCAGGTTATGATAGATAAGCAGTTTAGATATTTTTGAGAGTTCAGAGGTGCACCGTCTAGGGGTAGAGGTCAGTTCATGAGAGGGCAGTCCAGCAGGCCCCATATCCTGCACCACCGCCTCATCGGGGTGCTCTAGTGCGATCTTATTTCAGTGCTATGCCAGAGAGTTCTTACCGCCCAACGTCTATGCAGATTTCTTCGAGTGGATATTTAGATCACCAGGTCCAAACTTCAAGTCAGCAGCCCATCGTACTGAGGGGTTATTTCGAGTGCGGGGATTTTAGTCATATGCTTAGATTCTGCCCCAAGTTTTGGGGTAGACCAGTGCAGCAGGGTCAACAACCTATGATTACTGCAACAGTTTCTCCACCAGCCGTCTGACCACCCAAAGGTGAAGGGCAGGTGGGTGGGGGCCATCTTAGAAGTGGAGGCCAGCCAGGTGGTGCTCCAGCTCGATTCTATGCTTTTCTGGCCAGACCATAGGTAGAGGCCTCAGATGCCGTGATCACATGTATTATTTCTGTCTGCAGCAAAGATACCTCCATATTATTTGATCCAGGATCTACATAATCCTATGTGTCATATGTATTTGCTCATTTCCTGTCCACTCATGTGGGCGATTCTGTTGTGGTGGATCAGATCTACTAGTCCTACATTGTTACATTCTGTGGTTATGAAACTAGAGCAGATCTTCTGCTGCTTGAGATGACCGACTTCGAGATCATCCTGGGCATGAACTAGTTATCTCCATATCATGCCATCCTATATTGCCATGCCAAGACTGTTACCTTGGCGATTCCAGTGCTACCTAGATTGGAATGGAAGGGTTCGTCTATAAGCGCATCTAATCAGGTGATTTCCTTTCTAAAGGCTCGACACATGGTTGAGAAAGGTTGTTTGGCTTATCTACCCTATGTTCGGGATACTACCGCAGAGACTCCGACAATTGATTCAATGCCTGTAGTCCGAGAGTTCTCCGATGTATTTCCTTCAGATCTTCCAGGCATGCCACCAGATCGTGATATTGATTTCTGTATTTACTTGGCTCCAGATACCTAGCCTATATCTATCCCACCATATCGCATGGATCCGAAAGAATTGAAGGAGTTAAAAGAACAGCTTGAAGAGTTACTAGCCAAAGGGTTCGTCAGATCGAGTGTATCGCCTTGGGGTGCACCAATATTAATTATGAAGAAGAAGGATGGGACTATGCGGATGTGTATCGATTATCGCCAATTGAAAAAAGTTACAATTAAGAACAAGTACCCGTTACCGCATATTGATGATCTATTTGACTAGTTGTAGGGTGCTAGCGTGTTCTCTAAGATCGACTTGAGGTCGGGGTACCATCAGTTGAAGATTGGGGATTCTGATGTTCTGAAGACCGCTTTCCGGACTAGATATGGTCATTATGAGTTTCTGGTGATGTACTTCAGTTTGACTAAAGCCTCAACGACATTTATGGATTTGATGAACATGGTGTTCATGCCATATATTGATTCGTTTGTCATTGTCTTCATTGATGACATTTTGATCTACTCGCCCAGTAAGGAGGAGCACGAGCAGCATATGAGAGTGGTGCTTCAAACATTGTGGGAACAAAAGCTATATGCTAAGTTCTCCAAATGTGAGTTTTGGCTAGATTCTGTAGCATTTTTGGGGCATATTGTATCGGGCGAGGGTATTAAGTTGATCCCAAAAAGATTGAAGCGGTTCAGAATTGGCATCGTCCTACTTTGGCGACTGAGATTAGGAGTTTCCTAGGGTTAGTAGGTTATTATCGTTGGTTCGTGGAAGGTTTTTTAATCTATTGCAGCACCTTTGACCAAATTAACCCAGAAGGGTGCTCCATTCCGATGGTCCGATGATTATGAGGTGAGCTTTCATAAGCTCAAGACAACACTGACTACAATACCAATGTTAGTGTTGCCTTCTGGTTCGGGGATGTATACAGTGTATTGTGACTCTTCACGCATTAGTTTGGGTTATGTATTGATACAGGAGGGGCGAATTATTGCATATGCCTCGCATCAGTTGAAACCTCACGAGAAGAATTACCCGGTACATGATTTGGAGTTAGTTGCGATTGTTCACGCTCTTAAGATTTAGAGGCATTATCTTTATGGGGTGTATTGTGAGGTTTACACTGATCATCGCAGTTTGCAGCATTTGTTCAAACAGATGGATCTAAATTTGAGGCAGCGCAGATGGCTCGAGTTACTAAAAGATCTTCACTATTAGAGCGGATCAAGGATCGCCAGTTTGATGACCCACACTTATTGGTTCTTCGAGAAACGGTACTACGAGGTAGTGCCAAGGAGGTTACTATCGGCGAAGATAGTATTATGTGTTTTCAGGGTCGTCTATGTGTTCCTAATGTAGATGGGCTGAGGGAAAAGATCCTAGAGGAGACACACAGTTCTAGATATTCTATTCATCCCGGTGCTACGAAGATGTATCGCGATCTGAGGCAGCATTATTGGTGGCGGCGGATGAATAAAGACATAGTTGAGTATGTAGCTAGGTGACTAAATTGCTAGCAAGTTAAGTTTGAGCACCAGAGGCCAGGTGCCCTACTTCAACAGATGACTATACTAGAGTGGAGATGGGAGAGTTGTTATGAAGTGTTGTTGGTTATTGGAGTTGGACTCTGACCTTGGTACAAGCTCTCACTACTTTCAATCCAGAGGTTAGTCTTGTTACTTATTGAGTTGGTTGTACTCATACTATACTTTGCACCTCGTGTGCAGATCCAGGTGCTTTCGTACATGGCGACCGTTAGATCTCAGAGTGCTATCAGTTGGAGACTATCAAGGTAGCTGCCTGGAGTGCGCTGACCTTGACTCTCTTTCTTTCAATTATTGTATTATTTTATACTTTCAGACAGTGTTTCATCAGTCAGATGTTGTATTCATATTAGATGCTCATGTACTCAGTGATATCGGGTTTTGGGAGTATTTATATCTGTATTTGCGAGATTTCTTCCGCTGAATTTAAATGTTATGTTGTTTAAAGTTAAAAGATATGGTGTTTTATTGAGATTGTTGGGTTGCCTAGTATTGAGATAGGCGCCATCACGACATGTGAGATGTTGGGTCGTGACAAACCACTAGTTCTTTTTTGTTCTGACTTTGGGAAATGTAGCAGGTGCTAAATTCGATGAGGTGGTTGATAGTGATCGGCGGCTAGAGATGGTTCGTATTCATGAGTGTGAGGAGAGGGAGTCCAAGAGGTCTCGTGGTCTGGGTAATTCCAACGGTGTTCCTTCTGGGGGACAACCCTATCACAATGAGGGTCGACCTTATAGGCTCGCTCAGATGGCTCGTCCAGCTCATCGTGGCGCATCAACTAGCCATGGTTCATATAGTGCTCGACAGAGTCAGTCTTCTCTTAGTACACTTCCAGCTCAGAGTTTATCTCGTGCATCATTAGTTCAGGGTTTTTCTTGTAGTTCTTCTCGTTCTCGAGGTCCACTTTAGTACTTGCCGACATTTTAAGAGAATGGTTGCTTTGAGTGTGGAGATTTGGGTCACATAAAGAGATATTGCCCTCACCTTATAGGAGGTTCAGCTCAGCAGAGGAGTCAGACTATGACTTCAGCACCAGTTGCTTCACCACCCGCCCAGCCAGCTAGGGGTAAGGCTTAGTCAGCTAGGGGTCGCCCAAGAGGGGGAGGCCGATCAGGTGGCTGTCGGGCCCGATTCTATGTTATTCCTTCCAGGACAGATGTCGTTTATTCATATGCAGTGATCACATGTATTGCCTTAGTGTGCCACAGGGAAGCTTCTATATTATTTGACCCTGGTTCCACACATTCGTATGTATCATCATAGTTTGCTCATTATCTAGATATGCCATGTGAGTCCTTAGTTTTACATGTTTGTGTATCTACGCCGGTGGTTGATATTAATATTGTGGACCATGTGTATCGATCGTGTGTGGTAACTATTGAAAGACTGGAGGCTAGAGTTGATCTCTTATTTCTTAGTATGATTGATTTCGATGTAATCTTGAGTATGGATTAGTTGTCTCCATGTCATGCTAATCTGGACTGTCACACAAAACCTGTGATGTTGGCGATACCGAGATTGCCGAAGGTCGAGTGGAGAGGTTCTCTAGATTATATTCCTAGGAGGTTAATTTCTTACTTGAAGGCCCAACGGATGGTTTGGAAGGGGTGTTTGTCATATTTTGCCTTTGTGAGAGATGTTGGTGCAGACACTCCTACTATTGATTCTGTACCGGTAGTATGAGACTTTCTGGATATATTTCTTGCAGACCTATCGGGTATGCCACCCGACAGGGATATTGATTTCGGTATTGACTTGGTGCCGGACACTCAGCCCATTTCTATTCCTTCATATCGTATGTCACCAACTGAATAGAAATAGCAACTTTAGGAACTACTTGATAAGGGGTTTATTAGTCATAGTGTGTCGCCTTGGGGTGCACCAGTTTTGTTTGTGGAAAATAAAGATGGTACTATGCAGATGTACATTGACTACAGGCATTTGAACAAAGTTACAATCAAGAACAAGTATCATTTGCCGCGTATTGATGATTTATTTGACCAACTTCAGGGAGCGAGAGTGTGTTCTCAAAAATTGATTTGAGATTTGGGTATCACCATTTAATAATTTGGGATTCGGATATTCTAAAGACAGCATTCAGGACCCGTTATGGTCACTATGAATTTCTCGTGATGTCTTTTGGGCTGACCAATGCCCCAGCCGCATTTATGCACTTGATGAATAGTGTGTTCCAGCCGTATCTTGATTTGTTTTTTGTAGTATTCATTGTTGACATCTTGGTGTACTCACTTAGCCAGGAGGAACATGCACATTATTTGAGTATTGTACTACAAAGGCTAAGGGAGGAGAAACTTTATGCCAAATTCTCTAAGTGTAAGTTCTTAGTTAGGTGGCATTCTTAGGACACATAGTGTCTAGTGAAGGAATGAAGGTGGATCCAAAGAAGATAGATGCAGTTCAGAGTTGGCCCAGGCCATCTTCATCTACTGAGATTCGGAGTTTTCTTGTCTTGGCCAGTTATTATCATCGCTTTGTGGAGGGCTTCTCGTCTATTGCATCGCCCTTGACAAAATTGACCCAGAAAGGTGCTCCATTTAGATGGTCGAATGAGTGTGAAGAGAGCTTTCAGAAGCTCAAGACTGCCTTGACCACAACTCTAGTTATAGTTTTGCTTTCAACTTCAGGCCCTTATACAGTATATTGTGATGCTTCTCGGATCGGTATGGGGTGTGTCTTAATGCAGGAGGGTAGAGTGATTGCTTATGCTTCGCGCCAATTGAAGCCACATGAAAAGAACTACCCTGTTCATGATTTAGAATTGGAAGCCATTATTCATGCATTGAAGATTTGGGGGCACTATCTTTAAGGTCTGCCTTGTGAGGTATTTACAGTTCATCAGAGTCTTCAACACTTATTCAAACAGAAGGATCTAAATTTGAGGCATCAGAGATGGTTGGAGTTGCTAAAGGACTATGATATTACCAAGCTGTATCATCCCGGGAAGGCCACTGTGATGGCCGATGCCTTGAGTAGAAACGCAGTGAGTATGGGTAGCCTTGCATTCATTCGTGTTAGTGAAAGGCCTCTTGAAGTTTATGTTCAGACCTTGGCCAATCAGTTCGTGAGATTAGATGTTTCAGAGCCCAGTAGGGTTCTAGCATGTGTGGTTTCTCATTCTTCCTTATATGACCACATTAGAGAGCGCCAGTATGATGATCCCCATTTGCTTGTCCCGAAGGACACAGTTCAGCACGGTGATGCCAAAGATGTTACTATTAGAAATGATGGGATGTTGAGGATGCATGGTCGGATTTGTGTGCCAAATATAGATTGTCCGCATGAGTTGATTCTTGAAGAAGCCCACAACTAGCAGTAATCCATTGATCTATGTGCCGCTAAGATGTACCAGGACTTGAGTCAGCACTATTGGCGGAGAAAAATAAAGAAAGATATAGTTGGGTTTGTAGCTTAGTGTTTAAATTGGCAACATGTGAAGTACGAGCATCAGAGACCAGGCGGATTACTTCAGAGACTTGAAATTCCAAAGTGGAAATGGGAACGTATTACCATGGACTACATCGTTGGACTCCCACATACTTTGACGAAGTTTGATGATGTTTGGGTGATTGTAGATCGGTTGACCAAGTCCACATATTTTATTCCAGTCAATACTACTTATTCTTCGGAGTAGTTGGCTGAAATTTATATCCATCATGGTGTGCCAGTGTCCATTATTTCAGACTGGGGCACGCATTTTACATCATAGTTTTGGAGAGTAGTGCAACGAGAATTGGGCACGTAGGTTCAGTTGAGTACAACATTTCACCCTCAGTCAGACGGACAGTCTGAGTGTACTCTTCAGATATTGGAAGATATGCTACGCGCTTGTGTTATAGATTTTGGGGATTCTTGGGATCCGTTTCTGCCACTTGCAGAGTTTACTTACAATAGTAGCTACCAATCGAGCATTTAGATGGCTCCATATGAGGCCTTATATGGGAGTCGGTGTTGGTCTCCACTTGAAAAAGGGCAAGTTGAGTCCTCGGTATAATCAACCTTTTGTAATACTTAAGAAGATTGGAGAGGTGGCTTATGAACTTGCATTGTTGCGTAGTCTATCAGATGTTCATCTAGTGTTTTATGTATCTATGCTCTGGAAGTATGTCGGAGATCCGTCTCATGTTTTAGATTTCAGTTCATTGTAGTTGGATGGTAATTTGACTTATAATGTGTAGCCGGTGGACATTTAGGACTGGCAGGTTCAATAGTTGAGATCAAAGAACATAGATTAAGTGAAGGTATAGTGGAAAGCCAGGCAGTCGGATAAGCTACTTGGGAGACTAAGTGGGAGATGCTGAGCAAATATCACACCTATTTGAGAATCCAGGTATGATTCTAAACTCGTTCGAGGACGGACGTTTGTTTTAGAGGAGGAGAATGTAATGACTCGGCCGGTCATTTTGAGTATTACAACCCTATTCCCCCATTTACTGCTCAAATTGGGCTTTACAACTGTTATGTGACTTGCTGGGATAATTGGTTCGGGTCCGGTGAGGTTTAGACACTTACTCTCAATGATGAAAACTTAAGTTGAAAAGGTTGACCGGATGTTGACTTATGTGTAAACGACCCCGGAATAGAGTTTTGATGATTCCAATAGCACCGTATGGTGATTTTGGACTTACGAGTGTGTCCAGAAAATTATTTGAAAGTCTGTAGTTAAATTAGGCTTGAAATGGCAAAAATATGAAGTGTGACCGGGGAGTTGACTTTTTGATATCGGGGTTGGAATTTAAGTCTTAAACTTTGCATAGGTCCGTTATTTTATTTATGACTTGTGTGCAAAATTTGGGGTCAATCTGCGTTGATTTGATAGGTTTCGACATCGAATATAGAAGTTGGAATTTCTTAGTTTCATTAAGCTTGAATTGGGATATGATTCGTGATTTTAGCATTGTTTGATGTGATTTGAGCTTTCGACTAAGTTCGTATGATGTTTTTGTACTTGTTGATATTATTGGTTGAGGTCTCGGGGGCCTTGGGGTTATTTGGATCATGTTCGGAACATTTCGGGACTTGTTGAATTGCAGAAAATCACCGATGCTTCTGATGCTCGTTTCGTTCAGTGCGTTCGCGAGAGGGGTCTCGCGTTCGGGAAGGGGTTCTAGGTGGCAGGTGAAAATTACTCTTCACGTTTGCGTATGAGCCCATGCGTTCGCGAAGAAGAGTGACAGAGGGGTGGACCTAATGCTTGGCCTACGTGTTCACGTGAGAGGCTTCGCGTTCGCAAAAGCCTGGGTTCAGTGACCATCGTGTTCGCAAGTAGGCCCTCACATTCGCGTAGGAGGTTTTTGGAAACTAGTACTTTTGTGCTTCGCAAACGCGAGAGAGCTTCCGCGTTCGCGGAGAAGGAAGCACATGGACAGAGAGTTTAAGTTCTAATAATGGGACTTCGTCCCATTATCCATTTTTAACGATTTGGAGCTCGTGAAGAGGCTACTTTCGAAAGATTTTCAAGGAAAACATCAGGGTAATTGTTCTATACTCAATTTTGGTCAAATTACCCGAATCTATTGCTATTTTTAGTATTTAATTGGTGTTTTAAGTATGGAAAATTGTGAAAACCCTTCAGATTAAATTGAAGATTTGAGGGTCGAGTTGATGTCGGAATTTGGTAAATTTGGTATGGTTGGACTCGTGATTGAATGGGCGTTCATATTTTGTAACTTTTGTCGGGTTCCGAGATGTGGGCCCTAATGGCGATATTTAAGTGGAATTTTGGATTTTATTGGAAAATTAGTATCTTCATATGTAATTAATTCCTATAATTTTTATTGACTGAATCAAATTAATTGTGACTAGATTCGAGGCGTTCAGAGGCCGATTCGCGAGGCAAGGGCATATTGGAATAAAAATTTACATGGTTTGAGGTAAGTAACACTTATAAACTTGGTTTTGAGGGTATAAATCCATGAATTACGTGTTATGTGAATTGTATGGAGGTGACGCACATGCTAGGTGACGGGTGTGTGGGCGTATACCATAGCAATTGTGACTTAAATAAATTATGTGGAGTTGTATAATTAAGAATCATGTCATTATCCACATATCCTCCACGTGTTAGAGGAAATTGAGCTAAGACTCATGTTGAAGATCCTGTTTAGGCTACGTGTCGATATTTTGCGACCCACAAGGTTGTGTTGCTGTTAAATTATTTGTTTGAATTGAAATTTTTGTACTCGGTCTCATTCATCATTTGCATATCATATTCAGTATCTATTGTCATTCATTGATACATCATATCATCATGTCGGGTTGATTTTCATGTCATTGAGAGTCGAGAGACTAGATATTTTTAGTGATATTATATGGGATCGGGCTGCACGCCGCAACATGTTTTATTTATTTATGCCTGGATCTGACAATTATAGCGATTGGGCTGAAGGATCTCGTCTGGAGTCTGCACCCCCCACGGTGAGCGCGGTTCATTTATATTGAGGTATGGATCTTGTCCGAATCATTTATATTGGGTATGTATATTCCCCTGGCTGAATTGGCCTTATACAGTACTGATCGATTGGTTGCCAGTTGATGTATATATATATGGGATGGATCTTCCCTAGGCTGGATTGCCCATATATAATACTGAGTGATTGAATATATGAGATTGTGACTGCATGAGGTTTTTCCATAGAGGTGCATCGCATCAGCTTGTACATTGGCATGTAGATATAGAGATGCCATATTCATCATATCATTGATAATTCATCCATTTTATTTGTACTGAGTTAACTGTTGAACTTGAAAGCATGCCTACATTCCTGTTATTTATTGAACCCAAAGGTTAGTCTTGTTACTTATTGAGTACATGGGATTGGTTGTACTCATACTACACTCTGCACTTTCGGTGCAGATCCAGGTACATCCGGACACGGCGGTTTCTAGTTTTTGGGAGATTATCTGTTGGAGACTATCGAGGTAGCTGCTTGACATCTGCAGACCTTGACTCTCTTTCCTTTCAATTATTTGTACTGTTCTATATTTACAGACATTGTTTGTATTATTTAGAGTATGTTATCATTTAGATGCTCATGTACACAGCGACACCGGATTTTGGAAGTGTGTTTATATTAGTATGCATGGGATTTTTCTATTAAATATAAATATTATGTTTTCAAAATTAAAAGAAATTGTGGCTTATTGCGGTTGTCAGCCTGCCTAGTATTGAGATAGGCGCCATCACGACATGCGGATTTTGGCTCGTGACACATTCGCATTTCCCTACCTAACACTTCTTCCACAAAACAGACCATCCTTAGACTGCCCGAAAGTGATGCCAACATACTCTGAACTACTAGTAGAATAAACACTTCATTGGCTAGAAACCTTTCACTTAACTCATTTAGGAAGAACCATTGCAACACGCAACTGAATTCCCACGACCGCAGAAAATACAAAACTCAAGTCGTGGTCTAAACCGCCATAACTCTTATGGGATCCATTTACACAACAAGACCATAGGAATCGAATACCTCCAAAATCAAGAAAAGTATGGTGGTTGTCAAGCCCGTACGTACAACAACAAACCACATGTATAACTTAACACACTGAAGGAATTGATCATTGCCACAATCATGTTGATTCAAACCATTACTTAATGACCCCACTTCTTTCAATTTACTCTTGAATTGCCTTAGAAATAATAATAGCTCCACATAACGAACCAATTAGAACCATTGTTGAGAGTCACCCACTCTGACTTGGTCCCGAATATAAAATCAAACTCTAGTGCACTGTGAGCATATGAACAGTCCCAAAGAAGCAACCAGATTAATTATTTTCCTTGTACATCACATCCCCAAGAAGCATAAACTCTGAGTCTTCCCGAAACCTGCACATGAATCGATAAGGAGAAATATATCACACATTCACCAGAGTTATTTTCTCGAATTACCCCTTATGTTTTCTTTTCTTAGCCAAAATTACTCCACAAATGTACCGATAACTAGAAACTGCACAAACAGACAACCACGTGACCCAATCGTAGACAGCGGGCTCCCCCACTAAGTTGTAAGCTACCATCACATAATGTAGAACCCGCAAAGATTCCTCCTTCTCAATTACCATGATCTTGCATCGCCAACCCGACAAATTTCTCGTAGTCTATTGTTAAAGTTTTCATGAACATTCCGAATTATCAGCCACAATCGCGTCTTCAATCTTCTACCGGGTAGTAAGTAGAACACTTTGTAAAAAATTCATCAAAGTTGCGCAACCACTAACCTTCTCACAGAAGATAACCCACGCATGGAATTCCATACTGACATCTTCCAATGACGCTACATTAGGTACAACTACCACGAAATCAGTAAAAGCTCCTGAGCCCATGCTCGTCCACCAGCTGTACAAGTCTGTTCATTCCCTATTGCCATCAACTGAAAGTTCGACAATACATTCCAAACTCAAAGTCACGTCATATCCCAGAATGATAATCAAGCTTTTATACACCTCTCCATTCCAAGAAAACTTCTTTCTGTCATATTCAACCTTCCTTAGCACAGTAGCCACCATTCTAAATAAAATTCGTAGACCTAGTCACTCTGCACCATGATTCCTAATCGCTCTAAACTTTCCTCAAAGTATGTGGCTATCTTACCACAGAATCCATATGCTACTCTGCCACTCCCACTTCAGTTAAACCATCTCCTTTAGGCAACTTCTCAAACTCTGCTTTTCATACACTACTAGCAATTCAATCACCACGAGACACATCCCACCGCATCCTACATCCTCCTTTGCTGCCAAAATTCTACCTCAAATCATAATCCATCTGTAGCATCCGAACAAATAAATCGCCACCAACTCTAAGCCTCCCCGGAGATCATCTTTCTTGAGCCATCAACATTAGAAACACCAATTCGATTCGGAAACTGCTACACATTGCCATTTATGGAAATCGCTTCTCAGGTACCACTTCATAACACCCTGCCCCGGAAGAAAATCACAGAAGACCACAACACTGACAAGGCTTCATGTGTTCAAACAAGGAAGATAACCAGAAACCGCACAAGCAGACAACCACGTGACCTAATCGTAGACAGTGGGATCCCCCATTTAGCTGTAAGCTACCATCATATAATGTAGAACCAACAAAGATCCTTCCTTCTCAATCAACATGATCTCGCACCACCAACCCGCCAAATTTCTCATAGTCTCTTGTTAAACTTTTCATGAACATTCCGAATTATCAGCCACAATCGCGTATTCGATCTTCTGTCGGGTAGTAAGCAGAACACTTCGTAGAAAATTCATCAAAATCGCACAACCGGTAACCTGCTCACAGGAGATAACCCACCTTTGGAATTCCATACCGACATCTTCCAATGACGCTACACTGGGTACATCTACCACAAAATTAGTAAACCCTCCTGAGCCCATGCTCGTCCACCAGCTGTAGAAGTCTGTTCATTCCCTATTGACATCAACTGAAAGTCCGACAATACATTCCAAACTCAAAGTCACGTCGTATCCCAGAACTATAATCAAGATTTATACCCCTCTCCATTCCAAGCAAACTTCTTTCC
Source organism: Nicotiana tomentosiformis (assembly GCF_000390325.3). Lineage (NCBI taxonomy): Eukaryota > Viridiplantae > Streptophyta > Magnoliopsida > Solanales > Solanaceae > Nicotiana > Nicotiana tomentosiformis. The sequence goes on along the minus strand of NC_090820.1, from coordinate 5,186,728 downwards.
ATCATATTCAACCTTCCTTAGCACAGTAGCCAGCATTCCAAATAAAATTCATAGACATAGTGACTCTCCACCATGATTCCCAATCGCTCTAAACTTTACTCAAAGCATGTGGCTATCCTACCATAAAATCCATATGATACTCTACCACTCCCACTTCGGTTAAACCATCTCCTTTAAAAAACTTCTCGACCTCTACTTTTCATACTTGACCTACTAGTAATTCAATCACCGCCGAGACACATCCCACCACGTCGTTCCTCCTCCTTTGCTGCCAAAATTCTACCTCAAATCATATTCTATCTATAGCATCCGAACATATAAATCGCCACCAACTCTAAGCCTCCCAGAAGATCATATTTCTCGAGCCATCAACATTAGAAACACCAATTCGATTCTGAAACTGCTACACACTGCTATCTATGGAAACCGCTTCTCAGGAACCATTTCACAACACCCTGCCCCGAAGGCAAATCAAAGAAGACCACAACACCGACGAGCCTTAATGTGTTCAAACAAAGACAAAGCCACCACCTCACAAATGAGAGTTCCTAATCACTCAAAAATATCAAGTCTCGTTACTTCATCAAACAAAGCCGAAACACCCATAATCCGATTGCCTTTCCTCCGCTGGAATTAAATGTCGAACTTCTACGCCATGAACTGAGAAATCCTCCTTTTGAGTCATTCGCTGCCGTGATCCATAAATGAGTAACCTACCATTCACAACATCACATCATGATAATAATGCACGAACATCATAACAATCTGTGCATTACCTCAAACCATAGGCAATACTGATACAAGGCTGAAATGACAGAACTCCCTAGAGATCCGATAGAAACTTGTCACTACCCAAAACCCACTATAGGTCGTGATGGCGCACAACGTCATTGTTAAGCAAGCCAATGTTGAACTAACAACTTAATTACTCATTTTATTATTTTTGAAATCATGAATCTTAAAATGTTAGTAAGATTTAAAATAAAAGATGACAATATCAAGCTGAACCACAAACAACCACTAGAGTATCCCAAAATCCGGAGTCACAAGTGCATGAGCATTTATTTACTAAGGAGTACAATAATAATACAACATTTGTCTGAAATGTAAATAAGACAGGATAAGGTAAATAGTACGATGGAGACTTTGTGGGTTGCGATACGTAGCCTGGAATGTAGCTCACCATAATGTCTCCTCAGTAGTTGCACCAACGTGCCAACATGACCACCAAATGAACCCGTCAGATCCTGCACATTTAGTGCAGGAGTGCGTCATCAGTACGTAAATCAATGCGTACCCAGTAAGTATCTAGCCTAACTCTGGAGAAGTAGTGACAAGGGGTCGACATCGACACTTACTAGAGGTCCAGTAAAGCAATATGATAAATTGTAAGCAGGTACGAAGCACAACAACAATAATGGGATAAATCGGTAACCAACATATTCTTTCAAAATTTCTTTTAACGATATAAAATTCTCAATCTCGTATCCTATCTCAACATCTCGGAAAATATCAATTGTCAATATCAAAGGAATGAGTAATACCATATAAAATGACAGGCATCAAAGGAAGTATAATCTCGTGAATATTCAGACTGCTAGCAATATAACGCACGATTATGCCGAGGTTATACGACCTGATCCTGAATAATGTGTACACTACAGTGGGTCGAGCGGCATGAACCATAGATGCATCTATTATACTACCGAGGAGTTCGACCCGCTCCACAAGAAAGGAAGAAAATTACTGAATTACGAGACACATGCTTACAATACAGTACATGAGCACAAAGTGAATATAGCCTTGACCGTTTCTCAAATAACTTGCCAACAACTCAAGGTGATAAGGCTCTGCTTAATATATACATATATTTCCAAATCAATTTCAGTTATAAATTCAATTAATTAAGCCAACATAATGAGTTCAATAATTCAAATATTATATGACAAAGTCCTAAGTCTACCCGGACATAAACATACTTTAGCTATATATGGACTTTCATCACCTCATGCGTACGTAGCACTCATAAGTCGTAGCACATAACAATTACATCACCTAGGGCTAGTTTTCCCCTCACAAGATTAGACAGGAGACTTACCTCACTCTGAAGTGCCATAACCGGCTCCAATGCCTCTGAAATTCTTCAACTTAAAGCCAAACGACCCGAAACTAGTCAAAGAACATGCAAATCAATCAAAATATGCTCCAATGCTTATAATTAATGAATTTGTTGCAATTCCCAACTCCGCTCGAAATTCAATAAAATCAACCCTCGGGCCTACGTACCCGGATTTTGAAAATTTTTGAAGATAAACTTTACCAATGACGTCACGAACTCAAATATATGATTTATTTCAAATTCTATATCCAATTTCGTGGTCAAAATCTAAAAATACCAATTTCTAGGTTGTTTACCAAAATCTAAAATTTCTACTAATTTCAATGTTTAAATCCTTATAGAATCCATGTATTTAATGTACAATAGGTGGGAATAACATACCTCACAATAGATGATGAAATTCTCCCCTTCAATAGCTACAAAAATCGCCCAACCAACTGAAAATATGAGAGAAATGGGCTAAGTCTCAGATTAAAAACACCTCACTGCCCAGCGACTTTTGCACCTGCGGACGAATTTGTCGCACATGAGATCTCGCTTTTACAAGACAAAGATCGCTTCTACGAAGTGCACTGCCCTGCTGCTCCATTGCACCTGCGGAAGAATGTCCGCTTCTGCGCAAACGCAGGTGCGAGCCACCATTGCACTTCTATGCTTCACATCGCTTCTGCATTGCCACCGGCCGCATGAGCAATCATGCATGTACGGGAATTTCTTCGCACCTGCGACCAATGCCTTGCCCCTTCCCCATATGCTTTTGTGACCTTCATCTTGCTTCTTCGAACTCGCATCTACGACTAGGGCTTCACCGAAGCGATCACACCAGCAATAGAAAAATCCGTACAACCTCAAGAAGGCTCTAATCTATCTGAACCACGTCCGAAACTCACCCGATCCACCCGGGGCCTTAACCAAATACACCAACACATCCCAAAATATGATACAAACTTAGTCGAAACCTCAAATCACACCAAATAATATGAAAACTACGAATCGACGATCGACACCTTTCTTTAAACTTTCAAATATTCAAACTTCCCCAAACGCGTCCGAATTATGCTTAAACATCCCGGAATGATGGCAAATTTTGCGTGCAGGCTACAAATCATGATACGAACCTATTCCAATGAACGGAACTCCAAAAGGACATCAATAACACCAAAATACATTTCAATTCAAACTTAAGAAATCCTTAAACTTCAAAAATGCCAACCTTCCGTAATAGACGCCGAAATGCACCCGGACAACCCAATACTCAACCTGAACATACGCCCATATTTGAAATCATTATACAAACCTATGGGAACCCTCAAATCCCGATTCCAAAGTACTTTACCCAAAAGTCAAACCTTAGTCAATTCTTCCCACTTAAAGCTGCCAAATTTAGAATTTTCCTTCTGAGTCAACTCTGAACTTCCAAAAATTCGATTCCGACTACCCGTGCCACCACAACCCAATTGAGCACATTAGCTCGAGCCATACTAAAGATTCTCCATTTTATTTAGTCAAAAATCCTCATAACCAAATTTCACCTCCGAATTTCTCCACAGGACCTGATTTTAACATACGAACACCATATCAATCTCCACACGTTGAACCCACACATAATCATGCACCCATGCTGACATCACACAATGCACTGCATAACTCATTTTCCCAAGGCAACCTCAACCAAGCACAACAACTGCAAATTCACTGGCCTGACGCCCGTAGTATACCTCATAACACATATAAGCCCAGTTTCAATCCTCACAATACTGCAATGATGAAAGCGATGTGCAGTAACTCATAACCACCCATCAAATCAATAACTTGTGGAGTTTCTCCGCTTGGAAAGAACTATTACCTCATTCTGAACTGAATATTGACACTTTCCCTTTAACGTACCTTGCCTAAACCCTTTCCCACCGATTTTAGGTCCAAAAACCTCGTCCCACCCAATATACAAACTGCTCCGGCAATGAGCCACCTCTAACACTGACCAAAATCTCATATGACGCCACCAATGCGCTAACAAGCTACAACTTGAATATGATACATAAGGAAGAATGAACTCTGGAAAAGAACTACCCAGCCCGCATAGCGAATAAAATGGTCGAACAGACGCTATGAACCCTTCTCAGAGAATGAGAGACAAAATACACAAGAATAGATATAGGAACTGTAATCAATATCTCACTGTTGTGGCGTGCAACCCGAACCAAATATGACACTGTTGCGGTGTGCAACCCGATCCTAACATAACATCGTTGCGGCGCGCAATCCGATCCACACAACATACCCATAAAGGCGTACCACCTGATCCAAACAATATACCCGTGGCGGCGTACCACCAGATTCACACATAACAATCAGTAAGGAAACACCATCAAGTCGAAATGCTTATACTTACGAAATGCCGAAATATCGACCACAAGCAAGCCAAGTGCATAATGTAACCCTGGGGAGATGGATAGTGACATACTCTAAAAAAATCCAAGCACGACTAAGGTACATTAAATGACCTGCATCTCGAGAGCCATCTTGCTCATATAACACCACAAGCTACTCAGGATCACAAAACATGTGCGAATAATCAAGCTGTCTCACAACCCACCTAGAACAACAACTTATTACATTGAATGGCTGACGACGTGAATAACATCTAATGGCCGAAGACTCCTCCATAAGCAATGCTACGATTAATGAACACATCCGACCTGACGTGGAGCACACATTCACATTAGACCCACCAACGGACCCAATGTTGATTTTGATCATCCCATACTAGGACGACAACCTTTCAAGGATCCAGAATGGCCCTATTCCTGACACACACGAGTAGTTGTCCAATACGGACCAAACTCCCACAGTCCACAACTAAATGAATAGAGCAACTTTCAGGCATAAACTCTCATATTAGCGATAGTACCAGAATCTCCATACTTGGTTTCAATCCTTAACAATCAAGTGACTAACAAGTCACACTTATACAATTTCCCACGGGATATACCCTCACAATCTTCCACACAAGGTAGTAAAATCTGAACATTAATGACCATCGACCATGCTATTTCCATAGTACTAGTCAAGCATCCACATTTCCATACTTAACACTTCTTCCACAAAACAGACCATCCTCAGACTGCCCGAAATTGATGCCAGCATACTCTGAATATCATAAATCTCTCCCCGCTCCTCCGAGCTTGTGAAATTCTTATCCACACCGAACCTCAGCCTTGGTCCTCAACTTCCAATTTCAGTACCGCTCACTGCACTTATCATACCACTACGTGAGAGTACAAGAATTCATTCTAACCCCTTAAAAACTAGTAAAATAAACACTTCATTGGCTAGAAACCTTTCACTTAACTCATTTAGGAAGATTGCAACATGCAACTAAATTCCCACGACTGCAGAAAATATAAACCTCAAGTCGTGGTCTAAACCGCCATAACTCTTACAGGATCCATTTACACAACAAGACCATAGGAATCGAATACCTCCCAAATCAAGCAAACTATAGTGGATGTCAAGCCCGTACGTGCAACAACAAACCACCTGTATAACTTAACACGCTGAAGGAACTGATCATTGCCACAATCATGCTGATTCAAACCATTACTAATTGATCCCACTTCTTTCAATTTACTCTTGACTTGCCATAGAAATAATAATAGCTCTATTCAACACATAATGACACCCAACAACACTCATCCTGAGTGACCCAATTCACGAGACCACATCGTCTCAATACCCATGAACCATCTCATACCCTCCTTATGCGCATAATAGCATCTCCAACGGGTACACCCATTCTGAAAGACCTTCTGCGAATCAGAAATTGTTTATCCCATTTTTCCAATACTGCCCCGCAGACTCGATGATAACATAGAAAATTCCCCAAGTATTCTTCACACTCTTCTGTAAAATCCTGGTCTTCAGCCACATAAAGAACCCATTAGAACCACTGTTGAGAGTCACCCACTCTAACTTGGTCCCGAATATAAAACCAAACTCTAGTGCGCTGTCAGCACATGAACACTCCCAAAGAAGCAACCGGGTTAATTATTTTCCTTGTACATCATATCCCCAAGAAGTATAAACTCAGAGTCTTCCCGAAACCTGCACATGAATCGATAAGGAGAAATATATCACACATTCATCAAAGGTTTTTACTCGAATTGCCCCTGATGATTTATTTTCTTAGTCAAAATTAATCCACCAATAACAAGAAACCGCATAAGTAGACAACCATGTGACCCAATCATAGACAGTGGGCTCCCCCACTTAGTTGTAAGCTACCATCACATAATGTAGAACCCATAAAGATTCCTCCTTCTCAATTACCATGATCTCGCACTGCCAACCCGCCAAATTTCTCGTAGTCTCTTATTAAAGTTTTCATGAACATTCCGAATTATCAACCATAATCGCGTCTTCGATCTTCTGCCGGGTAGTACGTAGAACTCTTCGTAGAAAATTCATCAAAATTGCACAACCGCTAACCTGCTCACATGAGATAACCCACCTATGGAATTCCATATCGACATCTTCCAACGACGCTACACTGTGTACAACTACCACGAAATCAGTAAATTCACCTGTGCCCATGCTCCTCCACCAGCAGTACAAGTCTGTTCATTCCCTATTGACATCAACTGAAAGTATGACAATAGATTCCAAACTCAAAGTCACGTCGTATCCCAGAACAATAATCAAGCTTTTATACAACTATCCATTCCAAGCAAACTTATTTCCATCATATTCAACCTTCCTTAGCACAATAGCCACCATTCCAAATAAATTCGTAGACCTAGTCACTCTCCACACTCCACCATGATTCTTAATCGCTCTAAGCTTTCCTCAAACCATGTGGCTATCCTACCACAGAATCCATATGCTACTCTGCTACTCCCACTTCTGTTAAACCATCTCCTTTAAGAAACTTCTCGACCTCTGCTTTTCATATACTACTAGTAATTCAATCACCGCGAGACGCATCCCACTGCGTCCTTCTTCCTCCTTTGCTGCCAAAATTCTACCTCAAATCATAATACATTTGTAGCATCCGAACAGATAAATCGCCACCAACCCTAAGCCTCACCAAAGATCATCTTTTTCGAGCCATCAATATTAGAAACACCAATTCGATTCTTAAATCGCTACACACCGCCATTTATGGCAATCGCTTCTTAGGAACCATTTCATAACACCCTGCCCCGAAGGAAAATCAAAGAAGACCACAACACCGATGAGATTTCATGTGTTCAAACAAGGACGATGCCACCGCCTCACTAATGAGAATTCCTACACACTCAAAAATATCAATGTCTCGTTACTCCATCAAACAAAGCCGAAACACCCATAGTCTGATTGCCTTTCCTCCGCTAGAATTAAATGTCGAACCTCTAAGCTATGAATGGAGAAATCCTCCTTTCGAGTCATTCTCTGCCGCGATCCATAAATGAGTAACCTACCATTCACAACATCACAACATCATAATAACACACAAACATCATAACAATCTGTGCATAACCGCAAACCATAGGCAATACTGATACAGAGATGAAACGACAGAGCCCCCTTCACAAGGCGACGATAATAACTCGCTCGCATACGCAGGGAGAAAACATCCTACACCATATCTGCAGTACCACTACAGCTCTTTGATGCCCAATTGATAACAAGTGCTCCATGTCATATAATATTGAGTAGGAAGAGCATGAAGGCATAAGCTTTAGTAGAATCAAATCGCACAATGAGTAATCAAGAAGGGAAGTTCTCCTGTAGCTTTTCGAAGATAAGTACAGACGTCTCCGTACCGATCCGCAATACTCTACTAGACTCGCTCATGACTCGTGATACCCAAGTGAACCTAGAGCTCTGATACAAAGCTATCACTACCCAAAACCCACTATAGGTCGTGATGGCGCCCAACGTTAACGTTAGGCCGGCCAACGGTGAACTAACAACTTAATTACTCATTTTATTACTTTTGAAATCATGAATCTTAAAATGTTAGTAAGATATAAAATAAAATATGACAATATCAAGCAGAACCACAAACAACCACTAGAGTATCCTAAAACCCGGTGTCACAAGTGCATGAGCATTTATTTACTGAGGCGTACAATAATAATACAACATTTGTCTGAAATGTAAATAAGACAGGATAAGGTAAATAGTACAATGGAGACTTTGTGGGTTGCGATACATAGCCTGGAATGCAACTCACCATAATGTCTCCTCAGCAGTTGCACCAACATGCCAACATGACCACCAAATGAACCCGTCAGATCCTGCACATTTAGTGCAGGAGTGCATCATCAATACGTAAATTAACACGTACCCAGTAAGTATCTAGCCTAACACCGGAGAAGTAGTGACGAGGGGTCGACATCGACGCTTACGAGAGGTCCAGTAAAGCAATATGATAAATCATAAGCAGGTACGAAGCACAACAACAATAATTGGATAAAACGGTAACCAACATATTCTTTCAAAATTTCTTTTAACAATATTAACTTCTCAATCTCGTATCCTATATCAACAACTCAGAAAATATCAAGTGTCAATATCAAAGGAATGAGAAATACCATATAGAATGACAGGAATCAATGGAAGTATAATCTCTTGAATAATCGGATTGCTAGCGATATAACACACAATTATATCGAGGTCGTACGGCCTGATCCCGAATAATGTGTACACTGCCGAAGGTCGAGTGGCACGAACCATAGATGCGTCTATTATACTGCCGAGGTATTCAGCCCGCTCTACAAGAAAGAAAAGAAATTACCGAATTATGAGATGCGTGCTTACAATACAGTACATAAGCACAAAGTGAATATAGCCTTGACCGTTTCTCAAATAACTTCCCAACAACTCAAGATGATAAGGCTCGGCCAAATATATACATATACTTCCAAATAAATTTCAATTAAAAATTCAATTAATTAAGCTGGCAGAATGAGTTTAATAATTCAAATATTATATGATAAAGTCCTAAGTCTACCCGGACATAAATATGCTTTAGCTACGTACGAACTCTCGTCACTCATGCGTATGTAGCACCCACAACTTGTAGCACATAACAATTACATCACCTAGGGAGTAGTGTACCTCTCACAAGGTTAGACAGGAGACTTACCTCGCTCCAAAGTTCCATAACCGGCTTCAATGCCTCTCAAATTCTTCAACTCAAAGCCAGACGACCCAAAACTAGTCAAACAATGTGCAAATCCCAACTCCGCTCGAAAAGTCAACCCTCGTGCCCACGTGCCCGGATTTCGAAAATATTTGAAGATAAACTTTACCCAAGATGCCAAAAACTCAAATATATTATTTATATCAAATTCCATGCCCAATCTCATTATCCAAATCCAAAAATATAAATTTCTAGGTTTTCTAACAAAATCCCAAATTTCTATTAATTTTCATATTTAAATCCTTATAGAATCCATGTATTTAATTTACAATAGGTGGGAATAACTTACCTCACAATAGATGATGAAATGCTCCCCTCCAATAGCTCTAACAATCACCCAACCAACTTAAACTCTGAGAGAAATGGTCTAAGGCTCGGATTAAAAACACCCACTGCTAGACAAAGCTCGCTTTTGCAAAGTGCACTGCCTAGCTGCTCCATCGCACCTGCGGCATCATGTCAACTTCTGCGCATACGTATGTGCGAGCCACCATTGCACTACTGTATTTGCCATCGCTTCTGCTTTGCCAGCGATCGCATCTGCGATCACACATGTGCGGAAATTTCTTCGCACATGCGACCACTGCCTTGCACCTTCCCAAGCCGCTTCTGCAATGTTTTTCACATTTTTGCGAAGTCGCATCTACGACCAAGGCTTCGCAGAAGAGATCGCAACAGCAATAGAAAAATCCTAGCAACTTCAACAAGGCTCAAATCGATCCAAACCCCATCCGAAACTCACCCGAGCCACCCGTGGCCTTAACCAAATATACCAACACGTCCCAAAATACGATACAAACTCAGTCAAAGCCTCAAATAACACCAAACAATATCAAAACTACGAATCGACAATAGAAACCTTTCTTTAAACTTTCAAATATTCCAAGTTAGTCGAACGCGTCCGAATTGTGCTTAAACATCCTGAAATGATGCCAAATTTTGCGTGCAAGCCACAAATCACAATACTAACCTATTCCAAGGCTCGAAACTCCAAATGGACATCAATAACACTAAGCAAACTTTAGAAATTCTTAAACTTCCAAAATCCAACCTTGCGTATTAGACGCTGAAATGCTCCGGAACCACCCGATACTCAACCTAAACATATGCCCAAGTTTTAAATCATCATACAAACCTATTGGAACCCTCAAATTTTGATTCCGAGGTAGTTTACCCAAAAGTCAAACCTTAGTCAATTCTTCCCACTTAAGTATGTCGAATTTAGAATTTTCTATCTGAATCAACTTTGAACTTCTCGAAATTTGATTCTGACTACGCGTATAAGTCATAATACATGAAGTGAAGCTACTCAAGGCCTCAAACCATCGAACGGTATGTTAAAGATCAAAACGACCGATTAAGTCGTTACATAGAGTCAGAACAGAGTCATTTGTGTCCACTTTAAATTACATTTATTTTTCAATGTATTCTAGATAACATAATGAAATTTATTTTCAGACTATTATTTCGATTAAAGATTCAAAAAAAATTGCTTTAAATTATATTAAATTGTGTTGAGATGCATTGCACAACAGAAATAGAACAAAATAGAAAAGCCTAGATGGTTCGCTCGGTCAAGTTAAGGCACCGAGTGCCATTACGACTTGGTTAGAAATCGGGTCATGACAATTAAAACAAGTTGTCAAAAAGGTTCTTCTCGATATGCATGACATTAAGATTATGCCAAAAAAGATTGTGCTTCCAATAAGGTAACTCCCAGAATATGTTCTGTTTAGTCCAGTTGTGTGTAACACCATAACCAAGTATCTTATTAGACAAGGGATACTCTATTACCTTAGGTAGATCCCTAAATATGTTCCAAATCATTTGTGGAGACAAGACAGATGGTGGATCCTCATAATCAGTTTTGTTCTTCATAAATGCAGTAGTATTTATCCTGAACTCATGATCCATTAGCAATAAGTGGTGATGACAGTCAAACCATGTGTTCTTACCTCCATGTTTCAAAGTGAATTCCTTTGTATCTTCCATACAAATCGGGCAAGCTAACATTTCGGCAGTCGACCACCCAGACATCATTCAATAAGCAGGAAAATTATTTATAGTCCACATCAGAGCAGCACACAATCTGAAGTTTTGCTTAGTTGATACATCATATGTTTTCACATCTTGATGCCACAATAACTTCAACTCATCAATCAAAGGTTGAATGTAAACATCAGTCAACCTTTTTGGATTGCGTGGACCTGGAACAATACAAGTTAGAAAAAATATGGACTTGTCATATATAATTCAGGTGAAAGATGATACAGTGTAACAGACACTGGCCAACATGAATATGGTGCAGTAGAGACTACAAATGGAGTGAATCTATCAGCGCATAATCTCAACCTAATTTTTCTTGGTTCACTAGAAAGTCCGGGAACACCCTATGCTTCGATGATTCTCCATCTGAAGGATGACATAGAACACTATCTGGTCTTTTATGCTCATAATGTCATCTCATATGAGGAGCATAGCTCAATGATGCATACAACCTATTTAACTTTGGTATAAAGGGTAAGTAGTGCATCGCCTTCACCGGGATCTTCTTCTTCTCATCATTTGTGGCATCCTTGTAACGAGGCTTGTTACAAAATTTGCAGTTCTCTAGAGATGCATCATTCTTATAGAATAACATGCAACCATTCTCACAGCAATGAATCCTCTCTGATGAAAGACCCAATTTGGAAACTAATTTTTTTGCCATGTAGAAATCTTTGGGTAGGTCAGTGTTACTCGGATTAAGTTCATTCATAAGCCCAATGATAGAATTCATTATGATTGAGAAATAGAACTATTTGACTTAATTTGAAGTAATCGAACAGCAACAGACAACTTGGAATGCACTGAGCCTTTATACAACGGACAACTAATTTCGTCTAACTCCTTGAAGAACTTCGTAGCCTTATCATTTGGTTCATATTGAGCCCCCGGGAACATCTTAAAGGCATCCCTCATCATGTTATTGAATCTAGATGTCATGACCCAAAATTCCACCACAGGCGTCGTGATGGCACTTAGTCTCTAAGACTAGGTAAGCTGATTATAATAACAATTCAAGCCATTTTTATTTAAAAAACATATAATTAAATACTAGTGTCAAAACCAACAACGGAAATATTCAAACAACCTCCTATGACTGGAAATACTGAGTCATAAACTCTAACTGAATACACGGAATTATCTCGAGGGTCGAATATACAATATTGTTCGAATAAAAAATTAATAGTACAATAAAATGGAAAGACTCTAAGGGACTGTGACGACCAAGTAGTCCTACCTTGAATCCTTGCGATCATACTCTAATCTCTGTCCGAATCCGATATCTCCAATATGTGGCTCTGCACAAAAATGTGCAGAAGTGTAGTATAAGTACATCGCGGTTGGTACCCAGTAAGTATCAAGACTAACCTCGGTGGAGTAGTGACGAGGTACAGTCAAGACACTCACTAGTCAAATAACCTGTGCAATATAGCATAGAAAAAAAAATAGAAAGCAAATAGCAGTGATAACAACACCAATCAACTAGTGATTTAAAAATCAAGGCAACAAGAACACCATAATTATTTCTCAAATGAATAATAAACACAAGTACAGCCAATTAATCAAGTCCTTCAAAATATAAATCTTTTATCTATAGTTTTTCAAATACAAAATCTTTAGAATGTAATCCGTACAATTAAATATATCTCGAATATACTTCCTTCAAATAAATATCTTACGAATATAATTCTTTCAAATAAATATCTTTCGAATATAATTCTTTCAAGTAAATATCTTTCGAATAATATAATTCTTTCAAGTAAATACCTTTTGAATATAATTCTTTCAAGTAAGGTCACCATGTGACACCTCATTTAATTTTCCGGGTGTGAGAAATATATTCAACATATCACATCAAATAACAAGGCAATACATTTGTGCACTTGTCTCTTTCTCATCCAATATATATATGTAGATCAAATCAATTGGCACAGCAACACCCTTCGTGCATTTATCTCGTTCTCACTGAGCATACATGTAACCGTACCAACTAGGTAGGAGAAATGCCAATAACAATAAAAGAAATAAAGTGGGAGGCACACAGGAAGCAACAATGACTACAAATCACATAGAAAACATAGGTGCACAATAACATCTCATGATAAAGGCATGAATGTATACACAACGAAAAGATATCACAATATAATGTATGTCTCTTGTCCTCGCCTGCACGGAAACACCCTTCGTGCCATGAACATATGATAATACAAAAATAATGGCACGACACACCCTTCATACTTTTACTCTCATCCTCACGTGATAATATAACTGAAATGGCATGGCATCAGTCTTCGTGCTTTACACTCTTAAATGGTACGGCATCACCCTTCGTGCTTTACACTCTCAAATGGCACGGCATCACCCTTCGTGTTTTACACTCTTCCTTACCAAGCACATGCATATCATTAACAAGCAAGGTGGGAAGCATAAATAACAACAAGGAGAGTGGTTAGACGATAACACAATAAAATAATCCATATCACCATTTGTCCACCGGCCACATCCAACTCCAAAGATACAATAAAAATTAATTAATTTTACAGCAAATAATCCAAATAGTCCAAAGCTCCACACAACGTTTATAAAACCTCAAAAACAACAGCAAAGATGGAAAAGTCACTCAGCATAGGATAACACCTTCTTTAATCCAAATTTTTAACAAACATATTAAACTCCTCTTTTTATGCTTATTTAATTAATTATTTGCAAATGAAAAATCCATAATGAAATTAATTCCAAGAGATATAAAATTAACAAACACACGAAATTACATAAAAGTCCAAGTGACAATCACCCAAAATTATCATATAAAATATAAACTCGACAAATAAGGATTAAGGCATGACAAATAAAGGATTTACTATATTTCAATAATTTTCTAATTTAATACATAAGGGTGTCTACGAATTTAATCCGATATAATTTGCATATATAAATCAAGTACGCACTCGTCACCTCGCGTACATGATTTTCAATCACACAATTTTCACATAAAACTTAATGCCTAAGGAGAATTTTCCCCACTCAAGGGTAGGCAAGATACTTACCTTTTTGAAGTTAGGCCGATATTTTAAAATAGCCTTCTTGCGTGAAATGACCTCCGGACGGCTCAAATCTAGCCAAATAAATTATATAACTTCATTAAAATTCATCGAAAATAATTGTGGATAATAAAACGTCGACTTAAAATTTTATTCTAAAAAGTCAACCAAAAGTCAACGCGGGGCCTGCCTCTCGGAACTCGACATAAGTTTTACGAAATCAGAACGCCCATTCCGATATGAGTTCAACCATACCAATTTTATAAAATTCCGATAATGTATCGATCTCAAAATCTTAAATTTTCATTTTTGAAAAGTTTTACAAATTTCTCCAATTTCTTCTATTTGATTCACTAATAATTGATGAAAATAAACATGGAATCATGAACTATAATCACTTTTGGATATAAAGTACTTTCCCCAATCCATATGGTAAAAATCTCCTCAAAAATCGCTTCAATCTGTGCTTCATAGCTCCAAATATGTTAAAATGGACGAAACCCCAAAATATAGCTTCTGCCCAGGTAGGTTGCATCTTTAAAATGCGACCTACTTCAACTTATTTCCAACTAGAAATTACAATGAAAACTGCAGTACCATGCTTTAGTACATCACTCATACCTTTCTGTACAAATGTCCAAATGATGAATGGTTTACCTTTTTGAAAACTAGACACCAAGGGATACAATTTTTATGTTTTGCTCATCTCCCAATTTCTTATAGATTGCGAGATATAAGCTCCCAAGGTCAGCCATGTGCAGCAAAAATTTCTTGCGATGCACACTGTTTTAGCCAAAATCTGCACTACCATCCTTCAGTCAATTGCTCATAACTTTCTGTACAAATTTTCAAATAATGAATAGTTTATTATTACAGAAACTAAAATCAAAGGGCTACAACTTTCATGTTTTGATAATTTCCATATTCCTTATAGATTTCGAGATATAAGCTTTCAAAGTCAGCTCTGCGCATCAGAAATTTCGCACACTGCTGTCAAAAACCAGCAGTTAAAAATGATCTGAAACCACTCCGAAACTTATCCGAGCCCCTCGGTATCCCATCCTAACACACTAACAAGTATCCAAACATATTATGGACTTAGTCGAGGTCTCAAATTACAACAAACAATGCTAAAACCATGAATCACACCCCAATTCAAGCTTAATAAAAACTAACGAATTCCAAATTCTACATTCGATGTCGAAATGTATCAAATCAATCCGGAATGACCCCAAATTTTGCATGCAAGTCATAAATGACATAATGGAGCTGTTCCAATTTCAAGAATTGAATTTCGAACCCGATATCAATAAAGTCAACTCTCGGTCAAACTTTCCAAAAATCTTCTATTTTTCAACTTTCGCCAAAATGCGCCGAATTGTCCTACGGACATCCAAATCAAAATCCGGACAAGAGCCTAAGTCTGAAATCACCATACGAAACTATTGGAATCATCAAAATTTTATTTCGGAGTCGTTTGCTCAAAAGTCACATCTTCGGTCAAACTTTAGAAATTCAAGCTTTATAAAATCAAATATTTTGTTTGTTTTTCAAAAACTACCGTAAAACATGCCTACACACCTCGGAATAACTTCAAATTTTGTACATATGTGATAAATATTGTTAGAAAGCTGATCGAACTCTTGAAATCCAAATCGGGACCGGTATCAACAAAAATCTAATTATGGTCAAATTTAAGAATTCTTTAAACCTTTAAATTTTTAGTTTCCATCAAATTGCGATAATTCAAGCTAGGGACTTCCAAAATTAATTCTAGGCATACACCCTAGTCCCAAATCATGATACGGACCCACCGGAACTATCAAAATACTGATCCGGGTTCATTTGCTCAAAATATTGACTGAAGTCAACTCAAATGAGTTTTAAAGGCAAAATGAGTTTTCACATAAATATTTTCCGAAAAAGATACAGATTGCGCATGCAAATCGAGGAAGGCTAAATGGAGCTATTCGAGGTTTCGAAATACATCAATGAAGGTTATAATTAAAAATGACCTATCGGATCATCATATTCTCCACCTCTAAAATAAACGTTCGTCCTCGAACGTGGCAAGAATTATTCTGAGGTTATTAAATTGTCAGTGTACTATTACACACATACTCATGGTGAGTCCACGTCACCAAATTTTTAACATGGTCCGACAATACCATCTCAGTTGAGATTATTTCTTTTATCCACATTTATAAATTTTAAAACCAATTTCTTACACTCCAAACATTTTCAAAAGGCCTGATTTTTCACATCAACACACGGTATTAGTCTCAACCGATTATAGCAACTCGTGCCTATGCATACATCATACGTATGCCCATAACCATATCTCTGGTCATAATAGATGGTCATAATTAATTCCAGCATCGTTAATTAACCTCATATTAACCAAAACCTCGTTTTGAATTTTTACAACACTTACAACAAAACGTGAGGCATGAAAATCTCATAAATATTTACCCGACTTAATGAGTCACATTTAACGCCACCTGGGCACTCACCTCGTGGGCTAAAACTCAATAATTACAACACGAATATAGTTAAATATGCATAATAACACATAAAAGAATTATCAAATAAGCCTAAAAGGCATGACTCCCTATTAATACTATAGTACAAATTTAAATTTCACAAAGGGAAATTTAAGCACATAAATTTTCACCACAAGGACTTCGTCCTTATATAACTTCCACCGCGACTTGTAGCCCGATTTAAATATTTCACATCATATAAAAATTGTGAGGATCTCGTCCTCAACTCTACATCACAAGTATTTTGCACCTTGTGCCAATTGAAAATTTTCCATTCCCTTTCCTTCTTCTTTTTTTTTAATAAATTCCGTGAAATAATTTTACAACACACAATGAACCCCCATACAGGTAGGGTATATAATTCACAAATTTTAATCAAACTATCCCGAATTTATATCAAAATCCACTGTAGTGAGTAACAGAAAGTCACTTTTGGACTCTTAGCCCTCAATCGTGTACAAAACAAAATGCTAGACATGGGCTAACACCATCAAATCTCTCAACATGGATAAACACGTGAGTGGTGTAAAAAGTCACTAACTCGCCATACATGGAGCATGATAGGAGGACTCACCTCGATAAATGGAATTGAATCGAACTAAGAACAGTGCTCCTCTATTATGAATTAAATTATACCTGTAACGACACAATCTGGTGTAGAGGCCTCATCCATACCATATCAATTATATCAATGGGTCGGGCCTCCCCCTCTAGGGCGCCCCTTTACCCGCCTGTCCTCCACCCCTAACTGACTGTGCAAATGGGATAGTAACTAGAATAAAACCTTCATCATGAGTATTCTGATGAAACCCGCCTCTCCCAAGTCTGAGAAAATCTCTTATGATGTGCTTAGTATCATCACACTAATAACAACCCCTCTGCAGGTTCGGCTGCTCATATTTGGTCTATGCCAGATAACTGGAATAACCATTATAGGAACCATGTGTTGGTGGTACATTAAAATAACTTATTGGAGCACTTCGAGTATTCTGAAATTGTTTCCATGACCCTGCTGATACTGAAATGTAGATTTATTAAGGACGTGGGAATACCGCAAGTCCCGGTATCATCCCATACAAATGTCAGCTCTTAATCATATACAAGTTTCTGAGAAACTTTCAATACCACATAAATACATCCCAGGCCAAAACTGATATAACATATGACCCCGCAATATGATCGTTGATAGTGGACTCCCCTCACTTGGCGCAAATCCATAGGACACATACCGATGATCCACAATACTAAACTTCATCGCTCCTACGACACCGGTCCTAAGACACCTCAAGCCATTTATTTGGCGCATGCCATCCTCGTGACAGTTAAACTCGCTTCCTCCAGTGTTTTGTCTTCTAGTATGTACCTTTCGCTAAATAAAAATCCCATACGAACCACATAGTCTCTAATACCACAAACTATCTTCAGATCTGCATCCACCTCGTGACCCTACCATGATTGTGATGATTAGGTAACTAATTAAACCTTCTTAAGATCATACTTATCAACCAGATGTCAGAACCTGCTGTACCCCCATGTGTACAACTGAATGATCTCTCAATACATCCGCATCCTCGATCTGGACGACACGTGGTAATAATGGTTGAGCAACCTTGGCTCCCTTATAACCCCTATGTAGTATCACGAACCGTTAGCGCATAGTTAATACCGAGTGTGCAATTTCATACACGAGTGGATGCAAAAGAACATAAGATATATGCTTTAAGCTGAATAAATACCGCACGATAAGGAATGAAAGAAGTGAAAATTTTTCTACTAGTTCTATAGCCTCTCGAAGATAGGTACAGACGTCTCCGTACCGATCCGCAAGACTCTACTTAACCCGTTTGTGACTCATAGAAACTATGAACCTAGAGCTCTGATACCAACTTGTCACGACCCTAAATCCCACCACAAGCGTCGTGATGGCACTTAGTCTCTAAGACTAGGTAAGCTGATTATAATAACAATTCAAACTATTTTTTAAACAAACATATAATTAAATACTAGTGTCAAAACCAACAGCGAAAATATTCAAATAACCTCCCAAGACTAGTAATACTGAGTCACAAACTCAACTAAATATATGGAATTATCTCAAGGGTCGAATATACAATACTGTTCGAATAAGAAATTAACAGTACAATAAAATGGAAAGACTCCAAGGGACTGCGACGACCAAGTAGTCCTACCTTGAATCCTTGCGATCATAATCTAATCTGCCTAAATATGATATCTTAAATACTTGGCTATGCACAAAAATGTGCAGAAGTATAGTATGAGTACACCACGGTCGGTACCTAATAAGTATCAAGAATAACCTCGGTGGAGTAGTGACGAGGTACAGTCAAAACACTCACTAGTCAAATAACCTTTGCAATATAACATACAAAAATAATAAAAAGCAAATAGCAGTGATAGCAACACCAATCAACTAGTGATTTAAACAGCAAGGCAACAAGAACACCATAAATATTGCTCAAACGAATAATAAACACAAGTACAGCCAATTAATCTAGTCCTTCAAAATATAAATCTTTTATCTATAGTTTTTCAAATAAAAATCTTTAGAATGTAATCCGTACAATTAAATATAACCCGAATATAGTTTCTTCAAATAAATATCTTACGAATATAATTCTTTCAAGTAAAGTCACCATGTGACACCGCATTTAACTTTTCTGGTGTGAGAAATATATTCAACATATCACATCAAATGGCACGACAATACCTTCGTGCACTTGTCTCATTCTCACCCAATATATATATATATATATTGATCAAATCAATTGGTACGGCAACACCCTTCGTGCATTTATCTCTTTCTCACCGAGCATACATATAACAGTATCAACTAGGTGGGAGAAATGCCAATAACAATAAAAGGAATAAAGTGGGAGGCACACAAGAAGCAACAATGACTACAAGCCGCATAGAAAATATAGGTGCACAATAACATCCCATGATAAAGGTATGAATGCATACACAACAAAAAGATATCACAATATAATGTATGTCTCTTGTCCTCGCATGCACGGAAACACCCTTCATGCCATGAACATATGATAATATAAAAATAATGGCATGGCATCACCCTTCGTACTTTTACTCTATCCTCACGTGATAATATAACTGAAATGGCACGGCATCACCCTCTGTGCTTTACACTCTCAAATGGCACGGCATCACCCTTCGTGCTTTACACTCTCAAATGGCACGGCATCACCCTTCGTGCTTTACACTCTCAAATGGCACGGCATCACCCTTCGTGCTTTACACTCTCCCTCACATGATAATGTAAATGAAATGGCACGGCATCACCCTTCGTGCTTTACACTCTTCCTTACCAAGCACATGTATATCATTAACAAGCAAGGGAGGAAGCATAAATAATATCAAGGAGAGTGTTTAGACGATAACACAATCCAACAATCCATATCACAATTTGCCCACCGGCCACAACCAACTCCAAAGATACAACAAAAATTAATTAATTTCACAGCAAATAGTCCAAATAGTCCAAGGCTCCACACAAAGTATATAAAACCTCAAAAATAACAATAGAGATGGAAAAGTCACTCAGCATAGGATAACACCTTCTTTAATCCAAATTTTTAACAAATATATTAAACGCCTCTTTTTAAGCTTATTTAATTAATTATTTACAAATAAAAAATCCATAATGAAATTAATTCCAAGAGATATAAAATCAACAAACACACAAAATTACATAAAGATCCAAGAGGTAATTACCCAAGAGATTGAGGCATGACAAATAAAGGATTTACTATATTCCAACAATGTTTTAATTTAATACATAAGGGTGTCTACGAATTTAATCCGATATAATTTGCACATATAAACCAAGTACGCACTCGTCACCTCGTGTACATGGTTTTCAATCACATAATTTCCACATAAGACTTAATGCCTATGGAGAATTTCCTCCACTCAAGGTTAGGCAAGATACTTACCTTTTTGAAGTTAGGATGATATTTTAAAATAGCCTTCTTGCGTGAAATGACCTCCGAACGGGTCAAATCTAGCCAAATAAATTATATAACTTCATTATAATTCATCAGAAATAATTGCGGATAATAAAACGTCGGCTTAAAATTTTATTATGAAAAGTCAACCAAAAGTCAACGCAGGGCTCGCCTCTCGGAACCTGACATAATTTTTACGAAATCAGAATGCCCATTCCGATACGAGTTCAACCATAACAATTTTATCAAATTCTGATAACGAATCGACCTCAACATCTTAAATTTTCATTTTTAAAAAAGTTTAATAAATTTCTCCAATTTCTTTCACTAATAATTGATGAAAATTAACTATGGAATCATGAACTATAATCACTTTTGGATATAGAATACTTTTCCTAATCCATATGGTGAAAATCGTCTCAAACATCGCTTCAATCCGAGCTCCATAGCTCCAAATATGTTACAATGGCCGAAACTCCAAAATATAGCTTCTTCCGAGGTAGGTCGCATCTTTAAAATGCGACCTACTTCCACTTATTTCCAACTAGAAATTGCAAAGAATACTGCAGTACCAGGCTTTAGTAAATCACTCATACCTTTCTATACCAATGTCCAAATGATGAATGGTTTACCTTTCTGGAAATTAGACACCAAGGGCTACAACTTTTATGTTTTTTTCATCTCCCAATTCTTTATAGATTGCGAGATATAAGTTCTCAAAATCAACCGTGTGCAGCAGAAATTTCTGGCGATGCACACTGTTTGTAGCCAAAATCTGCAGTACTAACCTTTAGTCAATTGATTATAACTTTATGTACAAATGTCCAAATGATGAATGATTTATCTTTCTGGAAAATCGAATCAAAGGGCTACAACTTTGATGTTTTGATAATTTTCATATTCCTTATAAATTTCGAGATATAAGCTTCCAAAGTCATCTGTACGCATCAGAAATTTCGCACAGTGTTGTCAAACACCAGGAGTTAAAAATGATCTGAAACTCACCCGAGCCCCTCGGGACCCTGTCCGAACTCACCAACAAGTATCCAAAAATATTATGGACTTATTCAAGGTCTCAAATCACATCAAACAACGCTAAGAATACGAATCACACCCCAATTCAAGCTTAATAAAAACTAACGAATTCCAAATTCTATATTCGATACTGAAACCTATTAAATCAATCTGGAATGACCCCAAATTTTGCATGCAAGTCAAAAATGATATAATGGAGCTGTTGCAATTTCAAGAATTGAATTTCGAACCCGATATCAATAAAGTCAACGGTCAAACATTTCAAAAATCTGCTATTTTCCAACTTTCGCCAAAATACGCAGAATTGTCCTACGGACATCCAAATCCAAATCTGGATAAGCGCCTAAGTCTGAAATTACCATAAGAAACTATTGGAATCATCAAAATTCCATTCTGAAGTCGTTTTCTCAAAAGTCACATCTTCGGTCAAACTTTAGAAATTCAAGCTTTATAAAATCAAACCTTTTGTTTGTTTTTCAAAACCTAACGGAAAATGTGCCTACACACCTCAGAATAACTTCAAATTTTGTACATAAGTCATAAATATTGTTACAAAGTTCATCGAAACCTCTGAATCCAAATTGGGACCCGGTATCAACAAAAATCTAATTATGGTCAAATTTAGGAATTCTTTAAACCTTTAAATTTCTAATTCCCGTAAAATTGCGATAATTCAAGTTAGGGACTTCCAAAGTTGATTTCGGGCATACACCCAAGTTTTAAATCACGATACAGACCCACCGAAATTGTTAAAATTTAAAATATTGATCGAAGTCAATTCAAATGAGTTTTAAAGGCAAAATGAGTTTTCACATAAAAGTTTTTCGAAAAAAGATACGGATTGCACATGCAAATCGAGGAAGGCTGAATGGATCTATTCGAGGTCTCGGAATACATCAATGAAGGTTATAATTAAAAATGACCTATCGGGTCATCACACTAGAATTTTTAGTATTATTCTCTACTACGGGACTACCCTTCTCACCACCAAAAGAATTATAAAAATCAACATCATTTACGCTATCAAGATTCTCCCCATGAGCAGTCTACACATAATAATTTTCCATAATCCCTTTTTAAAAAGATGACATGTAACAATTACTAATTACTAGAAGTTGACATGTGTATTTTATTTATACTAATTACTAAGTTATATTCTCCCAAAGGTTATCTAAATAGTTTAATAATATATTTTACTATAATACTTGGGTGATTTCAATATTAATAGGTACATCAAATTATTGTAAGACAAAAAGTCCTAAAACATATAAATTAATCTAATTTATTTCAAATTAGCATATGATTGCGCTCTAATACTTAATTGACTGCATTTTCTCCATTTTGTTCTAATAATAAATAATATAATTAACACATAGATAGTGCATGGAGAATTTCCAAACGAAAAGTCGAAACAGAGAAATATTAAGACTTAAGTTATTTCTTAACTAACCCAACTTGAACGCATACAAATTCTAACTCTTTAAAATATTGTTCAACTCTAACAGAGAAGTATTAGCACTTAAGTTTTTTTTATATATAAACAAGAATTTCATAATTGTAGAAAATACCCAAATTATGCTAAATTTTTTCTTGATTTACTATTGGATACATACAAGTATACTAGCCATTTTCCCAAGAACATCTAACTAAAAAAAAAGAAAAAAATAGATAATTAATCTAAACGAGCAAATCTTTAACAAGTCACTATATACATACTATATTGCAAAATTTATTGCAAATTTATCCATACTAGATTGAAAATTATATAGCTAATTTATACATACTATATTGCTAAATTAATATAAAAAAAAAACTTACTTGTAGAAAAGGACTACCGGATCTGTTGGCAGAAGGGAGAAATTATTGCCGGACCACCACCGGAGGGGAGAAGAACCGCCGAATTCACTGCACCAAAAACGAGTTAAACAAATTAGGGAAAAAATATTAGGGATCAACCATCCACAAAAAATGGTGAGAGTGAGAGAGAGGGAATTTGTTTTAATTACCTTATATAGAGAAGAAATAGAGCGGGGTGGGGGCAGAAGAGGAGAGGGGGAAAAAATAGAGATGATTGAAGAAAGAAGAAAAAACGGGTGGGGGCTGTATAAAAATAGATTTACGACCGAATCGGTCGCAATTTAAAATTTAAAATTTTCAATGCGACTGATTCGGTCGCAAATCCGTTGACCAGTCAAACCTTGTTCTTGTTGCAAATTCCGACTAAATCGGTCGAAAGATTTATATATATTTTTTAATTTCTACAACCAATTCAATCGGAAACCCTACAAAATATTTTCGCGGTAATTGAGCGACCGAAAGAGTTGTAATTTGGAGCTAAAAATTTAAAAAAATTAACATGTATTTTTAATAACATTTCCGACAGAATCAGTCGGAAATTGCGACTGCATAAATCTGCCGGAATTATTCAATTGGAATCTACACTGTTTTTAGTAGTGATAGTTTGCTTTGGATTTCTCCTCAACTAGACACCCTTTCGTTTGTCCGGGATCAAGAAGATGATGATGATGTACTAGGAACAAGTTATTTAGTGATGGCTAGAGCAGAATGAATCAGGAACAGGTTATTTAGTGATGTGTTTCCTAAGTTGTATGCATAAGGACTAATGTCTTCAGTATACACAAAAGGATTCTCTACACTGTTTGTCAAAGGGAAGCTTAAAGGCAATAACCTTTCATTTAAACTCAATCTTTTACTGAACATACTTCTAGCTTGTAAAATGGCACTCCAGTTTAAAAACTTTATCAAAATTCTGTATTTTCTGTGTAAGTGAAATAATTCAAAGATTTTCAATGATTTCAATATAAGAGAATTAGGCATTACAGAAATTGTTATACGTAACTTATTGGATGCATGTTGAAATGAATTCTATTTGTATAATTACAGAAAATATAGTTGAATTCATTTAGAGTGACTTGGATAGTTGGATTGTGAATAAGCTGTGAAATACCAAGAAAATTAAATGTTATAAACACACACACACACACACACACATATAAATATATATATATATATATATATATATATATATATATATTGTACAACAAACATTACATGACCAACCATCCATAGAAAATGAGTGGCTTTATTCTTACTTTTACGTACAGACTGTTGGGAATAAACCCCCACAGAAATAATATTCACGGTATTAAAAGCGGATTAATAATGTAGCACTGAGATATGGTAATTAACAAGAATAAAAGAGTGACAACGACACCAAAATTTTTACGTGGAAAACCCCTTTGAATAAGGGAAAAAAATCACGGCCCCGAGACGAGCAACTAATATCACTATAGCAAGGAATTTTACACTTTGTAGGTCCGAGTAAAATACTCCAAAGACCACTACAACACTCAAAAGAAATAACCCTCTTTTGATATTCTCACCTCACTATAATATCGCTCACCCTCTATTTTCCTCTATATAGTCTATTTCTCACAATGCCTGAGAAATATTATCTGCAACTATTGTGTTGCTTCTCTTTCTGTGTAGTGAAATGAAGAAGCAGAAGCTCTCCTTTTATCGGAGAAATATCATACCTCTTCAACCAATCAGAATGAAGGATTGGTTGAAAATTTTCAATGCAAATTTTTTCTTTCTTCCGCCTAAGAAGTTTGACATTTTCCTTCTGCAGCCTACCTTATTTGACAATAAGAAAGAAAAGATGGCTGCCAATCAATTTCGTCCTTAATTTATGGGATGGACCCCACAAATATCCCCTTCTAGTCTCATTCACCTGAAGAAGGTAGCACCGTCTTCTAGTTTGAGTGCATGCCGACAAGTTCTTTGCATAGCTCGAACTTGTCTCTTAGTACCAGCTTGGTCAACATATCAGCAGGATCTTCACTCGTGTGAATCTTTTTGACCTGTAAAGATTCGTTCTCCACCTGCTCACGAATCCAATGATATCTCACATCTATATGCTTTGTTCTTGCATGGTACATGGAGTTCTTACTCAAGTCTATTGCACTTTGACTGTCACAATAGACGACATACTCCATTTGATGCAATTTCAGCTCTTGAAGAATCCACTTGAGCCATGCTATCTCCTTGCCAGCTTCTGTAGAGGCAATGTATGCTACTTCAGTTGTTGAAAGTGCAACACACTTCTTCAATTTAGATTGCCATGTTATAGCTCCCCCTGAAAATGTAAACAAATATCCAGTAGTGAATTTTCTGTTATCAATGTCACCTGCCATATCAACATATGTATAGCCCTTCAAGATTGGATGAGATCCTCCAAAGCACAAACAATCTCCCGTGGCACCTCTCAGGTACCTGAGTATCCACTTGACTACTTCCCAATGTTCCTTTCCAGTGTTTTCAAGGAATTTGCTAACAACACCAACTGCATGAGCAATATCAGGTATGGTGCATACCATTGCATACATCAAGCTTCCGACTGCTGAAAAATAAGGAACTCTAGCCAGGTTCCCTTTCTCCTCCACACATGTAGGACACATCTTCTTGCTCAACTTTAGATGACTAGCAGGAGGTGTGCTGATTGGCTTAGCACTCTTCATGTTGAAGTGTTCCAGTACACGGTCAATATACTTCTCCTGAGACATCCACAACTTTCTGCTTGTTCGCTCTCGAACTATCTTCATACCCAAAATTTATTGTGTTGGGCCCAAGTCCTTCATATCAAATGACTTGGACAAATCTCCCTTCAATTTTGCGATCAGCCCCTTGTCTTTTCCTATAATTAACATGTCATCCACATTCAACAACAATATAATAAAGTTATTTTCAGAATAACTTTTGAAGTATACACATGGATCAGAATATGTCTTTGTGTAAGTTTGACTTTTCATGAATGAATCAAACTTCTTATACCACTGCCTTGGTGCCTACTTCAATCCATAAAGACTCTTATTCAATTTGCACACCATGTGTTTCCATTCAGCTACTTCAAATCCTTTTGGCTGCTCCATATAGATCTCCTCTTCTAAATCTCTGTGAAAAAATACAGTTTTTACGTCCAACTGCTCCACTTCAAGATCTAGGCTAGCTGTTAAGCTCAAGATTATTCGAATAGAAGTCATTTTGACAACAGGTGAGAAACTTTCGTCAAAATCAGTACCTTTCTTATGCTCGAAGCCTTTTACCACCAATCGAGCTTTGTATATGACCAGCTTGCCATTTCCATCTTTCTTGAGTTTAAAGACCCACTTACATTTGAGTGGTCTTTTACCCTTTGGAAGTTCAACCAGCTTGTACGAGCCATTTTTCTGCAAAGATTCCATCTCCTCTTGTATGGCTTTCATCCATTGGTTCTTTTCTAGATGGGACATCACCTCCTTAAGACTTTTTGGCTCCCCCTCATCACTGATGAGGACATACTCCATAGAAGGGTACCTGCATGACTCTACCCTTGGCCTTTCTGATCTACTCATAGGTTAAGGTTGTTCTTCTCCCTGAGTGGGGTGATCCACTTGCTCGACATCATCATCAAGTTCCTCCCCCTACTCAATAACCTCACCAGGTTGCTCCCCCTACTCGGAAACCCCGTCGATCGTACTTTATGCACTTATGTGATTGTTAGAAGTAGAAGGAATAGTAACAAGGTTAAGAATTATACCATTCTTGGCTTTCTCTAGTATATCATCACCAGTTCCAACTTCACTTTCTCGGGAGACTACATCTCTACTTCTGATGACCTTCTTCTTTACAGGATCCCACAATCTGTATCCGAATTCTTCATCTCCATATCTGATAAATATGCAAGGAACAGATTTATCATCCGGCTTTGTTCTCTTCTCCTTTGGTACATGTGCAAAAGCTCTACAATCGAACACCTTCACATGCGAGTAGGACACCTCCTTGTTGGTCCAAACTCTCTCCGGGATTGTCAAATGCCAAAGGAACTGATGGACTCATATTGATCAGGTAACAGGTTGTCTGAACTGCTTCACCCCAGAATGACTTAGGCAGTTTAGCCATTCTGATCATGCTTCTCACCTTCTCCACAATGGTGCGGTTCATCCTTTAAGTTATGCCATTGTATTGTGGGGTTCTAGGAACTGTCGTTTCATGTCTGATCCCATGGCTCAAACAGTACTCTTCAAATTCCCTTGAAGTGTACTCACCTCCATTGTCACTTCGGAGACATTTTAGCTTTTGGCCTGTCTCCCTTTCCACCATAGCATGAAACTTCTGAAAAACTTGAAACACATGATCTTTGGTTTTCAAAATATAAAACCATAATTTTAGTAAAGCATCATCAATAAAAGTAATAAAATATTTGTTACCGCCCATCAATTCAATTTCCATTAGACCACAAACATCAGAATATACCAAATTAAGTATATTCAATTTTCTTTCAGACGATGTCTGAAATGAGACTCTATTCTTACCAAATAAACAGTAGTCACAGGGTTTTACCATTGTACCTTTGTCATGAGAAATGAGTGATTTCTTGGCAAGAATCCGCAATCCCTTATCGCTCATATGACCCATTCTTTTGTGCCACAAATCTGCAGAAATCTCATCTTGTGCCGCGTTCAATTTACCTTGGCATATTTCTGCATTTGTCCTGTACATCGTGCCATGAACAACTCCCTTTGCAATCACCAATGATCCCTTGGTAAGTCTCCACTTTTTATTTGCAAAATAGTTCTCGTATACATCTCGGTCTAAAGCAATTTCCGAGATCAAGTTCATCCGCAAATCAGGTACATGTCGCACATCCTTCAGAACCAATGTGCATCCGACATTTGTCTTGATACAAATATCACCAATCCCCGCAATCTTTGAGTAACTTGTGTTACCCATTCTCAGAAGGCCGAAATCATCTGCTACATATCTGCAAAAAAGATCTCTTACCGGTGTGGCATGGTAAGATGTTGCTGTATCAACCACCCATTCCGACTCTCGACCTAATAAGTGCACGCATTCCTCTTCTTCATTTATACAAAGGACAATATTATCATTGTTTTGCACCATGGTAGTTGTGTTGTCGTCATTCTTCTGGCCTCTAGTTTCACCTTTGCCCTTCCTTGGATTTGGGCAATTTCTTTTGAAGTGACCTGGTTGACCACAATTGTAGCAATTTTCAGCTCTTGATTTGGATCGGTTTTTAGACTTCTCACAAGCTCTGGATCTACCATAGTTGCTCGAACTCCTTTGATAATTCCTGCATCTACCTTCTGTGATGAGAGCATGTCCTTGTTTTTCAGGCTTCTTTCTCATCTTCTCATTGAGTAAAAGAGCCGATGTGATATATTTTAACTCAATGGTAGTCTTACCGTGTAGGATGGTTGTTGCCAGATTATCGTACGAATATGGCAACTAGTTCAACAGGAAGATGACTTTGTCTTCTTCCTCGATTTTTACTCCGAGATTGGTGATCTGTGTGATTAGTCCATTAAACACATTTAAATGTGACAAAAAATTTGTACCTTCACCCATGTGTAGGGCATATAGCTGTTTCTTAGGTATAATTTATTTGTTAGCATTTTGGACATGTATTGGATTTTCAACCTTGCCCAAATGCCACGTGCGGTGTCTTCATCAATGATGTTATTTACCACATCATCTGATAAGTGCAACCTGATTGCACTAGCAGCCCTTTCATCCATGTCAGCCCAATCTTCAGCTTTCATGATATCAGGCATTTTGGCATCAGCATCTAATACCTTGTGTAATCCTTGTTGGATGAGCAGATCTCTTATCCTTCTTTGCCATTTTGAGAAACCTCTATCACCGTTAAATTTTGCTACCTCGTACTTTACTCCGGATATTTTTATTTTTCACCGAGTATAGTAATACCGATAGTGAATAGTATTTCTGTGAACGAGTAGAACATGTGCTCTGATACCAGTTGTTGGGAATAAACCTCTACAGAAATAATATTCATGGTACTAAAAGCGGAATAATAATATAGCACTGAGATACGGTAATTAAGAAGAATACAAGAGTGACAACGACACCAAGATTTTTACGTTGAAAACCCTTTTGAATAAAGGAAAAAAAACAACGGCCCCGAGACGAGCAACTAATATCACTATAGCAAGAAATTTTACACTTTGTAGGTTCGAGTAAAATACTCCAAAGACCACTACAATACTCAAAAGAAATAACCCTCTTTTGATATTCCCACCTCACTACAATATCGCTCACCCTCTATTTTCCTCTACATAGTCTATTTCTCACAATGCATGAGAAATACTATCTGCAACTATTGTGTTACTTCTCTTTCTGTGTAGTGAAATGAAGAAGTCAAAGCTCTCCTTTTATAGGAGAAATAGCATACCTCTTCAACCAATCAGAATGAAGGATTGGTTGAAAATTTGCAATGCAAATATTTTCTTTCTTCCGCCTAAGAAGTTTGACATTTTTTCCTTCTGCAGCCTATCTTATTTGACAATAAGAAAGAAAAGATGGCTGCCAATCAATGTTTTCCTTAATTTATGGGATGGACTCCACTTAGACAACAATCTTACTATTACATCTTGCCACAACGTACAAGGGTTTTAATTTATACTCCACCTGGGGAGAAATCATTATACAAATATATTGAAACCGTCAAACCCCGATTCTGAGGTCGTTTTTATCAAAATGTTGACCGAAGTCAAACTTGGCCTTTTAAAGCCAACTTAAGGAACCAAGTGCTCCGATTTCAACCCAAATACTTTCAAATCCCGAACCAACTATCTCCGCAAGTTATAAATCAATAAAAGCATATACAGGGAGTTTTATTTTAGGGAACGGGATTCTAAAAGTAAAAATGACCGATTGGGTCATTACAGATCTATATTTGGAGTTCATAGAATCCATTAGAGGAATTTGGGTCGCGATGGCGGTGAAACATCGGTGAAGCAGCAGAGGGAATTTCGGAAGGGGCAAAATATTTCAGCGATGGAAAATTTGAAATTGGGCGAAATATTTTAGTGGTGGAAAATTTGGAATTGGACAAAATATTTCAGCGGGTATCTCTTTTTCCTTTTCAGAATTGGGGGGTAGGAAAACTTTTGATAGAAATTTTTAGAGTAACACTTTATAAGTGTTGCTTTTAGGATGAAATAATAGCACACTCCAAAAGAGTTGTATTATAGGTCAAAAAGTGTTTCCAGTTATTTCATGTTTTGGCAACACTTAAATAGCGTAGCCTTTATATTAAAAGAGAACGCTTTAAAAGTAATGCCTAACTTCCGTAGCCAAAAGCTCCCAGCAAAGACCACCCCTCAAAAACAGTTGCCACAAGTACTTTTGACAACATTTCTAAAGTATTGTCTAAAATTAGTGTGGCCTTAATTAAGCTAAGTAGAAAGAGTTTTTTGTTTCTGATGATGGAAAATTGTGTAACCAATCCTAACCAACGTGGAGAGGATTTGCCACTTTTTACCCTTCTTTTGCCACTTAACATAGCCTTCTTGAATGACTAAGACATTTGTCCAAAAAGCTTTAAAATATTGCCACACATTCTCTTCATGCAACATAATCTTGACCTGGATGACTTGTTTTTTTACAGAGAAAGTTGGAATTTTGTTTTTTGTTTTGCAAAAAAGTAAATGTGAACTTAAGAATTTCTTCACTCTTCACCTACCAAAAAGGAATATGGGTCGGGTGATGGAGCGCGTTGGTAAATGATTTTAGTAGTTGCTTTTAATTTTTTAAATGATTGGGATGGAAAGATAATAATAATTATCAGTATGATCGATGAACACTCCCTTGAAATATATTGGTATCCATATATCGATTAGGTTTTTATATCCTTTGGAGTAATTATGTGAAGAATGTTTCTTCGTACAACATAATCTTGATCTTGATGACTTGTTTTCTACTAAATTTTTTTGAATTTAGTTCTTAATCTTTGAGAAAACGTCAACGGAAATTCAAGAATTTCTTCACTCTCTTCACCTACCAAATCAATACTGGTCTACATATTCCATAATCAATTAAACACACACCACGTGTCCTCACTAAGGGTGAGGTGACTATTCCCTCTGTCTAAAATTATCTGTCGTATTTCTCTTTTACAGGTCTCTTAATAAAATATTAAATAGAAGAGGTTTTCGCATGTTTTACTCTTATTTATGTCTTAAGATAAATATCTCTTCATTTAATATTTACCCATAATCGAGGTATTTGAAGTCTTCAAGAATAATTAATATTTAGGGTGGAATAGCAAAAAGATAATTAATTTAGTCTTGAACTTCTAAAATGATAAATAATTTGAGACAACTATTTTTTGAAACCATGACAGATAATTTGAGACGAAGAGAGTAGTTTTTAACATAGGAGTTCGGAAGAACCTAATAATTTTAGACCAAAGTTTGTATGTGTAATACGTACAAACATTAAATTCAAAACCAACTTACTATCCTCTAATGGATTCTATGAACTCCAAATATAGATCATATTTGTAATGACCCAACCGGTCATTTTTACTTTTAGAACTCCGTTCCCTAAAATAAAACTCCTTGTATATGCTTTTATTAATTTATAACTTGCGGAGATGGTTGGTTCGGGATTTGGAAGTATTTGGGTTGAAATCGGAGTACTTGGTTCCTTAAGTTGGCTTTAAAAGGCCAAGTTTGACTTCGGTCAACATTTTGATAAAAACGACCTCAGAATTGGGGTTTGACGGTTCCAATATGTTTGTATAATGATTTTGGACTTGGGCGTATATTCGGATCAGGTTTTTGATAATTCAGGAGCGTTTTGGCGGTTAATAGTAAAAATCAACTATTTGAAGGTTAAAATTCTTTAAATTTGGTTTGGAGTAGGTTTTGGAGTAATGGAGGTCCGAATTGAATTCCAAGATCGAGGATAGTTTCATAATGTCATTTAAGACTTGCACGTAAAATTTGGTGTCATTCCGAATAGTCCAAGTATGATTCGGCGTATTCGGAGAATTTGGAAAACTTGAAGTTTAAAGTTTGATCCAATTTGGTTTTGGGGTGTGATACTTGGATTTGTTGTTATTTTACGCGTTTCGAGAGTTCGAGTAGGTCCGTATTATGATTAAAGACTTGTTCGTACCTTTGGATGGGGTCCCGAGGGGCTCAGGTGTGTTTCGGACCGCCCAGAGCAAAATCTGAGAAACTAGATTTTCCAGTTCTAGTTTCCTTCTTCGCGTTC
This sequence comes from Nicotiana tomentosiformis, assembly GCF_000390325.3. Classification (NCBI taxonomy): domain Eukaryota; kingdom Viridiplantae; phylum Streptophyta; class Magnoliopsida; order Solanales; family Solanaceae; genus Nicotiana; species Nicotiana tomentosiformis. Next base: position 5,153,669 of record NC_090820.1, on the reverse strand, counting down.
GCGAGAGGGAAATCGCGTTCGCGAAGAAGGATTTGAGGAAGTGGAAAATTTCCCTTCGTGTTCACAAACAGGCTCATGCGTTTGCAAACCCCACTCGCATTCGCGTAAGGGAAATGGGGCCAGGGAGGGCCAGTAGGCTTTACTCTTCGCGTTCTCGAAAGAGCTGTCGCATTCGTGATGCTCAGTCAGCGTAGGCCTTTGCGTTCGCGAGACCCCTGTCGCGTTCGCGAAGGGTAATTTTTAGGCTATGGAATTTTGCCTTTGCGAACGCGAAGCCTTGATCGCGTTAGCGAGAAGGGGTCATCGGTGCTGGGCAGAATGTCTTAAAAACAGGGTTTCCCCATTTTTAAATCCATTTCTTCCATTGTTGGGAGATTTTAGAACTTTTTTAAAGAGGAGTTCAACTAGCAACTTGAAGGTAATTTAATTCTACACACTTTGAGTGAAATACATAGATTATGGGTAGATTATAACTAGTAAATCTTAGAAATCAAAGGTTTAGATGAAAAACCTAGATTCTTATAAAAACGAGATTTAACCACGAAAATGGTTATGGAATTTGATAGAAATTATATAGTTCAGTTCTTGAGATTATGGAAAATGTTTTTATCCGAAAATTACCAGAATTCGGGCGCGTGGTCCAGGGGTGAATGTTAGAAATTTTACCTTTTTGGTTAAGGTAATTTATTTAACACCCTAAGTTAGTATTATTAAACATGTATTAATTATTTTGTATAACATTTGGATAGTTTCGGATTTTTCGGCATCGAATTGAGAAGTTAACGCAACGTGGTGATCGGAGAGCGATCTTTGAGACAAGGTAAGTCTCTTGTCTAATATGGTGAGGGAAAAATTACCCCATAGGTAATTAAATTAATAACTGTTACTAATTGTGGGGGATACATACGCACGAGGAGACGAGATTCCGTGCATAACAACTATTAATGCTAAAGCCCGGGTAGTTTAGGACTCAAAGCATGAATTACTTGTTCATCCTCATATGTGAGATAGTGAGAGATAGTAAAAGATAGTAATTGTTTGTGACTCAAAGCATGAATTACTTGTGAATTGTTAGTGAGAGATAGTAAAAGATGAAAATCTCATATGCTTAATTTCTGTTTAAATTAATTAATTATTAAAAAAAATTGTTCATCCTCTCGAATTTATCTTATAATAAGCATATTCTCATTCCGGAGGTACATAAGAAAATGTCCTCCTTTCTTATGGAGCGGACCGAACGCCTCGGCAGGATAGATGCATTTATGGATCGTGTCGCACGTCCCTCAATATTGTACACGACACTCTGGAACAGACCGTACGATCTCGGCAGAAATTGTACCTAAGAATAATAATAATTACACGATACCTTGCTATTTTAATTGCAGCTTATGGATTTGATTAATAGATTGGAAATTATTGCATTTGAAGGATTTTTATTATTTATGCTAATTTAATAAAATTATTGGTGACTCTGTAAATCATGCTAATTTAAATAATTCTATTTTATTCTATTTATTATTGTTGACCCTTAGTGAGTGTCAAAGTCGACTATCTCGTCTCTACCCCTTCGAGATTAGGCTTGATACTTACTGGGTACATGTTGTTTACGTACTCATACTACAGTTGCTGTACTTTTTGTGCAGGATTTGAGGCAGGCATTAGTGGAGGACCTATTATCGCACATTCACGTTATCCAGAGGCGTAGTGGTGAGCTGCCTTTCTGAGCCATTTTGCAGCTACCAATGCCTCTCCTTGTATTTTCATTCTGTCTATTTTTATTTCAGACAATATTTAGAGTTTTGTATAATCCACTAGATACTCATACACTTGTGACACAAGGTCTTGGCACACACATTGGTAGAATTTAGGATTTGTATTATTTCTTGGATATAAATTAATCGGTATTTTTTGTATTTTCTTTAATATTGCTAGTAAAGTGATAAAATTACTTAGAACATTATTCTGAAAATAATTGATATATGTCTAATTTATTAGTTGACTTGCCTAGCTATAGGTTTGGGCGCCATCAAGACCTTTAGGTAAAATTGGATTATGACAATATGGTATCAAAGCACCAGGTTCACGTAGATCTCACAAGTTATGAGCAGGCCTAATAGAGTCTTGCGAATCGGTACGGAGACGTATGTACTTATCTTCGAGAGGCTATAGGGTGTTAGGAAAATACCTTTTGTTCATCTTCCATCGTGCAATTGATGTAGTACTAAATATCTTTATCTTACTCTCTCACAGATTGTGAGAGCACGCTCGAATGAGGCTCCAGACCAGGGAAGAGCTACTCCCCCAGTTGCTAGAGGCTGAGGCCGAAGGAGGGCTCCAGCCCATGGTAGGGGACGAGGACATCCCAGAATTGTTCCAGTTATGCCGCCAGTGGTTCCAGCGGAGGATCCCATTATTGAGGAATAGGGTGAGGTGCCTGTGGCAGAGCCAGCTCCAGTGGATTTCACATCTGCACCAGGATTCCAGGATGTCATGGATCGTATGTTGCGGTTCATGGACACTATGACTCAGGCCGGTTTAATTCCGATAGAACCAGCCACATCTCAGGCGGGTAGGGAAGCACAGACCCCTACCGTACAGGCTCATGGGCAGGCAGCTGCTGTATATTAGACTCAGGGTGCACTACCCGTGGGTGGAGCCTAGCCAGTGGCAGCAGCTACACCTGAGCTCAGGCCAACTGCAACCACTGATCCGCAGAAACTATTGGACAGATGGACTAGACTACATCCTCCTGTCTTTGGGGGTAAGAGACATGAGGATCCCTAGGACTTCATTGATCGGTGTAGGGACAGAACGCAATAAGATGAGAATATTGGAGTCTCATGGGGTTGACTTTGCTACTTTTCAGCTAGAGGGCAGAGCCCGTAGATGGTGGAAGTCTTATATTCTTGGCAGACCAGCAGATTCTCCTCCCATGACTTGGGACAGGTTTACCCGTATCTTCTTGGACAGGTATATTCCACCCTCCCAGAGGGAAGAATTTAGATTTTAGTTTGAGCAGCTCTAGCAGGGTCAGATGTTAGTGACCGATTATGAGGCGAGATTCTCTGAGTTATCTCGCCATGCACTTATGATACTCCCTACTGAGATGGAGAGAGTGCGGAGGTTTGTTGCAGGTTTACATACTGGCATTCATGCCACTATGGATCGAGAGGTTGAGATGGGTACTTCTTATGAGTTAGTCGTGGAGATAGCCCAGAGGATTGAGGGTGTATGTCAGCGTAACCAAAAATAGGTTATGAGAGATAAGCAGTTTAGGTATTCTGGAGAGTTCAGAGGTGCTCCGTCTGGGGGCAGAGGTCAGTTCGTGAGAGGGAAGTCTAGCAGGCCCCCATATCCAGCACCACCGCCTCCTCGGGGTTCTCCAGTATGACCTTATTTCAGTGTTATGCCAGAGAGTTCTTATCTCCCACCAGCTATTCAGAGTTCTTATAGTGGGTATTCAGGTCACCAGGGCCAGACTTCTAGTCAGCAGCTTATCGCACCAAAAAGTTATTACGAGTGCGAGGATCCCAATCATATACGGAGATTCTGCCCTAGGCTGCAGGGTAGATCAGTACAGCAGGGTCAGCAGCCTATGATTACCGCACCAGTTGCTCCACCAGTAGTCCGACCACCAAGAGGTGGAGAACAGGTGGGTAGGGGCCATCCTAGAGGTGGAGGTCAGCCAAGTGGAGGCCATCTAGTTGGCGCTACAGCTCAGTTCTATGCTTTTCTGGCCAGACCAGATATAGAGGCCTCAGATGCTGTGATTACAAGTATTATTTCTGTTTGCGGCAAAGATGCCTCAATATTATTTGATCCAGGATCTACGTATTCATATGTGTCATCTCTATTTGCTCATTTCCTGAGTATTTCTCCTGAGTCCTTGAGTACTTCTGTTTATGTGTCTACTCCTGTGGGTGATTCTGTTGTTGTGAATCGGATCTACCGATCCTATATTATTACATTCTGTGGTTATTAAATTAGAACAGATCTTCTATTGCTTGAGATGGCTGACTTTGAAATCATCCTGGGCATGGACTGGTTATCTCCATACCATGTTATTTTAGATTATCATGCCAAGACTGTTACCTTGGCTATTCCAACGTTGCCTAGGCTGGAGTGGAAGGGTTTGGCTGTTAGTGCATTTAATTGGGTTATTTCCGTTATTTAATTAAATTATTTGATTTATATTGTGAATTGTTAGTAAGAGATAGTAAAAGATTGAAATCTCATATGCTTAATTTCTATTTAAATTAATTAATTGTTAAAATAAATTGTTCATCCTCTCGAATTTATCTTATAATAAACATACTCTCATTTCGGAGGTACAAAAGAAAATTTTCTCCTTTCTTGTGGAGCGGGCTGAACGCCTCGACAGGATAGATGCATCGGGCTGAACGCCTCGACAGGATAGATGCATCTATGGATCGCGCCGCACATCCCTCGGAAGTGAACACAACACTCTGGAACGGGCCGTACGACCTCAACAAAAATCGTGCCTAAAAATAATAATAATTACACGATACCTTGTTATTTTAATTGCCGCTTGTGGATTTAATTAATAGATTGGAAATTATTGCATTTGAAGGATTTTTATTATTTATGCTAATTTAATAAAATTATTGTTAACTCTGTGAATCATGCTGATTTAAATACTTCTATTTTTATTCTATTTATTATTGTTGACCCTTAGTGAGTGTCAAAGTCGACTATCTTGTCTCTACTCCTTCGAGATTAGGCTAATACTTACTGGGTACATGTTGTTTACGTACTCATACTACAGCTGCTGCACTTTTTGTGCAGGATCTGAGGCAGGCATTAGTAAAGGACCTATCATCGCACATCCACGTTATCTAGAGGCATAGTGGTGAGATGCCTTTCTGAGCCATTCTGCAGCTACCAGTGTCTCTCCTTATATTTTTATTCTGTCAATTTTTATTTGAGACAGTATTTGGAGTTTTGTATAATACACTAGATCCTCATACACTTGTGACAACAGGTCTTGACACAAATATTGGTAGAATTTGGAATTTGTATTATTTCTTGGATTTAAATTAATCGGTATTTTTTCTATTTTATTTAATATTGCTAGTAAAGTAATAAAATCACTTAGAAAAATATTCTGAAAATAATTGATATATGTCAAATTTATTAGTTGGCTTGCCTAGCTGTATTTTTGGGCGCCATCACGACTTTATGAAATTGGGTTGTGACACTATTATGTATCATTTTGCCCTAATTTCAAATAAAGCCCTCTACTAGAGAACTTGCACTGCTTCATCTCTTTCTCCGGCGAACTCATTCGGTGAAATCGAGTTGTAACTTGTACTACTCCGACACACTGATTTTGTTATTTGGTTTGCTGTTTGTGTCTAGAATGCAATATTAGTTAACTTGTTCAGTGCTAGTCGTTGCGACTTCCTCTTCCGTCACGGTTGGTAGCTTGTAAGGTGTTGGTTGTTATCTCATAATTACATTCTATTTCTTATTTTTTGAGATATCGGTCAGTCATAGCTAGTCATATGTATGCTAATTTTGGTTTCTATTGTTGTGGGTTTGCTGCTTCGGACAATGTTATTACTCTTCTGCCAAACACTTTGGGATTTGTTCATGTTGGTGTATCATTTAACATTTTGTCTACAATAAGTATAAAATTTGGTTTATAGGATTGCGAAGGTGAAGAAGAAGGCATTAGTTGCTCAGCGACCCCAAGAGGCACAAGGTACTTGAACTTCTTTCTGTTTTGTGGATGCTTTTAAATTCTGGTAAAATAAAACTCTGCCTATTTATGTGCTTTCCACTTTCAAATTCAATTATTACTTGCATTCACAAAGTCTCTGAGCTACATTTCTTTTATTCACATCTTGCATTTGTATACTTGTACGAATAGAACGAATGAACAAGATATTGATCTATTAGTCGATCATATTTTCTTTGAAGAAGTGCATAATATTGGTGTAAAAGTTACATTAGAAGCTTTGTTTTAGGTAATATGACAATATCATTGGGCTAATGTTAATTGGGTGCACTAATTGCAATTGATGTCTCTCTATATCCTAATATTTTCTGTTGTTCTTTCCTCATTTGGTGTTTGTTCTTGAGCAACATGTTTATTGTCAAGAAAGCCATTATATATTGCTACCTAGTAATCTTGCAATGAGAAAAGCTTTTTCTTTCAAAGACAATATATGTGAGCACATACTAGTTTTGTTTATATTGGAGCTATCTCCTATTTTATTTTGCTTGATATGAAATCAGACTTCAATTCCATGGCGGTCCTTGCTGTCTTTGAGTTTTATTAGCAACTTCCTTTCGTGAACAAATATATAATTTAACTTTTTTGGTATTCATTGCACCTCTGTAATGACGGCAAGCTTGTTTCAGTGTGATATGAATAAGGTTAGGCTTCCTTGTGCCTTCTTATCTCTCTTAATTTTTCATATCCAAGGCTTTGACATAAAATGAAGAAGCAAGATTGAGGTGCTTTCTTGACCTTTGTAAGGTAATCACATTAATTTGTTTTTCATTTCTTGCTATACATGCTTAGTTTCTTGTCAAGTCTATTAGTGATATCACTTTTCTTATTCCATGAAGTATTGGTATTTGCTGGTTTTTCTGACCCATCAAAATGAAACAAGTTTCAGTTATGATGCATAATAGAATAAGCCTTGGTAAGCTATCAATGAGTTTCTTTTATTCCTATTTGTTCCTTATCATGCACCTCAAGTTTAGTCCAACTATTATCTGTTAAATTGTAAAAAACCAAACAGTGATTATTTAAATCTGGTGTCAAAATGGTGTCTTCATCTTATGATATTCCAATCTTAGGTGGAGTTAATCAAAAACTAAACTCATTATATGAGAACCAAGTTAGTCAAAAATACTGCTTTCGGGCATGACTCAGCAACTCTATAGTCTTCCATTCTCCATATGTCAATATGATATACTCGGATTATCAACTATACAAAGAGATTTCCGCATGAGGCACTGATCATCTTTCTTTATAGCATGAACTCTTCTTCTTAGGTTGATGTGAGTCGTGCACGGGCTGTGATAAGCCAAAATTTTTCACATTCCTCTGGATCAACTTATTGTCTGATTCTTGAAAAGGTACTATATGGTTGTTTATACCTACTAAATCAGGACTCAAATATAGCTTTGATCTTCTCCTTTTTCCATCTTGGCGACTTGAGCATGATATTAAATCAAGAAAAATATTTGTTGTACCTTCTATACTTCTGATAAATGAAAAATATTTGTTGTACCTTTAGTACTCAAATATTTGTGAATTTTCTTTTTTACTTCTGTTAAATGAATAAGCATTTCTCCATTAGCCATCGTTCTATTTATTAAGAAGAATCCTTTGTTAAGTACTTAAATGATTTTATCCACCAAGAGTGCTAATTTCTTTAAGATTGCTAGGTGAAAGTAGTCGTCGTTCTGAAGTGAGGGTAACATTCTTGAGAAAATTGACTAGACCCCAGCCACTGTTGCATTTTTGGAGTACAAGATTTAGTTAGCTGTCACGACCCAAACTCTCACCTGTCGTGATGGCGTCTATCTCGATACTAGGCAAGCCGACAACCTCAATAAAACCACATTTTTCTTTTAAGTTTGAAAACATAATGATTAAAATTCAGCGGAAGAAATCTCACAAGTACAAATATAAATACTTCCAAAACTCGGTGTCACTGAGTACATGAGCATCTAAATCTGAATACAAATCTGGAAAATAAGGTCTATAATAGTCCGAGACCAAATACAGTAAACAAAGAAATAGGGAATGGGAGACAAGGTCTGCGAAACACTACAGCTACCTCTGAATCTCCGAAAAGTCAATTGTGCGAGAGAATCAACACCCGCTATGACCGGAAACACCTGGATCTGCACACGAAGTGCAGGGTATAGTATGAGTACAACCAACTCAATAAGTAACAATAATAAATAAAGAACTGAAGATAGTGACGAGCTATAAAATTATAGTTCATTTTCAGTAATTCCAGCAAAGAATAGACATGCTTTCAAATCCGGCAGTTTATGTCAAATCAATTTTTATATAGTTCAAGTTCATGTAATCCGGATATTGGATCTTTCACGAATTTCACAACAATAACAGATAGCAACTAAGTGCATCAACAAATGAAAAGTAAGTACAGGCTCTCATGACAATAATCACTCACTGGGCTCCCAACTCTCAGCACTCACACTCAATGGGTACCCGCGCTCACTAGGGGTGTACAGACTCCGGAGGGGCTCCTACAGCCCAAGCGCCATAATCCGCACGGACAACTCACGTGCTGTAATAAAGCCTATAAGGCCTGCTGCAGGCGGGCATCCCCGATCCACATAATAATAATGTATATAAAGTCAATATGACCTGTTGCGGCGTGCAACCCGATCCAACAATTATCCTCACAATCAGGCCCTCGGCCTTTCTCAGTCACAAATCTCTCCAGTCTCCCGGGTTCTCAACATACATGAAATCAGCCCAAACAACAATGATATGATTCATCAATAATGAACAATTGAGACTCGGATAAAATAATCAAGTTAACTGTGACCGAGTACAAAATAGCAATCAAGCAGATAGTTCAACATGTACACGACCTTTGTGGGTCCCAACAGTACCAACATATAGCCTAAACATGGTTTCTAACATAGCTAATAATCAAATTTCCACAACACATAGAGAGCACATAGCTATCAACAAGTTATTCAACTTTACAGTTTCCACGGGACAAATCAAGTCACAATCCCCTCGGTGCACGTCCACACGCTCGTCACCTAGCATGTGCGTCACCTCCAAAATAATCACATGACACAAAAATTCGGAGTTTCATACCCTCAGGACCAGATTTAAAACTGTTACTTCAAGCCGTGAAATTTTTATTCTGCAATGTCTTTTCCTCGTGAATTGGCTTCCAAACGCCTCGAATCTGATCACAAATAATTCATTTCAGTCTATAAATTTTTTGGAATTAATTCCATATGAAAATGTTAATTTTCCATAAAAATTCGAAATTTAACTCAAAAATCGCCAGTGGGGCCCACGTCTCGGAACCCGGCAAAAGTTACAAAATCCGAAAGCCTATTCAACCACGAGTCTAACCATACTAATTTTACAATAATCCAACCTCAACTCGACCCTCAAATCTTCAAATTAAACCAAGAGAGTTTTCTAATCTTTCCAACTTAATTCACCCACTAATGTTAAAAACAACCATGGATTCGGGTAATTTGATCAATAATAAGTTAAGAATACTTACCTAGTTATTTTCCTTGAAAATCTTCGAAAAATCGCCTCTCTCCCAAGCTCCTCAAGTCCGAAATTGAAAACTGAGTACAAAACCTCGAGCTGGGGTTTTCTGCCTAGTTAAAACCGCACCTGCGGTCCTAGTTCCGCACTTGCGGAATCGCATCTGCGAACCGATATCCGCTTCTGCGAGAATTCATTAAGAGCCTGACTCCGCTCCTGCGATCACTTGACCGCATCTGCGGGTCCTAAGCTGCACGTGCGATCCATCTGCGCATCCGCACCTCTCAAACCGCTTCTGCATCCGCCGCAGATGCAGGATTTCCATCGCACCTGCGGTCTGAGCCCAGGTCTCCCTTAGCCGCACCTGCGGCTCTTTCTTCACTCCTGCGGCCTTGCACCTGCGGTTCCCACTCCGCAGGTGCGGAAAACATCAGCAGCTTCAGCTGCACTTCTCCAACGCCAAACCCTCCATTAACCACCCGGAATCACCCCGAGGCCCCCGGGACCTCAACCAAACATACCAACCAATCCTAAATCACGATACGAACTTAGTCGAGCCTTCAAATCACATCAAATAAGATTAAAAACACCGATTGCACCCGGATTCAAGCATAAAGAACTTCAAAACATCAAATTTTACAAATGACGCTTAAACCTATCAAATCACGTCCGATTTACTTCAAATTTTTACACAAGTCATAAATGACATAACAGACCTATTCCAATTTTCAGAATCGGATTCCGACCCCGATATTAAAAAGTTAACCCCCTGTCAAACTTCCCAAAAATTTAACTTTCGGCATTTCAAGCCTAATTGCACCACTGACCTCCAAATAATTTTCCGGACACGCTCCTAAATCCAAAATCACCATACAGAGCTATTGGAATCATCATAATTAAATTCCGAGATCGTTTACACATAAGTCAATATCCGGTCAACTTTTCCAACTTAAGTTTTCAATTATGAGACTAAGTGTCTCATTTCACTCCGAAATCCTTTCGGACCCGAACCAACTAACCCGATAAGTCATAAATCAATTGTAAGGCATAAATTGAGCAGTAAATTGGGAAATGGGATTATAATACTCAAAACGACCGGTCGGGTCGTTACATTAGCTTAGGTTTTCTCTTTCTAGATTTTAATTTGCGTGAGCATACTCTCATAAACTGCAGCAGAAGTGACTTTGTTATGTTTCTTCCTATCAAATTTTGTTCAAGTTGCAACAGCTTGTTGAAATACATCACGCTGGAAAACAATGAGAATGATCCTGCTACAAATAGCAGAGAGATTCAGGAGGTATGGTTCCAATAAGAAGAACCTTTTTTTATATAATCCCATTAAGACGTGAGAGTGTTACCTAAATAGTAGGCTCATTTATGCATTGACGGTTTATTCAACATGAATTTAGGCCCATCTTTCACTCTTCGAAAACGCTTAGTCTTATCAAAATAGATTTCTCCCCTTCAATATATCCCCCTACCATTAATGCTTTTACGTATTTGAACCCCTCCAACTTTATAGTACTTATATGATATTATATATTTGGAGTTGACATAGATATAACATTTTTAAATTATTAGCAGGCTATAACAAATAGTGCATCTTTGTTTGTCCGATTGCAGGTATAGGAAGGCAAAGCTATTAAAAAGAATAAAGAGAATACAAATGGGGAACTTAAGGCCTATAGACCTTCAGAAGGTTCTATTGGTTTGAACAAGGAAAGTTCACATGCTGCTTAGATTAATGGGGAGGTTAAGCTTACAAAAAAATGATCAATTACAAAATCAGGAGATGATGTAAAGGGTGTAAAACAAATCATGTATCAGAAATGAAACATGCAGCCAAGGAGATAGCAAATGGTGTTCATAATAGATGTTATCTTCAACTATTTAATGTGTTTAAAGTATTATCATGATACATATGTTTAACTTTTTTAAAGTTCATTCCTAGAATGCACCTCTAAGCAATTTGCTTTATTAGTTAATGTAGTAGTGCAATACATAAAGTTTTGCAGAAGTTAATAGCAAGTGCATGCATTTGAAGTTTTTTGGTTATTTGTTTGTTGATGTTGTGCTTGAGATCCTCTTACTTTAGCATTGATATCAAAATATATAATAATTATATATATATTTGGTAATATGATTAATAAATATATTTTAAAAATATAATTTTATAAGAAAGACAACACTTTACGAGGGTTGGTGCACGCATGAAAAGTGGGGCCTATAAAGTACCAAAGACTGCGTTTCTGAAGTGTTGTTTAAGACTTGCAAAATGTAGCTATAAGGGGTATGTACAAGCGTGGCCCCTGTGCCTTATAGGCCACACTTTTGAAGCGTAACTTCTTAAGCAACACTTGAACGTCTTAGCGAAAATGTTACACTAGTTTAGGCCATCCGTAAAAAGCGTAGCCTAAAGTCAAAAAGTACGGCCTTTGACCAAATGCCACACTTTTTGATAGCTTAGGCCACATTTTTCATGGATAGCTAAAAGCCTAAAATGGTGTAGTGCTTTCTTCTCTTTCTCGCTTAGCTTCTCTTATTTCCAATTTTATTTATAAATTTTCTTTGTCCGTATTCTCTTTTTAATCTTGTTGGATTATTGTAATATAAATAGTTTGTTCATTCATGTATCCTCTAAATAAATAAAGATAAGCTTGTTTAATCCCGAGGAAATATTTCACACTGCTAAAATAGTTTCTTAGGACATTGCCCAGTACGACTCAAGCTAATTCATGTATTTGCTCACAAATAATATTATCACAGTATTGTTGTTATTTTTCGGTGTCATTTTCCTACAATCTAAGAAACTATGGCAAGTAATACCACTACGAAATTTTTTTATGGTGCTACTAATTTTGGTGTTGTTTCCGCTGTTGTTGTTCTAGTTGTCCTGCCAGATATCCATGGTGTTACAAATACGTTATTGCATCCACAACTTTGGCAGACACTAATGACAAAACACAAGTATGTGAATAGTCATGGTTACATATCCAATGCTAATATTAAAACCTTCAAGAAAAATGCACCTCAATGCAAGAGAAGAGTTTGGATAAATGATAATCTCGCTATGTCAAAATTAAATTTGACTAAAGCGGGTAATATAATTGTCGCGGATATTTTTCAAATAAATAATGTGGTCAATATGAGAAATTGGGTGATATACTCTAGTGCTACTAGGCACATTTGTGAAGGCAAAAATAAATTTTTGTCTTACACCCAAGTTGAGGAAGGAGAAAAAACTATTTGTCTTGGTGACTCAAGAACAACTCGCGTTCTTGGAAAAGAAAAAATTCTTCTCAAACTCACATCTGGTAAAATTCTAGCAATAAATGATGTACTGCATGTTCCTAACTTCTGTCACGACCCAAAATTCAACTAGTCGTGATGAAACCTAACCCAACCCGTTAGGTAAGCCAGTTAACCACTAACCGATTCCAATAACAATTAATAAAGAAATTAAGTAAAGAAATTATATGAATATTATACATTCCCCAAGAACTGGTAGTACAAATCATGAGGTTCTACGAATAGAGTTTACAAAACTAAAATGAAATAAAATACATTGTCTGTTTGAAAAGTACATAAACAGAGTTTTATAGATCTAAGGCTACCATGAACAAGAGGCAGCTACAACCGGGATGCAGGTACATCTTCAAATCCAACTCCCATCGAACACATCAATATCAGCAGCCAATATCTGCACGCAAGGTGCAGAAGTGTAGTATGAGTATAACCGACCCCATGTACTCAATAAGTAACAAACCTAACCTTAGGTTGAAAGTAGTGACGAGCTAACAAAAAGGTCGGGTCCAACACCAATATTTCACAACAGTTCATAATAGCACAGTACAAGTAACAAAAGAAGTATCTCAGAATAAAAAGAAAGAATTACAAGAAAATACACTTGACTTCACACCATAATAAAAAATGGCCCGTATTTTTAAGTTTTACCCGACCTAGCCCATATTGTACATATTTTGAAAGCACTAGCAAATTCAAAATCTATGTTCTTACAACTATTGCTTCTAAAAACTATGGAGTTAAATCTGTGTTCTCACAACCATTGCTTTCACTCTCTCTTATTCTCACATCTTCTACATATGTTTTAAGGGGCCGTCTGCCATTACTGCTTCTCCCCCTGTATCACCTGGTTGCAATGTAAGAAAATTGAAGAGTAGAAGTTCACCATTGAAGGTCATTCAAAGATTTATTTTTAAAAATAGGATTTTTTGAGTTTGTTAGTTGTTTGGATTGGGCATTGTTCCAATTTATTGAAAATATCAAAAGGTAGTTCAAAATTTAAATTTGAAGTGATTTGGAGTAGATTTGAGCAAGATTTGTGTTAAATTTCAGAAACAAACGTAAGGAAGAAGACGAAGTCAGTTTTTTGTATAATTATGTGTAATCTTGTATAATAGTATATAAACACATCTTATACACTATTATACACTTTTATACACCTTTATATAAGTGTTTGTAGACGAACTTCTTCCACGATTTTTAGTTGCAATTTTTGTTCAAAACCAATCCAAATCTCCATTAAATGACTTCAAATTTTATATACAATCTCCTTATACTATTTCTAACAAGTCTAAATAACACCCGGTCCAAATTTATCACAAAATCAAATTCAAAATTTAAACCCAGATATTTAAGCTTGTTAAAAATCTAATTTTCACTACCTAAATGGATTTGGTTTGTTGAACTAATATTTGAGTCATAATTACTAATTTGAAAATTAACTTCAAAGCTTGAGCAATCTTTTTTAAAAATTAAATAGTAATTTCGAGAACCTATTGGAGTTGAATGTTGAATCTTAGCCTATTATTTTTGGGCTAGTTGGTTGTAAATTCAAATTTGGGCTATAAAATTGAAAAGTAGGGAGCCTAGTTGTTCTTATGTAAAATATTCCCGAATAAAAAGGCTTAGCTCGTTCACAGTTTCAGAAAAATAGGTATTTCTTTTCATGTATCTTAGGAAAAATCTAAATCTTTTACCAAAAAAGCCAAAATACGAGTAAGTTTGAAAACTGTATTTTTTCCCAAAACTCCTTTCAACAAATAGTAAGATGTTTCATTTTCAAATAGCATGAGGAAAGTACTTCTCTATGCCTACATGTCAAGATACAGGTAAAATCATAAATGTCTCCAAAACTGGGCAGCAGAAGGAAATGCACCTCTATGCATGTATTTCAAGTATGCATATCTAATGAAATGCATCTCGATGATGAGCTCATGTACTCACACTCTCAGAGTACTCAATCTCACTGTCTCGCATTCTCTCTCACTATGCTCAACATACTAAATCACTCAGTATTATACAATACCCGTTGCGGTGTGCAGCCCGATCCATGTTTCGAGTTGACTGCGCTCACTGGGGTGTGCAGACTCCGGATGGGCTCCTTTCAGCCCAAGCGCTATAATCCGCATGGACAACTGACATGATGCACTGACAACTCACGTACCATAATATTAATATCTGAAATCACACGGACAACTCATGTGCCGCACGGACAACTCACGTGCTATAATATCAACATCTGGAATCGCACGGACAACTCACATGCTTCACGGACAACTCACATGCTATAGTGATAACATCCTCACAAACAGGGCCCCGGCCTCACTCAGTCATCAATCTCTCTATTCTCACTCACGGGCTCACAATGTCATGAAACTAGCCCGACAACAAGGATATGATGTATTAATAAATAACTGTGACTGAGATATGATATGAATGCATGAATATGACTGAGGACGAAATATCAATGAAATCAGTGAGATGACAGTAAGAAATGACCACTATGGGTCCAAACAATATCGGCATAATGCCTAAACATGATATCTAGTATGATTGACAACTTAACTACATTATCACATGGTGAAAACACGAATATCAACAAAGTAGGACCACTATACAATGCCATGAAAACAATAGAGTCTCAATTCACATGGTGCACGCCCACACGCCCGTCACCTAGCATGTGCGTCACCTCAATACCAATCACATAATATGTATTTCGGGGTTTCATACCCTCAACACTAAGATTAGAAGAGTTACTTATCTTGAACAAGCCAATATCAATGCCGAGTAAGCCAAGCGATGCTCCAAAGATTGTATCCCCGCGCATTCCGACCTCCAAACGGCTCAAAACTAACCCAAAACAACTCAAGTACATCAAACAATACTAAAGGAACCAATCCCGATCGAAAAGATCAAATCTTGAATCAAAACCCCAAAAACGGCCAAAATCCCAACCTGGGCCAGCACTTCGGAACCCGATAAAATTTACAAAATCCAACATGAAGATAGAAACTTTAGGCCAAAACCCCCAATTTTCTCTTTAAATTCATAACCAATTGCCAAAAATGAATTTAGATTCATAAAATATAACCAAAACCGAGTAGAGAACACTTACCCCAATTCATATGGTGAAATTTGCTCCAAATATCGCCTCAATTCGAGCTTGAAAATGTAAAAATGAAGCTAAAATCGCGAACCCTTGTATTTAACATTCTGCCCAACACTTTCGCATTTGCGGATAATTCGTCGCATCTACGACCACCGCATTTGCGGCAACACTTCGCATCTGTGAAAACAGCCTGACTAGCAATCCCTCGCACCTGCGGTCTTTAAGTCGCTTCTGCGATCGCGCTTTGTGCCCTTGAACCGCGTCTGCGGTTGTGCATGTGCGTCTAAGCTCCCGCACCTGCGATCCTCACGCCCATCTCCTCTTCATGCTTTTGCAACTCCTCTGTCTCTTCTGCAACCATCGCACATGCGAGCCCATTTTCGCAGGTACGAAAACACCAGAACCAGTAGCCTTTAACAATGCAATATGCAACGAAATTGATCCAAACGTCGTCTGAAACTCACCCGAGGCCCCCAGGACCTCGACCAAATATACCAACAAGTCCCATAACATAATACAGACATACTCGAGGCCTCAATTCATACCTAAATTCAAAATCAATGAACTTTGAAACTTCAACATCTTCAACCGATGCCGAAACCTATCAAATTATGTCTGATTGACCTCAAATTTTGCACACACGTCACATTTCACATCACGGACCTATACCAATTTTGCTTATCGGATTCTAACCCCGATATCAAAAAGTCAACCCCCCGGTCAAACATCCCAAAAATTTAACTTTCGCCATTTCAAACCAAAATCAACCATGAACCTCCGAATCACAATTCGGACGTGCTTCTAAGCCCAAAATCACACAACAGAGCTAACAGAACCATCAAAACTGCGTTCCGGGTTCAAATTCACAAAAAGTCAAACTTGATCAGCTCTCCCAATTTAAAGCTTTAACAATTGAAATCCATTCTTCCAATTCAATTCTGAATAACCTGAAAATCAAAACCCACGATTCACATAAGTCATAATGCATCATACAGAGCTACGCATGCCCGTAAACAAACGAGTGAAGTGCAAATTCTCAAAATGACCGGTTGGATCGTTACAATATCCAAACTAATTTGGTTTTTGTAGGGTTGTTAGAAAAAGTTGGAGTGAAGGTTTCTTTCGAGAATGATGAGGTTGTATTGACCAAAATTAATATTTTTGTGGGCAATGCATATTGTAATCATGGTTTATTTATGCTTAATATTTCTGATACTAGCAATGAAAATGTATTTGTTTCTGCTTCTATGGTTGAGTCTATTTCTTTATGGCATGTTAGCTAGGACATATTAATATTGCATATATAAGAAATATGCAGTCACTAGGCTTAATATCTTGTTTAGACTCAAACAATATAGACAAGTGTGAAATATGTGTTGAAGCTAAAAGTACCAGAAAGACTTATTTTTCTATAAATAGAGAAACTGAATTATTATCCTTGATTCACACTGATTTAGGTGATTTAAAGCAGAGTATGACTAGAGGTGGTAAAAGATATTTTGTGACTTTTATTGATGATTTTTCTAGATTTACTAAGTTGTATTTTCTTAGAAATAAAGATGGCGCCTTTAATGCTTTTATTTCTTATAAAACTGAGGTTGAAAATAAACTTAGTAGAAGAATAAAAAGAATTAGATCTGATAGAGGTGGAGAATATTTTTCTTTAAATGATTTTTGTGAAAAGAATGGAATTATTCATGAAGTAACTCCGCCTTATTCACCCTAGCCAAATGGAGTAGCTGAAAGAAAAAGTAGAACATTGAAAGAGATGATGAACTCTATGCTAGTTAGTTCTAATGCACTTAATAATTTATGGGGTGAAGCTATATTATCCGCATGCCACTTACAAAATAGAATACCACATAGAAGAACTGGAAAAACTCCGTATCAATCGTGGAAGGGTTATAAACCTAACTTGAAATATTTAAAAGTGTGGGGATGCCTTGCTAAAGTTCTTTTGCCTGAACCTAAAAAGAGAAAAATAGGTTCTAAAACTGCCGATTGCATGCTTATTGGATATGATGAACATAGTGATGCATATATATTTCATATTTTAAAAAGTGATGTGCTTGATTGCAATACTATAATTGAGACAGAGAATGCTGAGTTCTTTGAATATATTTATTCATTGTCTGATAAAATTTCTCATACACCTGTTAAAACAAATAGTGAAATTACCTCTAATGAGGAACTCAGAAGGAGCAAAAGGCCTAGGAAAGAATATTTTTCTTATGGAAATGATTTTCAAACTTTTCATGTCGATAATGAACGATAAACTTATTTTGAAGCTATATCTTCTTCAGAAACTAATTATTGGAAAGAGACAATAAAAGTTGAAATCAATTCTATTTTGAAAAATAAAACATGGATTTTAAAAAATTTATCTCCTAGTGCAAAGCCTATTGGTTGTAAATGAATTTTCAAAAAGAAATTTAATCCCGATGGATCTTTAGATAAATATAAAGTTCGGTTAGTAGCAAAAGGGTTTTCTCAAAAATAAAATATAGATTATTTTGTAACATTTGCACCAGCGACTAGAATTTCTTCTATTCGAGTTTTAATTGCATTAGCTTCAATCCGTAAGCTTTTTATCCACCAAATGGATGTCAAAACATCTTTTATAAATGGTGATTTAGAAGAAGAAATTTATATGGTTCAACCTGAAGGTTGTGTCATTCCTGTAAAAGAAAATAAAGTTTGTAAATTAATTAAATCTCTTTATGACCTTAAACAAGTTCCTAAGTAGTGGTATGAGAAATTTAACTTAGTCTTACGGAGAGACAATTTTTCTTCAGTGAAGGTGGATAATTGTATTTATACTAAAGTGGTAGACAATGATTATGTGATAATATGTCTATATGTTGATGACATGCTTATATTTGGTACAAGTTTAATATTGTTCAAAGTACCAAATTATTTTTGTCTGCTAATTTTGATATAAAAGATCTAGGTGAAGTAAATATAATATTGGGAGTTAAAGTTATAAGGAGTGAAGATAGAATAATATTGTCACAAGAACATTATGTTGAGAGACTTCTTAAGAAGTTTGAATATTTTAATGTCACACTTGTGAGCACTCCTTTTGATGCTAACTCTCAGTTGAAAAAGAATAATGGTGACCGAGTTGCTCAGTCTAAATATTTACAGATTATTGGGAGTCTGATGCATTTAATGAATTTTACAAGGCCTGATATAGCCTATGTTGTGTGTAGACTGAGTAGATATATTCATAATCCCAACAGAGAGCATTGGTCTGCATTAGATAGACTAATGAAATATTTGAGAGGAACCATGAATTATGGTATCCTATATAGTGGATTTCCTACTACCTTAGAAGGGTACAGTGACGCAAACTAGATCTCTGATTCAGATGACATAAAATCTACTAGTGGTTATGTATTCACCCTTGGTGGTGGTGTAATATCATGAAAATCAGCTAAACAGACGATCATTGCAAGATCTAGAATCAGAGTTTGTAGCTCTGGAGTTAGCTGGTCTGAAGCTGAGTGGCTAAGAAACTTCTTTGCTAATATCCCTTTAATAAATGACGTATTCCCTCCTGTGTCTATACATTGTGATTGCCAAGCGGCAATAGCTATAGCAAAGAATAAATCTTATAATTATAAAAGTAGAAAGATGAAATTAAGACATGATGTCATAAAACAGCTGTTGAGAGATGGAATAATTTCCATTAACTATGTGAAGTCAGAGATAAATTTGCCCGATCCTCTGACTAAACCTGTGAGAAGAAAATTAATTCTTCAAACCTCAAAAGAGATGGGGTTAAGGCCGACATATTGTCAATAGAGATGGTAACCCAACCTATGTGATTGGATATCCCATGAGGTAGGTTCATATGGGTAATAACAAGTCGATATTGGCACTGAAGTACTAAAAGAGAGTGCTTGACTACTACTAATTGAGAGGCTGAATTATAACTCTTAATGAAATTCATTGTCCTTATGGATGGTGTATTTAAAAGCAGTATACACTTGATGAATTTACCTATATGAGAGTGGAGTGGGCCACTCCTATAAGATTTTGGCCTAGTCTCCAGAGCTCTCATAAATAACCAGGCACGCGCATGGCCTAAGTGGCGCAAAACCGCGTTAAACAGCAAAATTGTGAGGGTCAAATTGTGATTAATAAAATCTCTTACAATAAGAATTATTGGTTCATAGAAATATTATATTTCACCAGTAATTCTGTAAGTTATGTTTTATTGGTCTATATTTGGTTCATAGTCCAAAAGACACCAAACCTATTACATTTGGACCATACAAATCCAGCAAGTTTATTTTTAAAGGTCTGTACAATAGTGGGAGACTGTGGCAATATTTTAAAGACTTTTTATCACGACCCAAAATTCAACTAGTCGTGATGACACCTAACCCAACCCGCTAGCTACGCCAATTAATAATTATCCAATTCCAATAATATTAATAAAATAATTAAACAAAAGAAATTATCTGAATCTTATACATTTTTCAAGGACTGATAGTACAAATCATGAGCTTCTAAGAATAAAGTTTACAAAGCTGAAATGAAGTAAATACATCATCTGTTTGAAAAATACATTAACAGAGTTTTATAGATCTAAGGCTACCATGAACAAGAGGCAGCTACAATCGGGACGCAGGTAAATCTTCAAATCCAGCTCCCATCGAACACAGCAATATCAGCAGCCAACATCTGCACACAAGGTGCAGAAGTGTAGTATGAGTACAACCGACCCCATGTACTCAATAAGTAACAAAACTAACCTTAGGTTGAATAGTGACGAGCTAACACTAAGGTCGGGTCTAGCACCAATATTCCACAACAGTTCATAAAAGCATAGTACAAGTAACAAAAGAGATATCTCAGAAATAAAATGCTCAGTTCGTTCACAGTTCCAGAAAAATAGGCATTGCTTTTCAAGTATTTCAGTGAAAACCCAAATCTTTTACCAAAAATTCCAAAATACGAGTAAGTTTGAAAACTGTGATTTTTTCCAAAAAATAATCCTTTCAATAATCAATAAGATGTATCATTTTCCTATCAGATAGCAAGTGTAAAATATCTCTCTATGACCATATGTCAAAATGTATGAGAAGTCATAAATGATGTGATACTATACAGAATGAGGAAAGATGCATCTCTATGCCTGTATGTCAAGTGTGCATGCCAAATGCGATGCAAGTCAGTGATAAACACCATATGGATACTCTCAGAGTATTAATTCACTCAGTCCTCCTTGTCACTCAGTCCTCCCAATCACTCAGTCCTCACAGTTACTCAGTCTTCCCAATCACTCGGCACTCGGCACTCGACACTCGCACTCAGTAGGTACCTGCACTCACTGGGAGTATGTACAGACACCGGAGGGGCTCCTACAGCCCAAGCACTATAATCTGCACGGGCAACTCACTTGCTATAGTATCAATATCTGGATCCGCACGGATAACTCACGTGATATAGTATCAACATCTGCATCCGCACGGACAACTCATGTGCTATAATAAGCCAATCTGGCCTGCTGTGGCGTGCATCCCGATCCCATAATTATCCTCACAATCAGGCCCTCGGCCTCACTCAGTCATCAATGTGTCCAGTCTGTCGGGCTCTCAGTGTCATGAAAAGAATCACCCCAAAAATAATTATGTGATGTATTAATAAATGGTAACAGAGACTGAGATATGAAATGCATATGAATACGTATGACTGAGTATGTAAATGCAATGTAAGCAGATAACTCAACAATAGAAATGACCTCAGTGGGTCTCAGCAGAAGAGGCACGTAGCCTAAACATGGTTTCTAACATGGATCGCAACTCAATAACTCTAGTACGTAGAAATTTCATGGTTACAGATAAGACCAGGTAATTACACAGTACCACATAAGTAATATTTTATAATTCCCATGGTGCACACCCACACACCCGTCATCTAGCATGTGCGGCACCTCCAAATAATTCACATAACACATACAATCAGAGTTCATACCCTCAGCTCAAAGATTAGAGATGTTACTTACTTCGAACAAGCCAATTCCAATACCGAGCAAGCCAAGCGATGCTTCACAATGCCATCCCGCGCGTTCCGACCTCCGAACGGCTCGAAACTAACCAAAAGTAACTCAAATACATCAAATGAAGCCCAAGGAAACAATTCCAAGTGATAAAGATCGAATCCTTAATCAAAATCCAAAATTGGCCAAAATCCCAACCCGGCCCCGCACCTCAGAACCCTACAAAATTTACAAAATCCAATAACCCATTCAATTACGAGTCCAACCATACTAGTTTCACTCAAATTCGACTCCAAATCGATGTTCAAAACTCAAAAATTCACATTATGATACTTTAGGCTAAAACTCCCAATTTCACTTTAAGATTTATCAACCAATAGCCAAAAATGAAGATAGATTCATGGAATAAGATCAAAACCAAGTGTAGAACACTTATCCCAATTTTTGTGATTAAAATTTCTCCAAAAGTCGCCTCAATCCGAGCTTGGAAATGTTAAAATGAAGCCCAAATCGCGAACCCTTGTATTTATCATTCTTCCGAGCACTTTCGCATATGCAGTTAAAATGTTGTATCTGCGACCTTCGCTTTTGCGAAAAAATTTCACTTCTGCGAAAAATAGCCTTGCCTAGCAACCCCCGCCCCTGCGATATTAAACTCCGCATCTGCAAAGACCCTCGCACCTACGCTTCCACTCGACGCACCTGCGCCCCTTTCTCCGCTCCTATGGGCATCCTCATCCAGCTCTCATCCCGCTTCTGTGATGGCGTTGTTGCTTCTGTGACCATCGCACATGCGCAAACCAGCCGCATGTGCGATCACACCAGAACCAACAACTTAGCAATTCTCCAAAAATGTAACGAAATAATCTGAACCTCGTCCGAAACTCACCCGAGCCCCTCGGAACCCCGTCCAAACATGCCAATAAGTTTCATAACAAAATACGGACCTACTCGAGGCCTCAAAACATGCATAACAACATCAAAATAACGAATCACATCTCAAATCGAAATCCATGAATTTTGAACTTTAAAATTCAATAACTTGTGCCGAAACATAGCAAATCAATACGGAATGACTTCAAATTTTGCACACAAGTCCTAAATGATATAACGGAGCTATTCCAATTTCCATAATCGGATTCCGACCCCGATATCAAAAAGTCAACCACCCGGTCAAACTTTCCAAAAATTCAACTTTAGCCATTTCAAGCCTAATTTCACTACGGACCTCCAAATAATTTTTCGGACACGCTGCTAAGTCCAAAATTACCATATAGAGCTATTGGAATCATCAGAATTCAAATGCGAGGTAGTTTACACATAAGTCAATATCTGATCAATATTTTCAGCTTAAGTTTTCAATTATGATCATTTCACTCCAAAATCCTTCCGAACCCGAACCAATTATCCCGGCAAGTCACACAATAACTGTAAAGCATAAAGTGAACAGTAAATAAAAAAACGAGACTTTAATACTCAAAACGACCAGTCGGGTCATTACATTTTTGGACAAATGTCTTAGCCCTTCTATAAGGCTATGTTAAGTGGCAAAAGAAGGGTAAAAAGTGGCAAATCCTCTGCCACGTTTTTGCCATGCAAAAACAAAGTTCCATGCAATTACAACTATAAATAGCCACCATTGGTTACATAATTCTCCATCATGAGAAACAAAAAGCTCTTTCTACTTAGCTTTCTTCTCTTTCTCCCCTGGCTTCTCTTATTTCCAATTTTATTTATAAATTTTCTTTTTCCTTATTCTCTTTTCAATCTTGTTGGATTATTGTAATATAAATATTTTGCTGATTCCTGTATTCTCTAAATAAATAGAGGTAAGCTTGTTTAATCATGGAAAAATATTTCACACTGCTGAAATAGTTTCGTAGGACAGTGCCCAGCACGACTCAAGTTAATTCGTGTAACTGCTCACAAATAATATTATCGCAGCATTGTTGTAATTTTTCGGTGTCATTTCTCTACAGAATGCTTGACATAACTCCAAGATTATGTCTATGGTATAATTTGGTATGACGTTTATTATGTCTATGGAATAATTTGGTATTACGTAAGTGACACATTGAGATTTAGAGTCACTATACACCTCGTTTACACATTTGCTAATGTTTTCAACAAAATGTTCACCTTCCTGCTACACAGACATTATTTTTTTCTTATGCGATCAACTAAATATGCATTATTTGATTAATTGAAATTTTATGTTGAACTTTGTGTTTATGCAATCAGTCAACTCCTAACATCATGAAACCACAATAACAATAACACAGTGAAATTTTATAAGTGAGATTTTAGGAGGGTAATATATATGTATATTTTATCCTTACTTCGGAGAATAGAGAAGTTGTTTCCGATAGACTCACGACCCAAGAAGATGAAAAGGAAAGATCGTGAAACAAAAGAAAAGAGTTCATTCTCTTGTCATGTTGTGCAAACGTATTTCTCGTCTTAAATGCTGTAGATACTATTGTCATTGCTTATTAATTAATTTTAGGCTAGTTGAGAGAAAGAAATATTATACCACATTGATGCTTTATATATGTTTGATTCATAGTATTAGAAGTTTAATTTAAAATAAATATTGATTTTAAACTGAATATATAAACTCTTGTTTCAATTGTATAACATTAGGAATACTAATATATATATATATATATATATATATATATATATATATATATATATATATATATATATATATACTCCCTCCGTTTCAATTTATGTGAACCTGTTTAACTGGGCGCAGAGTTTAAGAAAAAATGAAGACTTTTGAAATTTGTGGTCCTAAACAAGTCAAAAAGGGATCTAGAGTATTTGTGTGGTTATAAAAGCTTCTCATTAAGGATAGAATTGGAAGTTTAAGCTAAATTGTTTCCAAATCTAGAAAGGAGTCATTTTTTTTGGAACGGACCAAAAAGAAAATAGGTTCACATAAACTGGAACAAAAGTTTTATATATATATATATATATATATATATATATATATATATATATATATATATATATATATATATTGCAGTTGGATCTTTTTATCCAAGTATAACTAATTATATTATTATTATTATCACAGATTGAATGTGGAATAAAATAATATAACGATTCTTGTACAAAATAATACATATATTGACCATATATTAAGTGGCAACCAAATAATGTATAAAAGAATATTCTTTTGTAACGAGATTACTTTACCCGATATTGGTAACCAAACGTGTCCTAAGACTCCTATTATAGAAATACAAAAAGGAAAAAGTTTCTTTTGCATTTATCTTTTCACGAAAAACAAAAGTGATGAACACTCAGTGTTATGTTTTCCTCTTCTTTTTTTTTTCCTGTTTCGTTATCAACTCATATTAAAGAAGACTTTTCTTGAGCGATATAAAGCAAATGAAGAGAGTTGTCTTGTGCCTATAAGAATTGTGGTAGAGTTATAAATAATTATTTATTTTTAATCAGATATCTCAAATTCGAATTCGAAATATGAATTTGCCTTCATTAGAAAGCGGTGAAATGCTTTATCTGTCAAAGTAGAAATTTTCAGTGTAAATTTAAATTTAATCGGGCTCAAATACGCGTATAGAACACTAAGTGATAAATCTGAAAGACAAGTTGTCCTTCTTGTTTGACTTGAAACATAGTCATTGGGTACGTCATTTAAGCCTATGCGTATTGAACAGATCAAAAGAGTATATATGCACCACTATTTCAAGATATTTTAGGATAAGGTAGTCCTACAAGTTGAGCAAACTTAAAAATTCTTTATTGCGTGATTTTCCAGTAATATATCAATATTCAATATATTATGATATTATCATCCCACAAGTTCTGTCGTCTCCCCTGATGCCTTTGTGTTTAATTTAGATATCTTTGTTTACACGTAAAACGATATAATTGAATTTGTTGCGAGGTTCATAGATAAGCGAACTGATTTGATCCAAAATGATAAATAAAATAAATTAAAATAAGATTTAGCGTTAAAATCAAAGGAAATGGCAAGCCTCGCTCCGGGAGCAATGCTTTCGAGGACAGCAGTAAGAATAATATCAGGCAAAAAGTAAAGTTGTATTATTTAGCTTGAGAATAAAGTATGACATTAGGTTTATCATAGATTTCGTGTCTTATAATGGTTGTTGAAGCCACTATTTATAGCTATACCTAGTGAGCAACATCCTAGGATCAAACCTCTCTTAAATGACAATAAAGGGGGTCATTGATGAATATGTAATGGCAGACCATGAATGCCAAAGTTCTCTACAACGGGTGCATATTTAATACTGAGGAATATTCTTCATTAAATGCCATATGGTGACAAACATTCGTTTGCTTCCGTTGACTGTGTTTCCTTTGGGATCTACCCGGTACCAATAGAAGTTGTTGTCCTTGGTCTTGGTTTCCACTCAGTTTATCTTCTGTCTGTCTTCGGTTCCACCTGTCATGCAATCATTTGAACATTTAATATAAATCAATTTTACCCTATACAATCTTACGCTTGAATTATTATATACCTATAACCAATAAGGGTCATGGTAGAATGATCGGTAATTATTTTTTCATTCTTACTTAAGCGTTTTAGTTCGAATTCTAAATATAAAGTAGTCTTTATTAAAGAATATTTTCAATGTATAACTTTTCGGCGCAAATTTGATTTTAATCAAGCCCAATAAGTACTAAATACTGGGTGTACATTACCCCCAAAGGAAGATACCTTCACGTTTTATTTTAATTTAATATTCTTTGATATAGTTACGTACCATACATCTTTTTTTTTTTAGTTTGGTTTGTAGGTCGGTGTACGTAAGCCACTTGGTCATACTAAATGGTTAACCATTAATATGGATTATGGACCCACAAAAATAAGGTTGAGAAGTGTTTTGCAGTTTGAGATTCTATACAGGTTGGATTTTATACAACTTGGGGTATTTGTGACTAATATGTATGTCACGACCCAAAATCTAACCCGTTGTAATGGTGCTTATCGTGATACTACGCAAGCCGACATTTTCAAAACACTTTCAACATTGAACAGAAATAAATTAAGACATTTAAAATAATCGGAGTTTTTCATAAAAACGGAGTAAAATCCAAAACATAAGTGCGGAAAAATAGCCCGACATCGGGATGTCACTGAGTACATGAGCATCTCTACCAGAAGCAGTCTAATACAACATTTAAGGAATAAGAACTGAAATGCGAATAAGATAATGAAGGAGAGACAAGGCGTGCGAACGCCATGCAGCTATCTTGATAGTCTCCGGAATCAGCTGCTCAATATCAATACCCACTAAGACCGGGAACACCTGGATCTGCACATAGAGTGCAAGGTGTAGCGTGAGTATAACCAACTCAGTAAGTAACAAAAATAAATAAGGAACTGAGAAGGTAGTGACGAGCTATACAAATATAATTCATTTTCAATAATTCCAGCAAAGAATAGACATGCTTTCAAATCTGGTAGTTTAAGTCAAATCAGTTTTTATACAGTTAAAGTTCAGGTAATACGGATATAGAATCTTTCAGAAATTTCACAACAATAACAGATAGCAACTAAGTGCATCAACAAATGAATAGCAAGTACAACCTCTCAGGGCAACGGTTACTCAACTCGTCACAATAACTTAATCACTCGGCTCTCAGCCCTCAGTACTCACACTCAATAGGTACATGTGCTCACTGGGAGTGTACAGACTCCGGAGGGGCTCTTTTCAACCCAAGCGCTACATCGCTGCGGCGTGCGTCCCGACCCAATCATATAAGTAACCATAAGGCTCGTTGCGGCGCGCAACCCGATCCATATACCTCACATAGCTCACAGCTCGGCACTCAGGCCCAATCTCAGTCACTACCCTCTACAGCCCTCTCGGGCTTTCATAAATCATACAAATCAGCCAAAAGTGATAATAACAAGTATCAACAAGAAAATAAGAGGAAATAGAGATATGACATGCAAGTAAAACTGTGACTAAGTTCAAGACAACAAAAAGCGGCTAATTCATCAAGAACCCGAATGCTGAGGGTCCCAACAGTGATATCATATGGCCTAAGCATGGTTTCTAACATGAATGACAGTCAAATTTCTAGATGACAGAGAAAACATGTAATTAACAATAGGCTATTCGACTCTACAGTCTCACGGGACGGACAAGGTTACAATCCCCCACGATGCACGCCCATACGCCCGTCACCTAGCATGTCTGTCACCTCTGAAATAGTCACACCATACCAAAATCGGGGGTTTCATACCCTCAGGACAGGATTTAAAACTGTTACTTACCTCAAACCGTGCAAAATCCTACTCTGAAATATCTTTGCCCCTCGCATCAATCTCCAAACGCCCCAAATCTAGTCACAAGTAGTACAATATAATTAATATAGGCTAAAAGAATCAATTCCACAAGAAAAACATGAAATTATAAGCCAAAATCCAAAATAGGCTCAAACCGCCCACGTCTCGAAATCCTACAAAAATAACAAAATGTGAACACCCATCCACTCACGAGTCTAACCATACTAAATTCTTCAAAATCCGACATCATTTGATCCTCCAAATCCCCAAAATCCACTCTCAATACTCAATCCCTAAACCCCCAAATTCCACTTCAAAATCTCGCTAATTAGGTGGGAAAATCAGTGGGGAATCAAGATTTATGATAAAAAATGAGTACTAGAAGCTTACCTCAATAATCCCTTCCAAAATCGTGAACCCTTGCTTTTAAACCTTCTCCCATGACTTTTCGCATCTACGGACCTACTGTCGCATCTGCGATGCCGCACTTGCGAAAAATCCATCACGGGTGCGGATTTCACTTAAAATCCCAGATTCCACTCCTGCGGCTACAAGACCGCATCTGTGTTTATCGCCGGTGCAGAAACCCATCGTACCTGCTGCTAAAACTCGCACCTGCGCCCAGCTGCCCGCCTTTACGACCATCGTAGGTGTAGGAAAATCTTCGCACCTGCGGCTTCTGCTCAAATCATCCTTGGCCGATTACACCAGTAACAATAGCACTTCAGCTGCCCTTTCAAATTCAAAACCAAGTCTAAATCCTCCCAAATTCCACCAGAGGCCCCCGAAACCTCAACCAAACATGCCAAAAAGTCATATAGCCCAATACGAACTTAGTTAAACCCTAAAAATCAGTCAAACAACAACAAAAACATGAATCACCCTCCAATCCAAACTTAATGAACTTTGAAATTTCAAAAATCTACAAACGATGCCGAATCATACCAACCCACGTCAGATTGACCTCAAATTTTTGCACAAAAGTCATATTCAACATTAAGGATCTACTCCAACTTTCGGAATCGGAATCCGACCCCGATATCAAAAAATCCACTTCCAATCAAAATCTCCCAAAAATTTAACTTTCACCATTTTAAGCCTAAATTAGCTTAAGACCTCAAATTGACAGTCTGGACATGCTCCTAAGCCCAAAATCACCCAACGGAGCTAACGGGACCGACGGAACTCCATTCTGAAGCCGTATTCACACAATTCCGACTACGGTAAAAATCTCGAGACTTAAACCAAAAACAAGACCTCCTGACAAGCCATATAAGCAGAAACAGATAGGGGGAAAACATTAAATAGGGGATCAAGGCTAATACACTCAAAATAACCAGACGGGTCGTTACATCCTCCCCCTTTTAAAATAATCGTTCGTCCTTGAACGAGCATAGAGACATACCTAAAGTGGTGAAAGGATAAGGTTAACGGCTGCGCATATCATGCCCGGTCTCCCAAGTCGCCTCCTCGACCGGCTGACCCTTCCACTGAACCTTCACAGAAGCAATATTCTTTGACCTCAGCTTTCGAACCTGCCTATCCAAGATCGCCACCGACTCCTCAACATAAGATAAATCCTTGTCCAACTGGACTGAGCTAAAATCCAACACGTGAGACAGATCACCGTGATACTTCCGGAGCATAGAAACATGGAATACTAGGTGAACTCCCGCTAGACTGGGAGGCAAGGCAAGCTCATAAGCAACATCCCTAATAGGCCGCAACACCTCAAATGGGCTGATAAACCTCTGGGTCATCTTGCCCTTCTTTCCGAATCTCATAACACCCTTCATGGGTGACGCCTAGAGCAAGACCCACTCTCCAACCATGAATGCAACATCGCGAACCTTCTGATCCGCATAACTTTTCTGTCTGGACTGGGATGTGCGTAGTTTATCCTGAATCACCTTAACCTTTTCCAGAGCATCTTGAACCAAGTCTGTACCCTATAATCTAGCCCCGCCCTACTCGAACCAACCCACTGGAGACCTACACCGCCTACCATATAGAGCCTCAGATGGTGCCATCTGGATGCTCGACTGATAACTGTTATTGTAGGAAAACTCTACTAGTGGAAAAAACTAATCCGAGGAACCCCCAAACTCCATCACACATGCACGGAGCATATCATCAAATATCTGAATAGTGCACTCGGACTGTCCATCCGTCAGAGGGTGAAATGTTGTGCTCAACTCCACTTGAGTACCCAACTCATGTTGTATGGCCCTCTAGAACCGTGATGTAAATTGCGTACCCCAATCAGAGATGATAGATACCGGTACGCCATGAAGCCTAATGATCTCGCGGATATACACTCGAGCCAGCTGCTCGGAAGAATAGGTAGTCATCATAGGAATAAAATGAGCTGACTTGGTCAGTCGGTCCATAATTACCTAAACTGCATCAAACTTCTGCTTAGTCCGTGGAAGCCCAACAACGAAATCCATAGTGATCCTCTCCCATTTCCACTCCGAAATCTCTAACTTTTAAAGCAACCCACATGGTTCCTGATGCTCATACTTCACCTGCTGGCAATTTAGGCACCGAGCTACATACTCCACTATATCCTTCTTCATTCTCCTCCACCAGTAATGCTGTCTCAAGTCCCGATACATCTTCGCGGCACCCGGATAAATAGAATACCGCGAACTGTGAGCCTCCTGGTGAATCAACTCACGCAAACCATCTACCTTGGGCACACATAGCCTGCCATGCATCCTTAATGCACCATCATCCCCAATAGTGACCTCCTTAGAATCATCGTGCTGGGCCGTGTCCTTAAGCACAAGCAGATATGGGTCATCATACTGATGCTCCCTGATACGAACATTAAGAGAAGGCCGAGAGACCACACAAGCCAATACTTGACTCGTTTCAGAAACATCCAATCTAACAAACTGCCTAGCTAATGCCTGAAGATCCAATGCCAATGGCCTCTCTGATACTGGAAGATATGCTAAGCTCCCCAAACTCTCTGCCCGGCGACTAAAGGCATCGGCCACCACATTGGCCTTTTCGGGATGGTACAAAATGGTGATATCATAGTCCTTAAAAAGCTCCAACCACCTCCGCAAACGAAAGTTAAGATCCTTTTGTTTGAACAGATGCTGCAAACTCCGATGATCAGTGTAAACGTCATAATGGACCCCGTACAAATAGTGCCACCAAATCATCAAGGCGCGAACAATAGTTGCTAACTCAAGGTCGTGGACATGATAGTTCTTCTCATGGGGCTTCAACTAGAGCGAAGCATAAGCAATCACTCTACAATCCTACATCAGAACACACCCAATGCCGATCCGCGAGGCATCACAATACACCGTGTAAGAATCAGAAGCTGATGGTAAAACTAGAACTGGAGCCGTGGTCAAAGCAATCTTGAGCTTCTGAAAGCTCTCCTCGCACTCCTACGACTACCTGAAAGGAGCACCCTTCTGGGTCAATTTACTCAAGGGTGGCACAATAGATGAGAAACCCTCCACAAAACGATGGTAATAACCAGCCAAACCGAGAAAACTTCGAATCTCCGTGGCTGAGGACAGTCTACGCCAACTCTGAACCGCCTCTATCTTCTTTGGGTCTACCTGAATACCCTCACTAGACACCATGTTCCCCAAGAACGCCACTAAACTAAGCCAAAACTCATACTTAGAGAACTTTGCATAATGTTTCTTCTCCCTTAACTGTTGTAATACAATCCTCAGATGCTAGGCATGTTATTCTTGGCTACGAGAGTACACCAGGATATCATCAATTAATATAATAACGAACAAGTCAAGATAAGGCTGAAACACATTGTTCATCAGATGCATGAACGTTGCTGGGGCGTTGGTCAGCCAAAAAGACATCACAAAGAACTCATAATGGCCATATCGGGTCCTGAAAGTTGTCTTAAGAATATCTAAGTCCCGAATCTTCAGTTGGTAATACCCTGACCTCAAATCAATCTTGGAGAACACTATCGCTCCCTGAAGACGGTCAAACAAATCATCAATATACGGCAAAGTATACTTGTTCTTGATTGTGACCTTGTTCAACTATCTGTAATCAGTGCACATCCTCATACTACCATCCTTCTTCTTCTTCACAAATAGAACTGGTATACCTCAAGGTGACACGCTAGGCCAAATTAACCCCTTATAAAGGAGTTCCTGAAGCTTCTCCTTCAATTCCTTCTGTAACGACTCGACTGAGCGTTGACTACTTGATAAGGGGTCTATTCGTCCTAGCGTATCACGTTGGGGTGCACCAGTTCTATTTATAAAGAAGAAGGATGGTTCTATGAGGATGTGCATTGACTACAAGCAGTTGAACAAGGCCATAATCAAGAACAAGTATCCTTTTTCGCGTATTGATAATTTGTTTGACCGGCTTCAGGGAGTGAAGGTGTTCTCCAAGATTGATTTGATGTTAGGGTATCACCAACTGAAGATTCGGGACTCATATATTTTTAAGACAGCTTTCGGGACCCGATATGGCTATTATGAGTTCCTTGCGATGTCTTTTAGGCTGACCAACGCCCCAACAACGTTCATGCATCTGATGAACAGTGTGTTTTAGCCTTATCATGACTCGTTCGTTATTGTATTCATTGATGACATCATGGTGTACTCTCATAACCCGGAGGAGCATGCACAACATCTGAGGATTGTGTTACAGAGATTGAAGGAGGAGAAGCATTATGCAAAATTCTCCAAGTGTGAGTTTTGGCTCAGTTCAGTGGCGTTTTTGGGGCACGTGTTGTCCAGAGAGGGTATTCAGGTGGATCCTAAGAAGATAGAGGCGGTGCAGAGTTGGCTCAGACCATCCTCAGCCATAGAGATTAGGATCTTTCTTGGTTTGGCGGGCTATTACCGTCATTTTGTGGAGGGTTTTTCATTTATTGCATCGCCTTTGACCAAATTGACTCAAAAGGGTGCTCCATTCAGGTGGTCGGATGAGTGGGAGGTGAGCTTTCATGAGATCAAGACTGCTTTGACCGCGACTCTAGTTCTAGTTTTGCCATCAGCTTCTGGTTCCTACACAGTGTATTATGATGCCTCGTGAATCGGTATTGGGTGTTTTCTGATGCAAGGGGATAGAGTGATTGCTTATGTTTTGCGTCACTTGAAGACCTATGAGAAGAACTATCCTGTCCATGATCTTGAGTTAGCAGCTATTATTCATGCCTCGAAGATTTGGCAGCACAACTTGTACGGGGTCCATTGTGAGATCTACACTGATCATCGGAGTTTGCAGCATCTATTTAAGCAGACCGATCTTATCTTGCATCAACTAAGGTGGTTGAAGCTTCTTAAGGATTATGATATCACCATTTTATACCATCCCAGGAGGGCCAATGTAGTGGTCGATGCCTTGAGTCACCGCGTGGAGAGTTTGGGGAGCTTAGGATATCTTATAGCAGCAGAGAGGCCATTATCATTGGATGTTCAGGCCTTAGCTAGGTAGTTTGTTAGATTGGATTTTTCTGAGTCCGAGTCGAGTATTGGCTTGTGTGGTCTCTCGATCTTCTCTCTATGATCGTATCAGGGAGCGCCAGTATGATGACCCTCATCTGCTTGTCCTTAGGGACACGGTCCAACACGGTGATGCTAAGATTGTCACTATTGGGGATGATGGTCCATTGAGGATACACGGTAGGTTATGTGTGCCCAATGAAGATGGTTTGTGTGAGCTGATTCTCAAGGAGGCTCACAGTTCACAGTATTCTATTCATCCGGGTGCCGCAAAGATATATCAGGACTTGAGGCAGCATTACTGGTGGAGGAGGATGAAGAAGGACATAGTGGAGTATGTAGCTCAGTGCCTAAATTTCCAGAAGGTGAAGTATGAGCATCAGGAACCAGGTGGGTTGCTTTAGAAGTTAGAGATTTCAGAGCAGAAATGGGAGCGAATCACTATGGATTTCGTTGTTGGGCTTCCACAGACTCAGCGGAAGTTTGATGCAGTTTGGGTGATTGTGGACTAGCTGACCAAGTCAGCTCATTTTATTCCTGTGATGACTACCTATTCTTCCGAGCAGCTGGCTCGAGTGTATATCTGCGAGATCGTTAGGCTTCATGGCGTATCGGTATCTATCATCTCTGACCGGGGTACACAGTTTACATCACGGTTCTAGAGGGTCGTACAATATGAGTTGGGTACTCGAGTGGAGTTGAACACAACATTTCACCCTCCGACGGACGGACAGTGCGAGCGCACTATTCAGATATTAGATGATATGCTTCGTGCATATGTAATGGAGTTTAGGGGTTCCTCGAATTGGTGTTTGCCACTAGCAGAGTTTGCCTACAACAACAGTTATCAGTCGAGCATCCAGACTTGGTTCGAGCCGAGCGAGGCTAGATTATTGGGTACAGACTTGGTTCAGGATGCTCTGGAAAAGGTTAAGGTGATTCAACATAGATTACGCACATCCCAGTCCAGACAGAAGATTTATGCGAATTGGAAGGTTCGTGATGTTGCATTCATGGTTGGAGAGAGGGTCTTGCTCTGGGTGTCACCCATGAAGGATATTATGAGGTTCGGAAAGAAGAGCAAGATGAGCCCGATGTTTATTGGCCCATTTGAGGTGTTGCGGCGTGTTGGGGAGGTTACTTATGAGCTTGCCTTGCCTCCTAGTCTAGCGGGAGTTCACCCAGTATTCCATATTTCTATGATCCGAAAGTATCACAGCGATCCGTCTCACGTGTTGGATTTCAGCTCAGTCTAGTTGGACAAGGATTTATCTTATGTTGAGGAGTCGGTGGCAATCTTGGATAGGCAGGTTCGAAAGTTGAGGTCAAAGAATATTGCTTCTGTGAAGGTTCAGTGGAGGGGTCATCCGATCGAGGAGGCAACTTGGGAGACCAGGCATGATATGCACAGCCGTTATCCTTATCTTTTCACCACTTCAGGTATGTCTCTATGCTCGTTTGAGGACGAACGATTGTTTTAAGAGGAGGAGGATATAACGACCCGGTCAGTCATTTTGAGTGTATTAGCCTCGATCCCCTATTTACTATTTTCCCCGTATCTGTTTCTACTTATGTGACTTGCCGGGAGGTCTTATTTTTGGTTTCAGAGTATTTTGGGACACTTAGTCCCTAAAACGGAAGCTTAAGTCTTAGGATTTTGACCGTAGATAAAATTGTGTGAAGACGACTCCAGAATGGAGTTTCGTCGGTCCCGTTAGCTCCGTTGGGTGATTTTGGACTTAGGAGCGTGTCTAGACTGTAAATTTGAAGTCTGAAGCTAATTTAGGCTTAAAATGGCGAAAGTCAAATTTTTGGGAGATTTTGATCGGAAGTGGACTTTTTGATATCGGAGTCAGATTCCGATTCCGAAAGTTGGAGTAGATCCTTAATGATGAATATGACGTGTGTGCAAAAATTAGAGGTCAATCAAACGTGGATTGGTATGATTCGGCATCATTTGTTGAATTTGGAAATTTTGAAGTTCACTAAGTTTGGATTGGAGGGTGATTCGTGTTTTTGTTGTTGTTTGACATATTATAAGGGTTCGACTAAGTTCGTATTGGGCTATATGACATGTTGGCATGTTTGGTTGAGGTCCCGAGGTCCTCGGGTGGAATTCGGTAGGTTTCAGACTTGGTTTTGAATTTGAAAGGGCAGTTGAAGTGCTGCTGTTGCTGGTGTAATCGGCCAAGGATGAGTTGAGCAGAAGCCGCAGGTGCATCATGAGTTGGGTACTCGAGTGGAGTTGAGCACAACATTTCACCCTCAGACGGACGGACAGTCCGAGCGCACTATTCAGATATTAGAGGATATGCTCCATGCATGTGTGATGCAGTTTGGGGGTTCGTGGGATCAGTTCTTGCAACTAGCGAAGTTTGCTTGCAACAACAGTTATCAGTCGAGCATCCAGAGGGCACTGTATGAGGCTCTGTATGGTAGGTGGTGTAGGTCTCCAGTGGGTTGGTTCGAGCCGAGCGAGTCTAGATTATAAGGTACAGACTTGGTTCAGGATGCTCTGGAAAAGGTTAAGGTGATTCAGGATAGACTACGCACATCCCAGTCCAGACAAAAGAGTTATGCAGATCAGAAGGTTCGCGATGTTGCATTCATGGTTTGGAGAGTGGGTCTTGCTCTGTGTGTCACCTATGAAAGGTGTTATGAGGTTCGGAAAGAAGGGCAAGATGAGATAGAGGTTTATCGGCCCATTTGAGGTGTTGCAGTGTATTGGGGAGGTTGCTTATGAGCTTGCCTTATCTCCCAGTCTAGCAGGATTTCATCCAGTATTCTATGTTGCTATGCTCCGGAAGTATCACGGTGATTATTCTCACGTGTTGGATTTCAGCTTAGTCTATCTGGACAAAGATTTATCTTATGTTGAGGAGCCGGTGGCAATCTTAGATAGGCAGGTTCAAAAGCTGAGGTCGAAAATTATTGCTTTTGTGAATGTTCAGTGGAGGGGTTAGCCGGTCGAGGAGGCGACTTGGGAGAGCGAGAATGATATGCGCAACCGTTATTCTCATCTTTTCACCACTTCAAGTATGTCTCTATGCTCGTTTGAGGACGAACGATTATTTTAAGAGAGGGAGGATGTAACGACCTGATCGGTCATTTTAAGTGTACTAGCCCCGATCCCCTATTTACTATTTTCTCCGTATCTACTTCTGCTTATTTGGCTTGTCGGGAGGTCTTGTTTTTGGTTTAGAAGTGTTTTGGGACTCGTAGTCCCTAAAGCGGAAGCTTAAGTCTTAGGATTTTGACCGTAATCGGAACTGTGTGAAGACGACTCCGAAATGGAGTTATGTCGGTTCTGTTAGCTCTGTTGGATGATTTTGGACTTAGGAGTGTGTCCGTATTATAAATTTTAGGTCTACAACTAATTTAGGCTTGAAATGGCGAAAGTCGAATTTTTTGGAAAATTTGACCGGGGGGTTGACTTTTTGATATCGGGGTCGGATTTCGATTTTGGAAGTTGGAATAGGTCCATAATGTTGAATATGACTTGTGTGCAAAATTTAAGGTCAATTAGACGTTGTTTGGTAAGTTTCAACGTCGTTTGTGGAATTTAAAAGTTTAGAAGTTCTTTAGGCTTGAATCCGGGTGTAATTGGTGTTTTGATATTGTTTTGAGTGATTCAAAGGCTCGACTAAGTTCATATGGTATTTTAGGATTGGTTGGTATGTTTGGTTGAGAACCCAGGCACCTCGAGTGTGTTTCAGATACTTAATCGATTGAGTTTTGGACTTATGAAATTGCTGAAACCTTCTGATATCTGGTAGTTTAGCACTTGCGGTGGGGAGGCCGCAGGTGCGTACTCGCACGTGGGGAGGCCGTAGGTGCGTACTCGCACGTGTAGAGGAAGGAGCATAGAAGTGGGAGTTGAGGAGATGGTAATGGGTCGTAGGTGCTAGGGTGTTTCCGCATCTGCGAGCCCGCAAATGCGCCTGAAGCTCCGTAGATGCGGAAAGTGAATTGGAGGGGAGGATCGCAGAAGCGGACTTTGGTCCACAGGTGCGCACACGCAGGTACGACCAGTTGCACGCAGATGTAGACCCAGTCCTTTTAGTCATTTCCGCAGGTGCGGCCTCGCAGATGCGACAGAAGGACCGCAGGTGCGGAAGAACTGGGTAGGAAAATGGGATTTCGAGGGTTTGATTCGCATTTCGATTTTGGAACTTTGAGAGCTCGGTGTGAGGCGATATTTCGAGGTATCTTCAAGAAGATTGTTGGGGTAAGTGATTCTAACTCGGATTGGACTATATTTCATGAATCTATTGCTATTTTCATCATCTAATTAGGGATTTGAGTGGTAAATTTGGGGGAAAATGGGAGAAACTTCATAGACTAAAACTTCAAGTTTTTGAAGGTGATTTGAGGTTTGATTCGAGTAATTTTATTATGGTTGGACTCGTGAATGGATGGGTGTTCATATTTGGTGACTTTTTTCGGATTTCAAGACGTGGGCCCGGGGACCGGTTTGAGCCTATTTTGTATTTTGGCTTATAATTTCGTATTTTTCTTTTGGGATTGATTCTTTTAGCTTATATTAATTATATTGTACTGCTTATGGCTAGATTCAGAGTGTTTGGAGATTGATTCGAGGGGCAAAGGCATTGCGGAATAGGAGTTTTGCACGTTTGAGGTAAGTAACAATCTTAAATCTGGTTTTGAGGGTATGAAACCCCGAGAATTGGTATGATGTGAGTGCTTAGAGGTGACGCACATGCTAGGTGACGGGCGTGTGAGCGTGCACCATGAGGGATTGTAACTTGGTCTGTCCCGTTAGACTGTAAAGTCGAATAGCCTTTGTTATTACTTGCTTTATCCTTGTCTTTGAGCAATTGACTGCCTTTCACGTTAGAAACCATGCTTAGGCCATATGATATCACTGTTAGGACCCACATCGGTCGTATACCTGTTGAATTGACTGCTAATTATTGTCTTGTACTCAGTCATAGTCTTACTTGTGTGTTATATCTCTGTTCCCTCTCATTTCTTGTTGATACTTGTTGTAATCCCTGTTTGGGCTGATTACTATGATATTCTGTGAGCCCGAGGCATATGGATCGGGTTGCATGTGGATCGGGGTATACACCACAACAATATTGAATTGGGTTGCATGCCGCAACAAGATTGGATTGGGCTGCACGCCACAACAATATAGCTCTTGGGCTGAAAGAGTCCCTCCGGAGTCTGTACACCCCCAGTGAGTGTAGGTACCTATCGAGAGTGTGTATTGAGGGCTGAGAGCCGAGAGTATGAGATGTTGAGATGAGTTAAGTGACTTCTACCTTGAGAGGTTGTACTTGCTTTTAATTTATTCCTACACTTATATTGTTTTCTGTTATTGTTATTAAACTTCTGGAAGATTCATATTTGTTTTACTCGAGCTTTATCTAATTTGACTTATACCACCGAATTTGAAAGCATGTTCACTCTTTACTGAAAACTTTTGAAATGAACTGTATTTTTATAGCTCGTCACTACTTCTCAGTTCCTTATTTAATTCTGTTACTTGCTGAGTTGGTTGTACTCATGCTACACCTTGCACTTCATGTGCAGATTCAGGTGTGTACGGTTCTGATGGTTGCTGCGTTCGTGCGCGAGCTGATTATCGGAGACTTACGAGGTATCTGCCGGCTCCGCAATCCTTGTTTCTCCTTTCTTATTATCCTTTCTCTCTTGTATTGGCATTTGGCACAGACTGTAGTAGACTCTGTTTCTAGATTGGTTATTAAATGCTCATGACTTAGTGACACCCCGATGTTGGGCTACCATTTTGCACTTGTATTTTGAGTTTTTACCCTGTTATTATGTAAACCTTCAGCTTATTTAATTGCATTAGCTCTTTTCTGTCATATATTGAAGCTTTACTGAGATAATCGGCTTGCCTAGTTCCACGATAGGCTCCATCACGACACCTTCAACTCGGTCGGTGCCAATCAGTACGGTGGAATAGAAATGGGCTGAGTGCCCGGCACCAAATCAATAACGAAATCAATATCCCTGTCAGGCGACATGCCCGGCAGGTCTGCAGGAAACACATCCGGAAACTCTCGCACCACCGGAACAAAATCAATAGCAGGGGCCTCTGCACTAACATCCCTCACAAAGGCCAGAGAAGATAGACAACCCTTCTCAACCATCCGCTGAGCTTTCAAGTATGAAATCACTCTACTGGGAACATAGTCTATAGAGCCTCTCCACCCAACCTTCGGCAACCCGGGCATCGCCAAAGTCATGATCTTAGCGTGACAATCTATAACAACATGACATGGAGACAGCCGATCCATACCCAAAATCACATCAAAATCGACCATACTAAGCAACAAGAGATCCACTCTAGTCTCCAGACTCCAAATAGTCACCACACATGACTGATATACGCGGTCCACAATAATAGTATCACTCACTGGAGTAAATACATGAACAAATGAAATTAGAGACTCACGGGGCATATCCAGATAATGAGCGAAATACGAGGACACATAAGAATAAGTGGAAACATGGTCAAATAATACAGAGGCATCTCTATGGAAAACTGAGACAATACCTGTAATTACAGCATTCGAAGCAATGGCATATGGTCTGACAGGAAGAGTATAGAAATGGGCCTGGTCGCCCCCTGATTGGCCTCCCCCTCTCGGGGCGTCTCCTAGCTGATTGGGCTCCACCCCGAGCTGGCAGATGGTGAAAAAACTGGTGCTGATGTCATAGACTGGCTCCTATGCTGGGCCGGACCTCCCGTAAAGTGGGGATAATATATCCTGATATGGAAAAACTCTCCACAACCATAGCAACTCCCCGGTTCTGGTGCTGGGGACTGAAGGGAGACCCAAGCACTGGGATAACTGGTCGAAGGACCTAGAATAGACGAGCCCTGACCCGATAGAGCACGAGACAAACTTTGAGCTGGGAGGGCGCTCAGAGATGAATGGCCATGCTGATAACTGTGTGAACCATGGTTAGATGATGCACCACGGTGAACTGGGCTAGCCGTCTGAGCATGTCTGAAAGGACGACCCCTACCGTGGTGGAACTGCCCCCAAAAGGAACACCGCTAAATCCACCCTATCCACGAGACCTTTTGGCCTCCCTCTCGACCCACTCGTGGCTGTGAACCATCTCAATCTGACGAGCAATGTCGACAACCTCATAAAAAAAGTAGCACCAGACACTTTCTCTTTAGTCATAAGCAATCGCTGTAGAAAAGTTAGGCCATCTATGAACCTCCTGACCCTCTCCCTGTCCGCGGGAACCAACCAGATAGCATGATGGGCCAACTCTGAAAATCTCATCTCATATTGTGTCACGGACATATCACCTGGACGAAGCTTCTCTAACTTCCTACACAGCTCCTATCTGCAGGACTGTGGCACGAACTTCTCCAGGAATAGATCGGAGAACTGGTGCCAGGTAAGGGGTGCTGCACCGACTGACCTACGCCTCTCGTATGTCTCCCAACAACTGAAGGCATCCCTAGAGAACTGAAAAGTAGTGAACGAGACCCCACTGGCCTCAAGAATACCTGTTGTACTGAGTATCCTCTGACACCTGTCCAAGAAGCCCTATGCTTCATCTCCCTCGGTACCACTGAAAGATGGAGGCTGGAGTCTCCCAAACCTCTCCGATCAATGATGCTCATCATCAGGCATGACAGGAACCACATAGTCCTGAGCAGCTGCAACCAGTTAGGCTGTTGGTACCCCTGGTGTCTGGAATCCCTGTACCACCTGCTCTGGTGTGCGGGCGGCGGGAGTTTGAGCACCTCCCCCAGCCTGAGAAGTGCTGCGGCCAGAACAGAAACTGCCTGAGCAAGACTGGTACACGCGGTCAGAATCTGAGCTAAGGCCTCCTGAAGGCCTGGAATCATAATTGGCAGGGGTGGTGCCTGAGCTGGTCCCACAGTCTCGTCCACAACTGGAGCCTGCTCCTGAACTGGGGCAATTGGTGGGTCTGCAAGTGCTGCCCTAGCTGCGGTGCGAGCTACACCTCTGCCCCTACCGCGGACTCTACCGTGACCTCGGCCTCCTGTGGCCCTGACTGGTGGTACCGGTGGCTATCCATCCTGCCCCGTAGTATGCATCCTCACTATCTGTGAGAGAATTAGAAAAACAAAAATTTAGTTAATAGAATCAAAAGATTCGCATGACAAGAATTCCAGAATGTGAAATTTCTTAAGGGTTCGGCAGCCTCTCGAAGATAAGTACAGACGACTCCGTACGGATCCGTAAAACTCTACTAAACCTGCTCATGACTCGTGAGACCTATATAACCAACGTTTTGATACCAACTTGTCACGGCCCAAACCCTAACCCATCGTGATGGCACCTATCATCATACTAGGCAAGCCAAAATTTCCAAAACACTTTCAACATATAACAGAAATGAATTAAGACATTTAAAATAATCGGAGTTTTTCATAAAAATGGAGTAAAATCCAAAACATAAGAGCGGAAAAATAGCCCGACATCGGGGTGTCACTGAGTACATGAGCATCTATACCAGGAGCAGTCTAATACAACATCTATGGAATAAGAACTAAAATGCGAATAAGATAATGAAGGAGAGCCAAGGCCTGAGAACGCCATACAGCTACCTCGATAGTCACCGGAATCAACTGCTCAATATCAACACCCATTACGACTAGGAATACATGGATCTGCACACGAAGTGCAGGGTGTAGCGTGAGTACAACCAATTCAGTAAGTAATAAAAATAAATAAGGAACTGAGAAAGTAGTGACGAGTTATACAAATACAGTTCATTTTCAATAATTCTAGAAAAAAATAGACATGCTTTCAAATCCAATAGTTTAAGTCAAATCAGCTTTTATACAGTTAAAGTTCAGACAATCCGGATATAGAATCTTTCAAAAATTTCACAACAATGACAGATAGCAACTAAGTGCATCAAAAGATGAATAACAAGTACAACCTCTCAGGGCAACAGTCACTCAACTCGTTAGAGCAGCTCAATTACTCGGCTCTCTGCCCTCAGTACTCACACTGAATAGGTACCTGCGCTCACTAGGGGTGTGCAAACTCCGAAGGGGTCCTTTCAGCCCAAGCACTATATCGCTACGGCGTGCAGCCTGGCCCAATCATATAAGTAGCCATAAGGTTCGTTGCGGCGTGCAAACCGATCCACAATCCATAAATATCCATAAGGCTCATTACGGCATGCAACGTGATCCATATACCCCACATAGCTCACAGCTCCACACTCAATCCCTATCTCAGTCACTACCCTTTCCAGCCCTCTCGGGCTTTCAGAAATCATGCAAATCAGCCAAAAGAGATAATAACGAGCATCAACAACAAAACAAGAGGAAATAAAGATATGACACGCAAGTAAAACCGTGACTAAGTTCAAGACAGCAAACAACGGCTAACTCAACAAGAACCCGACCGCTGAGGGTCCCAACAGTGATATCATATGGCCTAAGCATGGTTTCTAACATAAATGACAGTCAAATTTCTAGAAGACATAGAAAACAGATA
Organism: Nicotiana tomentosiformis; assembly: GCF_000390325.3. Taxonomy (NCBI): domain Eukaryota; kingdom Viridiplantae; phylum Streptophyta; class Magnoliopsida; order Solanales; family Solanaceae; genus Nicotiana; species Nicotiana tomentosiformis. The sequence continues at coordinate 5,110,731 of NC_090820.1, read as the reverse complement.
ATTAACAATAGGCTAATCTACTCTACAGTCTCATGGGAGGGACCAAGTCACAATCCCCCACGGTGCATGCCCACACGCCCGTCACCTAGCATGTGCGTCACCTCCAAAATAGTCACATCATACCAAAATTCGGGGTTTCATACCCTCATGACCAGATTTAAAATTGTTACTTACCATAAACTACACAAAGTCCTACTCTGAAATGCCTTTGCCCCTCTAATCAATCTCCAAACTCCTCGAATCTAGCCACAAGCATTACGATATAATTAATATAGTTTAAAAGAATCAATTCCACAAGAAAAATATAAAATTATAAGCCAAAATCTGAAATAGGCTCAAACTGGCCTCCGGGCCCACGTCTCGAAATCCGACAAAAATCACAAAATGTGAACACCCATCCACTCACGAGTCTAACCATACTAAATTCCTCAAAATTCGATATCATTTGGTCTTTCAAATCCCCAAAATTCACTCTCCAATTCACAAGCCCTAAACCCCCAAATTTCACATCAAAATCTCGCTAATTAGGTGGGAAAATTAGTGGGGAATCAAGACTTATGATAAAAAAAAAATGAGTACAAGAAGCTTACCTAAATAATCCCCTCGAAAAGCTTCTCCAAAATCATCTAAGTTCGAGTCTCAAATGGTGAAATAAGACTAAAATCGTGAACCTTTGCTTTTAAACCTTCTACCCACACTTTTCGCATGTGCGGACCCACTGTCGCATCTGCGACACCGCACCTGCGAAAAATCCATCGCAAGTGCGGATTTCACTTAAAATCCCAGATTCCGCTCATGTGGCTACAAGACCGCATCTGCACCTATCGCAGGTGCGGAAACCCATCGCACCTGCAGCTAAAACTCGCACTTGCGCTCAGCTGCCCGCCTTTGCGACCATCGTAGGTGCAGGAAAATATTCGCACCAGCGGCTTCTGCTCAACTCATTCTTGGCCGCTTCTGCGAGCTCGCACCTGTAGTTCCCACTCCACAGGTGCGATTACACCAACAACATCAACACTTCAACTGCCCTTTCAAATCCAAAACCAAGTCCGAAACCTCCCGAATTCCACCCGAGGCTTCCGGGACCTCAACCAAACATGCCAACAAGTCATATATCCCAATACGAACTTAGTCGAGCCCTCAAAACACGTCAAACAACAACAAAAATATGAATCACCCTCCAATACAAACTTAATGAACTTCAAAATTTCCAAATTCTACAAATGATGCCGAATCACACCAAACCATGTCCGATTGACCTCAAATTTTTGCATACAAGTCATATTCAACATTACGGACCAACTACAACTTCTGAAATCAGAATCCGACCCCTATATCAAAAAGTTCACTTCCGGTCAAAATCTCTCAAAAATTCAACTTTCTCCATTTCAAGCCTAAATTAGCTTCGGACCTCAAATTTACAGTCTGGACACGCTCCTAAGACCAAAATCACCCAACGGAGCTAATGGGACCGACTATGGCTGTCCAAGGGGACGGGAAGGGACAAAATTAATGGAACGGGACGGGACGACATTTAGCCGGGATGGTGGCGGGACAGGACGAAACAGGACAGGACAAACAGGACGAAACGGTAGGCCCATCCGGTCCCTCTAACAAACAGGATGGGATGGGACAGGACTAGACGGGACAAACGGTAGGCCCATCCCGTCCCGCTAACAAACGGGATGGGACAGGATGAGACGGGACGGGACGGGTTCGCGAGTCTTAAGTGCCGTTTTAAAAAGCATTTATTTAAGCATTAAGTTTGGCAACGACTAATTTTTTGACAATGACTATGTTTTTAATGTTTGCAACGACTAATTTTTTGACTTATTTAATAAACTTAAAAATTAAACGAAAATTAGGAAACTAGGTAAAGAATTATAAAATATTAAAATAAAAGATTTGTAATGAAATATTCTAGTAATTATAAATTTATAATAGAGTTATAATTTATTTAATATAATTTCAAGTCATTAAGTAACTAAGTAAGAGTGTAAGACAATTCATAAAAATAATTTAATGCTTAGAGCCTTTTATTTTATTAATAGAACTTTCAAATCTCACATACAAATATAATTCTTTTGAAGAGCACATAATCTACGCAGCCACCTTCTAGGAAGGGTTCTATTTGAACTAGGCCTCTTAGTAACCAATTACAAATTATCATACTAATATTTGTAAGCTCCTATATAATTTCGTTGTAACTTATCTATAATTTCTCCCGGACATTGTTCTGGAATTGGCAATGTTAATTGATGTTCCATGAGTTCCATGCCATCATCGCTCCCAGTGCTAAGTATCTCATTGTATTCTTCTTCTTCCCTAGTGGTTAATTTTTTAAAACCATGATTTCTTCTTTCTGAATTAATCCAATCTCTGAATAATACGGAAATCTCTAGGCTGTCCTCCGCTAATGAATGTCTATGATCTCCGATTTGAAATCTTGCTGCGCTAAAAGCATCTCCGATGCTACTGATGATGCTTGAATAGCAAGGATATCTCGGGCCATTATTGAAAGTGTTGGAAAAGTCTTGCCAAAAGTTGTTTATTGCCTTCTTCGCCTTTATACTTTCCAATCCTTGATTAAGATAAGAATCAAGGTCATCATCAATAGAGGAATCAAAACTTGTTATATCATCCATATTTTCCCATAGAACTTCTACTCTAAACTTAGAAGTAGAAGGAGCAGTTTCACCACCTGTTATTTTTATATATTTATATTTATCAAACATTGATATAACATAAGAATATATGTTAGCTTGGCAGTCTTCGAGAGATGGTTGTTCATTTTGTTGAATTGCTAAATTCTCATAAATTTTACGAACAAGTCCCTTTGCACCTCTTAATTTTAAAGATGGGTTAAATATAGTAGAAATTAAATAAACTTGGGGAATAGGGTAAAAATATTTTTTAAATTTTACAATCATTTCATTAATAGCCGGTGCGTAAATTGGATTAGTTTTATACTTACCAAATACAATAGAAATTCCACAAATATACCATAATATTTGTGAACAGTAGAATAATATATACCAGAGTGTAATTTAATAAACTTAAGGGTTATATTAAAAGTTTGGGGAAGGGGGGGGGGGGCAATTATAGCCGTTTTTGGCCGTTAGGAATAACTATTTTTGCAATTGGAGCCGTTGCCCAACAACTAAAATTTAAAAAAACAAAAAAAAGGGACGCGGGACAGGCGGGACGGGACAAACGGGACGAAATGGCCATCCCGTCCCATCCCGTGTCCCGTTTAACACGGGCCCATCCCGTTAAGAATTAAGTGGGATGGGACAGGACGGGACGGGACGGGACAGGACCGGGACGGGACAACCCGTCCCGTTGGACAGCCTTAGGACCGACGGAACTCCATTCCGGATTCGTCTTCACACAATTTCGATTACGGTCAAAATCCTGAGACTTAAGCTTCCATTTTAGGGACTAAGTATCCCATAACACTCCGAAACCGAAAACAAGACTTCCCGGCAAGTCACATAAGCAGAAACAGATACGGAAAAAATAGTAAATAGGGATTCGGGGCTAATACACTCTAAACGACCGGCCGAGTCGTTACATCGTACCTTTTTTCTTCCACCTGGTTTTCACATCTTATTAGAACTTGATTAATTTGCATTTGCAGTGAAAAGATCCTGTTTAGATATAAAGTCATTTTTTACTGAAGGCGATTTTATTTTTAAGTTTAAACTCGAAACTTAAAATTAAAAATAAATATATTAAATTTATATTATTTAATTGATATAAATATCAAATTCGGACTGATATTTACTGGTTGTGGCGTGGTGTGTGTGAATGCAATTTGGATTTTGGGAAATAAATATATTAAAATTGTATTATTTACGTAATTGATATAAATGGCGTCTGTGAATGCAAGTTGGGAAAAGGCCAAACATGAACAGCCGTTGATAAGTCAACAGATAAGTGACTGTTTGACATCTTCTGCTGCATTATCTGTTTCTTCACTCATGTTTAAATTTGTAGGTCAGCAACCCCTTGCACGTGGTTTGACGATTCCGATTCTCTCTCAAGTACTTGTTCTTAAATTAAAAATATGTATAAAGTATTAAAAATACTTTTTATGGCATAAAAGTTATTTTCTCCGTTTCAATTTAAATGATGTAAGTTGATTTGGCATAAAATTTAAGAAAAAATAAAGATCTCTTATATATATATATATGGTCTTAATACTTTGAGAATTATTAATACTTTTAAAACATGTGATCCTAAGAAAATGAAATTTAAATTTATACTTTGAGAATAAGCGTGAGTTCAACTCTTCAAGAGAGACGTAACGAAGATTTAAAATTTAAGATCCGGTCATGACCATCAAATTGTTCCTTAGGTTGTTTTTGATGGTCTAGAAAAATTTTAGGCGGTTAAGATCCGGTCTCGCGGATGCATGCAGATGAGGTAGGCTATAACACATGAAAATTTGAGAGATGGGCAGAATCCCAATTGTATGGCCATAAAACGATAAAAAATGAGGAACATTCGTGGTGAAGCGATATCTATTGTTCCTTAGGTCGTTTTTAATGGTCCAGCAAAATTGTAGGTTGTTCAGGTGATGACGTCCAAATCCACTACTAAAAAGTAAATGGACACGGTCGCATGCAATATAATTTTCTCAACTATGAGTTGGGGTCGAATCCCACAGAGAACAATATATAGGCGATTAGGACTGTAAGAGAATTATCACTTATTATGCAATGCCAAACAGTTAGAATGGTTGTTGAGAAAATATTATAGATAAATCCAAAAGCGTAAACTAACCTAGAAAGCAAGTAAAATGATCAATGGATACAAGCATGGGTGCATCGGAATTTACACTCAAGTAACGATCCAATATATTTCACGATTTTATAAATATGAACGAGTTTATTATTTATTAGCCTCAGATAACAATTCTATATTAGCTTCTCTCGAAGACTAACAAGACTTCCTAATTGAATTATCCCTAAAATAATTAAGAGATTAAGCACACCCGAATATGGCTACAAGTAGTTCATTCCTATCCTTAGGTAGAATCTATAAAGTGAGGGTTAACGCCTTAAGTTCTTGTTAATTAATCTTTTCCAACCCCGAATTATTTTTTTCAAAATTAATCCGAAGTGAATGGGCGAGTCCTAGGGTTAGCTAATCCCTTTGGAAATATTTAAGAACAAGAATAATTAAAGAAACAACAACTCGCTTCATAATAAATAAAAATCGTTCAATACATAAGCACAACAAGGTATTTAATCCACACTTTAAATATGAATATTTCCATAAACAAGATTCAAGTGTTGAAAATAAATACTACACACTTAAATATATAATACAAAGCACAAAAATGAAGAAATGAGCATAAAAGAGTAAGAAATTCTCAACCAAAAGCTTCAAATCTTTAAGGCCCAAGCGTGTGGGCAAGAACCCTAGCTTCCAAAACTTGTTCTATCTAGTGTATGGACTGAAAATAAGCCAAAGATGTTTCAAGATATGATTTTATCGTGTATTTGTGGGTTTGGAGGTGAGAAAATGTGAAATGTCAATACTGCCCAGGCCAGAAACCCGTTAACCGCACCTACAGAAAGATCCTCGCAGGTGCGGCTCCGCAAATGCGGGCCTTCAATCGCAGGTGCGTGAACTCAGGGGATTTTGCCTACTCCGCAGATGCGGACATTGTGGCGCAAGTGCAACTCCGCAGATGCGGATAAGCCATCGCAGGTGCGAGCCCATGTAGAATTCCCTTTCTCCGCAGATGCGAACAATATAGTCGCACCAGTGACTCCGCAGGTGCGGAGTTTTGCCGCAGATGCGGTCCCAGTGAAGCTTAACTCCGCAGGTGTGGCCTTCCAGCTCGCAGATGCGAGGTCGCATATGCGGACAGTGTTCCGCAGATGCAGAATCACTGAAGGATTTTGCACTTTTGTACAATATTTTGCTCAGTTCCACTTCACTTGAATTCAAGTCTCTTCGTGGCATCAATTACCTGAAAATCTAGAAGTACACACCATAAATAACCTCATATTATAATTAAAGGACTCAAAAACTAAAGAAAAGAGATTAGAATGAGTGGTAAAATCACCACTTATCATCAGGTTCGGTTGCCCTGATGCATCCAGATGGCGTAGGTTATAACACACAAAAATATAGGAATTGGAAGAAATTCTAGTTTTATGGCCCTAAAATACCAAAAAATGAGGACCGCTCATGGCGAGGCTATGACTATTGTTCCTTAGGTCATTTTTAATGGTCCGAAAAAATTTTAGGCGATTCGGGTCTGGTCTCCTAGATGCACGATAGCACACTAAAATCTTAGAATCAAACGATATTCTAGTTTTATGGCCCTAAAACACCAAAAAATGAGGAATGAACATGGCGAGGCGATGACTGTTGTTCCTTAGGATGTTTTTTATGGTCCAACAAAGTTTAAGGTGGTTTGGGTGCGACCACCGGAATGTATGCTGTAACGACCCGGCCGGTTATTTTGAGAATTTGAGCCCTGATCCCCTAATATCTGCTTTCCCCATATTTTTTTTCTGCTTTTGGGATTTGCCGGAGTGTTTGGTTATGGAATTCGGGGAGTTTTGGGACACTTAGTCCCTAGTTGTAAGTTTAGGCTTAGAGTTTGGACCGTAGTCGAAACTGTATGAAGACGCATCCGGAATAGAATTCTGTCGACTCTGTTAGCTCCGTTGAGTGAATTTTGGGGTTCGGAGTGCGTCCAGAATATGTTTTGGGGGTCTGTAGTAGATTTAAGCTTGAATTGGCGAAAGTTAGTTTTTCGGCGATTTCGGCCGATAGTGGAAATTTTGATATCGAGCTCGGAATGGAATTTCGAAAGTAGCTGTAGGTTCGTAATTTCATTTGTGATATGTGTGTAAAATTTGAGGTCATTCGGATTAGATTTGTTGTGGTTCGGCGTCGTTTGTAGAATTTGAAAATTTTTAAATTCTTAGGCTTGAATCCGTGCTTAATTCATGATTTTGGTGTTCTTCGACGTGGTTTAAAGGATCGACTAAGTTCGTATGGTATTTTAGGATTGGTTGGTATGTTTGGTTGAGGTCCCGGGGGCCTCGGGTGTGTTTCAGATGCTTAACGGGTGAAAGCTTGGATTTAGAGGAATTTCTGATTTTTGATGGTTCTGGTGTTTTCGCACCTGCGGTGGGGAGTCCGCAGGTGCGGCCTCACAGAAGCGAGGCTTGGATCGTAGGTGTGCTTTTAGGCCGGGGAGTCAGTGGTCGCAGATGCGACGAGCGAGCCGCAGGAGCGGAGTCGCATCTGCGGAAGGGCAGTCGCAGATACGGAGGTGAGAAGGACCCAAGGTTCCACAGAAGTGGGCGATTGAGCGCAGAAGCGCATCCGCAGGTGTGGACTCAAGCGCGCAGGTGTGGACCCAGCCCAGATAAGTGACCTTCACACCTGCGATGATTTTTCCGCAGGTGCGTGACCGTAGATGCGGCCCCATGAGTGCAGGTGCGAAAATAGCTGGGCAGAAAAGAGGATTTCGAGGGTTTGAAATTTCATAACACAAAATTCGATTTAGAGCTCGGTGGGAGACGATTTCTCGAGGGTTTTTGTAGGAGAACTATTGGGTAACAAATTCTAACTCTAATTTGATCATAATACATTTATCTATTATTGTTTTCCTCGTCTAATTAAGGAAATTGAGGGTAGAAGTTTGGAAATGGGGGAAAAGGGTTCCCCAATTGAAAATCTGAGATTTGAATGGAAATGGGGGAAAAGGGTTCCCTTAAGGTGTTTGATATTAATTGATGTGTGGGCGCTGTGTACGTGAGGTGACGAGTAGGTACACGGGCTATTATTGCAAAAATTCCGTTTTTCCTTTCTAAATCGTAAATTATTTTTCCTTATTAAATTGCACTAATACGTTTAATTGTGAAATTTAGACTAGAGAAGCATGCGTATGTGTTTTAACTGCCTAATTGACATTCTGTGTGTCATGTTTATTTAATTCCTTATTTGCCTTATCTGTGTCTAGTATAAACTGTATAACTCAATGTCATACCTGCCATTTCATCTTGCGTTGCATATTTAAATTGGGACTACGGACGTATTCCGGGAGATCCCCCTATACTGCATATTTACTTTGGGACTACGGACGTATTCCGGAAGATCCCCCAGCACTGCATATTTACTTTGGGACTATGAACGTATTTCGGGAGATCTCCCTGTACTGCATATTCATTTGAAACTACGGGACAGTATCCCGAGAGATTTTCCACTGTGTTTACGGGACGGGCTCCCTTAACTGTTAAATTTTTGAGAATTTCTTTAACTATGTTACCGTAAAGTTTACTTATATCTTTTACTTTTTAATTTAATATATTTGTTCCGGTAGGGCCTTGACCTGACCTCGTTACTACTCGACCTAGGTTAGGCTTGGTACTTATTGGGTACCATTGTGGTATACTCATGCCCTTTCCTGCACATGTTTTCATGTGCAGATCCAGGTACGAGCTATCAGCCTTGGAGTTAGCGCATGCTGCTGATTCTAGGAGACTTCAAGGTACTTCTGCTTTCGTCCGCAGATCTTCGGAGTCCCCTTCTACTCCCTCACCAAGAGACTTTCTTTATTATCTTCAAATTTTTGTATAGAACTATATAGATTATAACAGCTTGTGACTTAGTGATATTCCGGGTCTTGGAAAAATATTTTGTATATGTCGAGTGGTACTATTTTTGTTTGGCTATTCACAATACGTTGTTTATCTTTAAGATGTTGTGTTTTCTTTACATTTTTCGTAATATTAGGCTTACCTAGTCGTAAAGACTAGGTGCCATCACGACACCTTATGGAGGGTTGATTTGGGTCGTGACACATGTTGATGGCATGATTTACAGCACATGAAAATCTAAAAACCGGGCAAAATTCCAGTTTATTGACCTAAAACGCCTAAAAACGAGAAACAGACATGGAGAGACGATGACTGTTGTTCCTTAGGTCATTTTTTGTGGTCTGGAAAAATTTTAGGCTATTCAGGTCCGGTTGCCCGGATGGATGCAGATGGTGTGTCCTATAGCACACGAAAATCTGGGAATCAAGCGGAATTCTAGTTTAATGATCCTAAAATACCAAAAACGAGGAACGATCATCGTGAGACGATGACTAATTATTTCTTAGGTCGTTTTTTATAGTCCGGTAAAATTTTGGGCAATTCGGATCCGGTCGCCCAGATTCATGAAGATGGCGTGAACTATAACACATGAAAATCTGGGAATCGGGCCGAATTCCATTTTTATGACCCTAAAACACCAAAAAATGGGGAACGGTCATGGCGATGACTGTTGTTCTTTAGTTCATTTTTGATGGCTGAGCAAAATTTTAGGTGGTTTGGGTCCGATTGCCCGGATGCATGCAGATGGTGTGGTATAGCACATGAAAATCTAGGAATCGGGGAAAATTTTAGTTTTATGGCCCTAAAAAGCTAAAGCTACTGGATTCCTCCTAAATCTTCAGCAATACTCTCCCTCTACCCCTGATTTCCAGTGCGACTTCAGATTTAATCGGATTCCAATACAGATAAATAAAAAAAACATTTTGAAGGTGCTTTATGAAGTTGAGTTTAATAAACAATCTATATATCCAGCTTGCAGCTACCAACTTAATAACATGTCTGGTATTCCATTAATGTAATATTTAATCTTAGCCCCCAAAATATTCAGATGATGATGCTATAAATAGACGCAAAATGTTCATTAATTCCCTCATATCACAAACTAAAGTAGTACTACCTCCATTCAAGTTTATGTGAACCTATTTTCTTTTTGGTCAGTTCCAAAAAGAATGACCCATTTCTAAATTTGGAAATAATTTTACTTAAACTTACAATTCTATCATTAATGAGAAGTTTTTATAACAACACAAATACTCTGGGCCCCTTTTTGAATTGTTTTGGACCACAAATTTCAAAAGTCTTCATTTTTTTTTAAATTTCGTGCCCAATCAAACATGTTAACGTAAATTGGAACGGATATAGTAGTTTATATAGTTTTCAAGCAAGAAAAAGAAATGGGACTAAAAGCATTTATGCTTCTAAGCCTTGCTTTGGCTATTTTACTTGCGATAACATTAGAGGTTGTAGCTAGGCAGTTGGCTGAGAGCCCCACAAGTTCTATGGGCAAATGTGAGATTCCTTCCTTTTAAGACCTTTTCACTTCCTACAAGTAAAATATAAAGTTTACTCCCTCCGTCCCATATGTAAACAGACTTTGACTAGTACGAAATTTAAGAAATAAATAAAGATTTTTGAAATTTATAGTCTAAAATAAAGGTAACGTATTAGGTAGCCGAGCGTTGTCCTTGTCTGTAACAATAGTTTTAGTACATGACTTAGTGTCATTTGTGTATTTTCGTATTCCTTGACATCTGTTATTACATCTTATTGCTTTTGTTTCGGCTTTTTGATTGTAGTGCCTAGTGTTAATTTTGTATTTTCTCTTCGATTTTTTGATTTGTGTGCTTGTTGTTGCCCTTCGTTTTACCTTTCCTAAGTCGAAGGTCTACCGGAAAACTGTCTTTCTGCCTTCTTGAAGGTAGGGGTAAGGTCTTCGTATACACTACCCTCCCCAGACTTCACTTGTGGGATTACACTGAATTTGTCGTTATTCTTGAGAGCAGTACATTTCAAGAGTTTTATTTTTCATTTTAAACCAACCCCTCAAGTTATGAGGTAACTCTAGCTCTAATAAAGTAATTCATTATGTGTTCCACTACAAGAGAAGTGATTTTTAGCGAGGAAAAATTCAGTCGTTAAAAGTTCAAATATGGTCACTAAAGGTATTTAGTGACCGGACAAAAACTAGTCGTCGCCGGTCACTAAATGTGCCGTCGTTAAAAATTAATGAGCGGATTGGAGTTCGATCATTAAAGATTTTTTAGCGACGACATAGTTTATGGTCGTTATACTTACTCTTTTGCAGTCGAATTGTTCCCTCGTTGATTTGTCATCCGGTCATTAAAGCTCGTTAAAAACAACCACAAGTTCAATTACTATAATTACTTTTAGCGATCGGAGTTTCCTTTCGTTATTTGTATGTTACTTTTAACGATAATATTTTTATCGACCAATTTTTTCACTAATACCTGTTCAACAATCTGACAATCCAATTATTAAATAGTTGTAAGGGCCATATTTTCCTTTGCTAATATGAAATTTTGATAAATGCAATTAGATAATTCATAACTTTTTCTCTGTGTTTGCGCAATATCATTCGTTATTTCATATACTTTTACACACACATCAAAAGAATGATAAATAACCACATGTATTAACATAAAATTAGTCAGTCAATTAGAAAGAACTAATAAAACAACACATTACTAGAATATATACCCATCTAAACTATATGGCTTTCTCATTATCAACTCCTAAAAGAGAGAAAATAAAATTGCAACATATGTACAAATGACAACATCCCTACACAATCGCTAAGAAAGCTATAAAATTTAATATGCATCAACTTGCTCTGTACTTTCTTCAATGACATCTTCATCCTTCAATTTTTTAATCTGTTAAAAGAATAAGCTCATGCCTGTATAGTAAAAACTTCTCTAACTATTTTATTTAAAAAAATAAATGAATAAATTTAATCACCATATTAATTGAAAAATTGGAGTAAATAAATCAAACTTGGTGATTATAAATTGTAAAGCATAAGACACAAAATTTTCTGCAATTCAAATAACCTTGATTAAAAAGTCCCAAAAAGAGCTAAACCATATGTAAGCACCATCTCCATTTATGATGTGCCTTTGTTGACACCTTTTTCCTTTTTCCCTAATATTATGGGGGTTGGGGGAAGGAGACAACAAGAATGAAGAGGCAATGTCACGATCCCAAATTCTCTCCGCAGAAAATCGTGATGGCACCTAGTGTTTAAAACTAGGTAAGCCTTCATGCAGAATAATTAAAATACCAACTTAAAAACTCAAAACTCCAACAACTACATAAGTAACATCTGTAATTCAAAATGTACAACTCCCAAAACCTGGCGAAGTATAAGTCACAAGATTTAATAACAATTCTGAACAACCCTATACATCACTGCCTAAGGTAGTGTAATGAAATAAGGAAAATTGGGATAGAAGGTGACTCCGATACCTGCGGACGCGGGCATGTGTACTTTGAAGTCTCCAAAGTAACCTCACCTGACTAATGCCGGGACTGATAAGAATTACCTGGATCTGCACAAAACGATATGCAGAAGCATAGTATGAGTATACCTCAACGGTACCCATTAAGTATCAAGTCTAACCTCAGTAGAGTAGTGACGAGATTAGGTCAAGGCCCTACTGGAGATAATAAGAAACCAAGGAGAAAGATATAATGATATACTAATAAAGCCAATGGAAATCAAGCAATAAGGAAATTTACGGAAATTAACAATACATAATCAAGACAGTTAATACAACATGAAAGGAAGCAAGGATTAACATGTTAAGAAAACAAATAAATAAGGCAACTACAACAAATAAAGAAAGATCAACAAGGGCCACTACCGAGGTACCACCACGTAGTCCCAAATCATAAAAATAACTCACAATATTTTCTTATATCACCGCGGGAGCCTTTACATTTAATTTTAAAAATTATTTTCTCGAAATAGCATCCGGCGATTTAGCCCATCTTATCACACCGCATGACTTCTAGTAGTTCCCCTAATAGCCACGTGTATGAAGCCCACCTTATCTCACCGCATGCATTTCAGCACCCAGACCTTATACCACCGCATGCGTATCAACATCACAATGTATCACAATTCGCACCTCAAGTGCCCAAATATCACAATTTGCCAGAAAACCAAACAATAATAAAATTTCACAATAAGGAGCCCACGACTCAACCACTATGTCCACAAGTCTCAACAATAACAACCGGAGAGTAACTCAATAAAATGATGTCTCACAACTTTCACTTTGCCTTAATAGGAACCGCGACCTTTGCAACCCAATACCAAATTCAACAACATGATATTTCAAGAATAGCAATTTCAAGTAAAAATTGAACAGTTAAATAATGAATACGGAATAAAAGAAAGTAAGTAATTGAACTAAATATGTAGGACAAATTTCAAATAAGAGATAAGTCAAGTAGACAAGTAAAATTAGACTAATTATGAGGACTACAACATGTTAAAGTAACTCAATTAAGGCATGAAAGAGAACTACATAACTAAAAACCGAAAATTTCACATTTAGCTACGCACTCGTCACCTTGCGTACATGACTTTCACATATCACAATTATCACAAAAATACCAAATCCTAAGGGAAGTTTCCCCCACACAAGGTAAGACAAGTCACTTACCTCAAACAATGCTAAATCAATCAACTAGAAGGCCTTTATCTCGATTTTCCAACCCCAAACGGCTCAAATCTAGCCAAAATAATTTCATACTATAAATATAACTATAGAAAACTAATTTAAACAGTGAAATTATGATCTTTGAAAAGAATTAAAAAAATTGAACCAAAATGTCACCCCGGGCCGCGTCTCGGAACCCGACCAAAATTATAAAATCCGTAGACCCATTCGATATCGAGTCCAACCATACAAGAATTATCCAAATCCGATTTTATTTTTCCTTTCAAATCCAAAAACTTAGTCTAAGAATTTCTACTACTTTTTCCCAATTTTTTCAACTCCAATCCTTAATTACATGATAATAACAAAGATAGATTAGTGTATTTTAATCAAAATCGAGTTAAGAATTCTTACCCCAATAATTCTTCTGAAAATCCCTTGAAATTGCGCCTCAAACGGAGCTCTCAAAGTCCCAAAATGAATTATGAAATCAAACCCTCGAATTTTCCCTTTTCTGCAGCGATCCTCGCATCTGTGGCCCTTGTGCCGCTTTTGCTACGCCGCACCTGCAGAAAAACTATCCAATGTGCGGATTCTAGTTGAGTCCAAGTCTTCTGCTTCTGCGGTCCATGGCTCGTACCTGCGAGCCCGCTTCTGCGGAGAAGGAGACCATACCTGCTGTCCTGTCCTAGGCCCCTCCTCAAATTCCGCTTCTGCGAAGAATAAGGCCACGCTTGTGGAAGTACATCTACGGTCAGAAGACCGCACCTGGGAACCGAAGCCTAGGCTGGATCCTTTGCTTCTTCGATGACCAAGGCGCACCTGCGGCCAGTCCCTCCGCAGGTGCGAAGACACTAAAACAACATCACTTCAACAAATCACTAAGTCCAAAAATGAACCGATTTTCATCTAATTCACATTGGGGGGGGGGGGGGCTCGTTCGAATATACCAACAAATTACAAAACACATGATGGACCTACTCGAGGCCACAAATCACATCAAACAGCACAAATTCTACGAATCGCAACCCATATTCAACCCTATGAACTATGAACTACCGAATTCCGAAACCAATGTCGATTTATACCAAAACAACTCCGATAGATACCAATTTTTACACACAAGTTATAAATGACATTACAGACCTATTCCAACCTCCGAAATCGTGATCTGACCACGATATCTATAACTCAACTCCCGGTGAAACTTTCCAAAAATCTTTCATTTTTCAACTTTCGCCAAATCATGCCGAAACGACCTACGGACCTCCAAATCAACACCCGGACACGCTCCTAAGACAAAAATCACCATACGGAGCTATTGGACCATCAAAACTCAATTCTAGTGTCATCTTCACACAAGTCAAACTACAGTCAACTCCTACGACTTAACCTTCCAACTTAGGAACTATGTGTCCCATTTCACTCTGAAACTCACCCGAAACTAAAACCAAACAACCCGGCAAGTTACGTAACTACAATATAACATAGACGAGGCAGTAAATAGGGGATCGACGCTAATACACTCAAAACGATTGGTCGGGTCGTTATATCCTCCCCCTCTTAAAATGAATATTCATCCTCGAACGAGTATAGAGACATACCTGAAGTGGTAAAAAGATGAGGATAACGGCTATGCATATCATGCTTGGTCTCCCAAGTCGCCTCCTCAACTGACTGACCCCTCCACTGAACCTTCACTGAAGCAATGTTCTTCGACCTCAACTTTCGAACCTGCCTACCCAAAATGGACACCGGCTCCTTAATATAAGATAAACCCTTGTCCAACTAGACTGAGCTGAAATCCAACACATGAGAAGGATCGCGGTGATACTTCTGAAGTATAGAAACATGGAATACTAGATGAACTGCAACTATACTGGGTGGTAATGCAAGTCTGTAAGCCACCTCTCCAACCCCCTCATGAATCTCAAAAGATCTGATGTACCTAGGGCTCAACTTGACCTTCTTCCACCCTTCATGGGTGAAACCTGGAGCAAGACCTGCTCCTCAACCATGAATGCAACGTCGTGAACCTTCCGATCCGCGTAGCTATTTTGTCTGGATTGGGTTGTATGAAGTCGATCTTGAATCAATTTCCTACCCAATAGCCTAGCCTCACCCGGCTCGAACCAACCCACCGGAGATCGGCACCTTCTACCATACAAAGCCTCATATGGGGACATCTAAATCTACAAGACTCTACTAAACCTGCTAGTGATTCATAACACCTATGAACTTAGAGCTCTGATACCAACTTGTCACGACTCCAAATTCCCTCAGTAGGAAGTCGTGATGGCAACTTGTCTCTAAAAATAGGTAAGTCTATCAACATGCGAAATAATTGAAATAATAATGTAATATCTCAAAACTTCAACAACTGCATAAGTAAAATCTGTAATTCAAAATGTACAACTCCCAAAACCTGGTGAAGTATAAGTCACAAGATGTAATAACAATTCTGAACAATCCTATACATCATTGTCTAAGATAGTATAATGAAATAAGGAAAAAAAGGATAGAAGGGGACTCCAAGGTATGCGGACGCAGGCACGTGTACCTTGAAGTCTCCAAAACAACCTCAGCTGACTAATGTCAGGACTGATAAGAAGTACCTGGATCTATACAAAACGATGAGCAGAAGCGTAGTATGAGTACACCACAATGGTACCCAGTAAGTGCCAATCCTAACCTCGGTAGAGTAGTGACGAGGTCAAGTCAAGGCCCTACTGGAGATAACAAGAAAACAAGGTGAAAGATGTAATGATTTACTAATAAAGACAATGGAAATGAAGCAATAAGGAAATTTACGGAAATTAACAACACAAAATCAAGACAGTTAATACAACATGGAAGGAAGCAATGATTAACATGTTAAGAAAACAAACAACCAAGGCAACAACAACAAATAAAGAAAGATCAATAAGGGCAACTACCGAGGTACCGCCTCATAGTCCCAAATCATAAAAATAACTCACAACCTTTTCTTATATCACCGCGGGAGCCTTTATATTTAGTTTTAAAAATTATTTTCCTGAAATAGCATCCCACGTTTTAGCCTACCTTATCACACCACATAGATTCTAGTAGTTCCCCTACTAGCCACGCGTATCAAACCCACCTTATCTCACCGTATGCGTTTTAACACCCAGACCTTATACCACCACATGCGTATCAACATCACAACGTATCACAATTCGTACCTCAAATGCCCAAATATCACAACTTCCCAGAAAACCAAACAATAACAAAATTTCACAATAAGGAGCCCACGGCTCAACCACAATGTACACAAGTCTCAACAATAACAACCGGAGAGTAATTCAATAAAATGATGTCTTAGTACTTTATGGCCTTTTCAACCCAATATCAAATTCAACAACATGATATTTCAAGAATAGTAATTTTAAGTAAAAATTGAACATATAAATAATGAATACGGAATAAAAGAAAGCAAGTAATTCAACTAAACATGTAAGATAAATTGCAAATAAGAGATAAGACAAATAGGCATGTAAAATTAGACTGATTATGAGGACTACAACATGTTAAAACCAAAAGTTTCACATTTAGCTAGTGTACGCACTCTTCACCTTGCGTACACGACTTTTACATATAACAATTATCACAACAATACAAAATCCTAAGGGGAGTTTCCCCTATACAAGGTTAGACAAGTCACTTACCTCAAACCATGCTAAATCAATCAACTAGAAGGCCTTTCCTTCGATTTTTCAACTCTGAACGCCTCGAATCTAGCCAAAACAATTTCATACTATAAATATAGCTATAGGAAACTAATTTAAGCAATTCAATTAAGATCTTTGTAAAGAATTGAAAAATCGACCCAAAAAGTCACCCCAGACCCGCGTCTCGGAACTTGACAACATTTATAAAATCCGAACACCCATTTGATATCGAGTCCAACCATACAAGAATTATCCAAATTCGACCTCATTTTACCTTTAAAAACCCAAAAACTTAGTCTAAGAAGTTCTACTACTCTTCCCCAATTTTTCCAACTCCAATCCTTAATTACATAATAATAACAATGATAGATTAGTGTAATTTAACCAAAATCGAGTTAAGAATTATTACCTCAACAATTCCATAGATAATCACTCGAAATTTTGCCTCAAACCGAGCTCTCAAAGTCCCAAAATGAATTATGAAATCAAACCCTCGAATTTTTCCTTTTCTGCCCAGCGATCCTCATATCTGCGGCCCTTGCGTCGCTTCTGCGACGCCGCACCTGCCGAAAACCATCGCAGGTGCGGAGTTGACTTAAGTCTAGAGGTTCCACTTA
Source organism: Nicotiana tomentosiformis (assembly GCF_000390325.3). NCBI lineage: Eukaryota > Viridiplantae > Streptophyta > Magnoliopsida > Solanales > Solanaceae > Nicotiana > Nicotiana tomentosiformis. Next base: position 5,093,101 of record NC_090820.1, on the reverse strand, counting down.
TGCGGTCCATGGCTTGCACTTACGAGCCCGCTTCTGTGGAGAAGGAGACCGAACCTGCGGTCCTGTCCCAGCCCCTCTCCTCAAATTCAGCTTCAGCAAACGGCCACGCCTGCGTAAGCACATCTGCGCTCAGAGGTCCGCACTTGTGAAACTAGGCCTGGGCTGGCTCCTCCGCTTCTATGATGACCAAGGTGCACCTGCGAGACTGCACCTGCGGCCAGACCCTCCGCACGTGCGAAGACACCAGAACAACAGTACTTCAGCAAATCACTAAATCCAAAAATGATCCAATTCACACCCAGGGCCCCCAGGACCCCATTCGAATATACCAACAAGTTCCACAATACATAACAGAGTTACTCGAGTCCACAAATGACATCAAAATGCACAAATTATAGGAATCCCAACCCAAATTCAAGACCATGAACTTCCGAATTTTGAAACCAATGCCGATTCATACCAAGACAACTCCGATTGACACCAAATTTTGCACACATGTTATAAATGACATTACAAACCTATTCTAACTTACGAAATCAGGATCCGATCCCGATATCAATAAAGTCAACTCCAGGTCACTCTTTCCAAAAATTTTCCATTTTCCAACTTTTGCCAAATCGTGCCGAAACGACCTACGGACCTCCAAATCAACATCTGAATATGCTCCTAAGGCCAAAATCACCATACAGAGCTATTGGAACCATCAAAAATCCATTCTGGAGTCATCTTCACATACGTTAAACTGCGGTCAACTCCTATGACTTAACCTTCCAACGTAGGGGCTATGTGTCCCATTTAACTTCGAAACTCACCCGAAACCAAAACCAAACACCCCAACAAGTTACGTAACTATAATATAACACAGAGGAAGTAGTAAATAGGGATCGGGGCTAATACACTTGTCACGACCCAAAATCAACTGTCGTGATGACGCCTATCGTGGAACTAGGCCAGCCTCTACTTAACAACTCATCACAGTAAGAATAACCTTGAAAATAAAGACGGAAGCAGTTAACATTAAAGAAACCTTTTTGAAAATAGGCTAAATCCCAAAATACGATGCAATCCAACTCAAAACCGGGGTGTCACTGAGTACATGAGCGTCTAAATAAGAATACAGTACACTATAATGACAAGAGAAATAAACTAAAAATATATCTAGTGATAAAGAAGAAGAGTCAAGGCCTGCGAACGCCGTGCAACTACCTTGGTTGTCTCTAAACTCTGAAGCCTAAATCAGCAACCGCCGACGTGACCAGAAACGCCTGGATCTGCACACGAGATGCGGGGAGTAACGTAAGTACATCCAACTCAGTAAGTAATAAGTACAAACTTTGGACTGAAATTTAGTGACAAACTCATGTGGTACAGATAAAATAGAAATAACTGTAAATAAACGTAGGCATTCTTTCAAATTAAATAGGCAACTCAAAACAGTAAAGTACAGCAGATCCGAACAGTGTAAAGAATATAACTCTGCTATCTCTACATGCTAATGCACATGTTGTATATGATGCACCATGCTGTCAGCCTCATGTGCTCACCCTCTCGAATGCTCAACCACTTCGTACTGTATATGCACTATACGACCCAGGGAAGATCCATCCCGAAATATACACATCACTGACTATAAGTCACCCAGTACCGAGGAAGGCCAATCCAGCCCTGTGGAGAAGATCCATCTCCAGGTATCAAGTACTTCAAACAAGATCCATGTCCTGTGAAGATCCATCCCTCAATAATATCAATCGCGCTCACTAGGGGTGTGTACAGACTCCGAACGGGCTCCTACAGCCCAAGCGCTATCATAAGATCTATATAACCATTGCAGTGTGCAGCCCGATCCCATAACTGTCACTCATAATCAGGCTCTCAGTCTCACTCAGTCATCAATCTCTCCAGTCTCACTCACGGGCTCACAATATCATGAAAACTAGCCCGAAACAATGATGTGATGTATCAATAAATAACAACTGAGACTGAGATATGATATGAAATGCATAAACATGACTGAGTACATAATATCAATGAAATCAGTGAGATGAGAGTAAGAAACGACCACTAGGGGTCCCAATAATACCGCCATAAAGCCTAAACATGATATCTAGCATGATTGACAGCTTAATTACTTTATCACATGATGAAAACACGGATATCAACAAGATAGAGTCACTATATAGTGCCATGGAATCAATCAGGCCACAATTCTCACGGTCCCGCATGCCCGTCACTTGGCATGTGCGTCATCTCAATACCAATCACATAACACATAATTTGGTGTTTCGAACCCTCAGAACCAAGTTTGAAAGTGTTACTTACCTCAAACCGAGCAAATCTCTACTTCAAAATGCCTTTGCATCTCAAATCGGTCTCCAAATGTCCCAAATCTAGCCACAAGTAGTACAATACAATTAATATAAGCTAAAGGGATCAATTCCACTAGAAAAGTACTAAATCATAGCTAAAAATCCGAAATCGGCTCAAACCCGACCCCCGGTCCCACGTCTCGATATCCAACAAAAGTCACAAAACCCGAAATCCCATTCACTCACGAGTCTAATTATACCAAATTTATCAAAATCCGACATCAAATGGCCATTCAAATCCCTAGCGTCAAATCCCCAAATTTCACCTCAACACCACACAATCTATGTGGGAAAAGAGGGGCAATGGGGAAACAAGGTTTATGATAAAAAAAATGAGTACAAGAAGCTTGCCTCAATAATGCCCTCGAAAATCCTCTCCAAAATCGCCTAAGTCCGAGTTCAAAATTTTGAAATAAGACTAAAATACCGAACCCTTATTTTTTAAACATTCTGCCCAGGCTTTTCGCACCTGCGGAGCTGCTTCTGTGGTAAACTTTCCACTTCCGCGGAAGTCACTTATCCATCTGCCTCCGCTTTTGCGATCACCGGACCGCATCTGCGCATATTGCAGGTGCAGGAAATCCATCACATCTGTGCCCTTCTGCCCGCTTCTGCGACCATCGCAGGTGCGGAAAAGTTTTCGCTCCTACGACCTCTGCCTAACTATTCTTAGTCGCTTCTGCGATTCATGCCACGCTTCTGCGTGCTCGCACCTGCGGTGCCAACTCTGCAGGTGCGGTTACACCAGTAGCAACAACACTTCCAGGTCCTTCATCACTCAAAATCAAGTTCGTTAACCACCCGAAATTAACCCGAGGCCCCCGGGACCTCAACCAAACAAACTAACAAGTCTCATAACCCGATACGAACTTAGTCAAGTACTCTAATCATCTCAAACAACATCAAAAAAATGAATTACACATAGATTCAAGCCTAATGAACTTTGAAATTTCCAAATTCTACAAACGATGTCAAAACCTAGCAAATCACGTCCGATTGACCTCAAATGTTGCACACACGTCATAAATGACACCACGAACCTACTCCAACTTCAGAAAATCTAATCCGGCCCCGATATTAAAAAGTCCACTCCCGGTCAAACTTTTTAAAATTCCATCTTTTGACATTTAAAGCCTAATTCCACTACGGACCTCCAAATCACAATCCGGATGTGCTCCTAAGTCCAACATCACCTAACGGAGCTAACATAATCATCAAAATTCAAATCCGAGGCCGTTTGCACATAAGTCAACTTCCGATCAACCTTTCTAACTTAAGCTTTCAAATAAGAGACTAAGTGTCTCAATTCATTCTGAAATCACTCCGAACCCGAACCAACTAACCCGATAAATCATAATACAGCTTTAGAACACAAAAGAAATAGAGAATTGGGGGGGGGGGAGGGGGGCTACCACTCTCGAAACAACCGGCCGGGTCGTTACATCCTCCCCCTCTTAAACAAACATTCATCCTGGAACGGGTCTAGAAACATACCTGGAGCCATAAATAGGTGTGGATAGCTGCTCCGCATCTCCCGCTCGGTCTCCCAAGTAGCCTCCTCAACTGGATGACCTCTCCACTGCAACTTTACTGAAATTATATTCTTTGACCTCAACTTCCGAACCTGCAACCCAGAATAGCCACCGGCTCCACATCATAAGTCAAATCACCATCCAACTGAACTGTGCTGAAATCCAAAACATGAGACGGATTGCCAATGTACTTCCAGAGCACAGAAACATGAAATACTGGATGAACACTCGACAATCTAGGTGGCAAGGAAAGCTTGTAAGCTACCTCCCCAATCCTCTAAAGTACCTCAAAAGGCCCAATGAGCCGATGGCTCACCTTGTCCTTCTTTCTAAACTGCATAACACCCTTCATGGGTAAAACCTTCAGCAGAACCTTCTCCCCAACCATGTAAGACACATCCGGGACCTTCCTGTTGGCATAGCTCTTCTGCCTAGACTGTGCCGTGTGAAGCCGCTCCTGAATCATATTAACCTTGTCCAATGCATCTTGAACCAAATCAGTACCCAATAGCCTAGCCTCACCAGGCTCAAACCAACCCACTGGAGATCTATACCGTATCCCATCTAAAGCCTCATACGGAGACATCTGAATTCTCGATTGGTAGTTGTTATTGTAAGCAAACTCCACGAGTGGCAGAAACTGATCCCGAGAACCCCCAAAATCAATAACACAAGCACGCAACATATCCTCCAATATCTGAGTAGTGCGCTCGGACTGTCCGTCGGTCTGAGGGTGAAATATTGTACTCAACTAAACCTGTGTACCTAATTCTCACTGCACTGCTCTCCAAAACTGTGATGTAAACTGCCTGCCAAGAGTTGTTCCTAAACCTTCGAATCATCATTCCACCTTACCATACACATACCCAGGGGTGATCCCACGTCTCCTATTCCATATAGGCCTTACAACACAACACAATTGATGATCATTAATTTAACCTTAGTCCGTAAAACTTAGAACCCAATTTCCAACATCCAAAATTTCTTACAAGACCCGAGTCTAACATCTACACATTGTATGAGTTTGAACAAGCTGTATCAAGCCATAACCATAACTCCAGATATAATCGCATAACATACTACACAAGTCGCATACTCGCAACACCATTCTCAATCACCGTAACTACTCAAACCAACCAAGTACTAGTAGAAAACCCCACATTCAACAGAACCTCATTCCAAAATCTTCGTACACCACCGATAATGAAAGAAACATATAGGAACTCACAATCACTAACAAAATCAACAGGTCTTGGAGCTCATTCGTTCAACAAGTACCATAGCCATTTATTTAAGCCGAATTCTAAATTATTCCCCCAAACATGCCGTAGTCAAACTTGATAGTACTTATTCTAGATCCAATGACCTTATATTATCGAACACAACTATTCCAGAGACATGCCACACCAATATAATTTAAGCCACAAACTGAGCAATCTGTGTACCTAAAAATGGAAAATGTCTCAAAGAAGAGAGCCGTTTTGCAGATTCAACAAGAACCACCACAACCGTAATGTTATGAGCTCATCTCATATAGTAGAACCAAGACACACGAATCTAATAACGGTAGCCAGCTCTCCCATAGCTCACATTAACATCACCCGCACGAACAACTCACATGCTATAGTATCAATATCTGGACCCGCACGGACAACTCACGTGCCAATAATATCAGTACATAGATCTGCACAGATAATTCACGTGCCAATAACATAATCCACCTGGCATGGTTACAGGCCTTCAGTCTAATCATATCATACAGGAGCAATCAAATAAGTACACATGTACATGATAAATGAAATAAGATTCACATGCTCCTGGACTGGTATAAATAACACGCCATAGAGTAGGCATGTTCAAAGTGTGCTATCACAACTCAAATCGGCAGGCTAATGCAGAAATAGTAACTACCCAGTTTATTGAGGGAATCGGCCTTTTTGTAACCTCAAGTATGTCCTAGATAGTTCTCAACAAAGGTATGAATATGAGAAACGTTATAACTTTACACTTAACAGTCAACTCTAGGCAGATCATAGCCTAAGCATTCTTCCAAGTATGAATACTCGCTCCGATGCCCGCACATGGGCTCAAACCCCACATATATGCAAACTCATAGCGCGTAGCTATCACAAATAATTAGCGCAACTAGTGCCTCCACTAAGTTTAAATAAAACACTCACCTCAAGCAGGCCGTAACCCTGAAACAATATACTTCGGAGAACTCCCAGTCTCCAAATTCATAGAACACATGAACCACCATAACTGATCCCAACTCCAACACTCGAATGACTAACACGTCTTTCATGCACGATCATCCCACGAGGAATACTTTCATAATTCTTTTGTGCCACATAGAAATAATTTGAATGTCAGCAGTCTATCAACCAGGTGAGTACCGCAATACCAATGAACATCCGTAAGTCAAAACACAATTCGCCTACTGAAATGCGCACCCTTCTCAAGGATTACCGAGCATATATAACATTCATCTAAACATCTGAAATTGACCATTCTGTCCATAATTCGTGATCTTCCTTTTAAGACTGAACTGTCACCTTGTACATGTAAATCTTAATCCCACACAACACACCACATTTATCATGACATCATGTGACAAGCACAAGAATCTCGTTATCAACTCTAGGTAACTAGCAAATTACATACCCGGTCATTTAGAAACCTTCCTCTTGCTTCCTTCCAGGGGAAAATCATAATACACAACACGTTCCCCACACCGGTAGAAAATATCCAGTTCAAACCATGGTAGAAACCATCAAGAATACTTAAAAATCCATTTTCACCTAATCAAGCCCTCAGAACTAAATTCTTCTGACTCGACCAAGCCACGTAGATCACCAAACCCAAGAATATTGCCACCAAAACATTCGTAGATCTCACCACATTATAATTACCCTCAAGTTGACACTTCTCCTTGTCAGAACACAATGATCCTTACCCAAAGCTCACTACAAGACATCCTAACATAAAATGACACCGTCCTATGGCCCATAAGCCATTGTATTCTTCTTAAGCACCACGAAGTACCACAACCGAGACACCCACTTTGCTCAATTCCAAATTGCACCTACCAAACGGGCCGAAAGACACATGCCCCGTTAGCACAACAACACCCAAAAAGGTAACCCTGCTTTAACATCACCAATAAAATTTATACTTTGTGCATACTACATTCTTCAAATTAACAAATTATTCATTCGATGATTTTTTTTTTTATAAAGTGCAATGTAGCCCATATTCAGAAATTTCCTTACTCGAGCCATCCTCAATCTTAACCTCTACAAGTCATAACTAATCCAGAAGTATGCCTGGGGCAAAGACCAATACAACACATAATCATGAAATCAAATCGTAGATAGCAGACTCCCCCACTTGGCTCAAAGTCATATAATAAAACATCTGATAACTCACCATACCCATACTCTACTATTGTCATAATCCCGCAGTCGATTCAACGAAAATGCTTCATGAGCTCAGGTAACACAAACCATAAAGTACCTCAATTACCCACTAAGCTCGCATTTATTCTCTTGACAGTCAAGTCAACTTTCTCACCCAGATTCAAATTCAAATCTCAACACATACACTCCGCTGGTAGAATAGAAACTCTCCCGCTCAACATTATAAGGAACACACCTACATAGATTACTCTGCAAGAGATTACCCCCTGCTTAGCTTCAAATTGGCACCTTGCTATACCCTTTCGCAGCCACAATTACTACACAAGCACTTAATCTTCCTGAGTCCAAACTCATTAACAAGACATGGGAATTTTATTTGTTCCACAATTAAACAACGTTAAAGATCCTTCAATACACTCACAACTCGACACTATACGTCAAATCAAGACAGAAATCAAATACCCCATAGCAAAGTCTTGAGTCAAGAGTAAACTTTATTCGTCATATTCAATCCATCTGAACACACCCGCAGTCACATGACACTCATCATATAGCCATTCGACAGCTCATCGAGCCACAATTTTCCACTCATAGGGACACTACCGGTTGCATGAGTCCAAACTCACAAGTTCTCATAACCGAAACTACCAAACTTAAGCAGCGGTCCAACCCTGGCCTCAAGTCCTCTAGACTGGCCCATTACCAAAACACAGAATACTCATCTCGAACCTCGTTTATGGAATCACAAGCCAGTGATTCACAACCAATACCGAGCGCTCACATGCGCACACGAATGTGTGGAAGGAATTCAAGGAGTTATGTTTCAAGCTGAATCAATTCTGCACGATAGAATACAAGAAAGTGAAATCTTCCTAAGGGTTCGACAGCCTCTCGAAGATAAGTACAGATGTCTCTGTACCGATCCGCAAGACTCTACTAAACTTGCTCATGACTCATGAGACCTATATAACCTAGGCTCTGATACCAACTTGTCACAACCCCAAATCAACCATCGTGATGGCACCTATCGTGGAACTAGGCCAGCCTCTACTTAACAACTCATCACAGTAAGAATAACCTTGAAAATAAAGACAGAAGCAGTTAACATTAAAGAAACCTTTTTGAAAACAGGATAAATCCCAAAATACGATACAATCCAACCCAAATTCGGGGTGTCACTAAGTACATGAGCGTCTAAATCAGAATATAGTCCACTATAGTGTCTATAAAAATAAACTGAAAATACATCTAGTGATAAAGAAGGAGAGTCAAAGCCTGCGAACACTGTGTAGCTACCTTGGTAGTCTCCGAACTCTGAAGCCTAAATCAGTAACCGCCACCGTGACGAAAAATGCCTGGATCTGCACACGAGGTGCAGGGAGTAACGTGAGTACATCCAACTCAGTAAGTAACAAGTCCAAACTTTGGACTGAAAGGTAGTGACGAACTCAACCGATACAGATAAAATAGAAATAACTGTGAAGAAACGAAGGCATGCTTTCAAATTAAATAGGCAACTCAAAACAGTAAAGTACAACAGATCCGAACAGTGTAAAGAATATAACTCTCCTATCTCTACATGCCAATGCACATGCTGTATGTGATGCACCATGATGTCAGCCTCATGTGCTCACACTCTCGAATTCTCAATCACTCGGTACTGTATATGCCCTATGCGACCCAGGGAAGATCTATCTCGGAACATATATATCACTGACTATAAGTCGCCCAGTACCGAGGAAGGCCAATCCAACCCTGTGGAGAAGATCCATCTCCAGGTATCAAGTACTTCGGACAAGATCCATGTCCAGGGAAGATCAATCTCTCAATAATATCAACCGCGCTCATTGGGGGTGTGTACACACTCCGAAAGGGCTCCTACAGCCCAAGCGCTATCATAAGATTCGTATAACCATTGCGGCGTGCAGCCTGATCCCATAACTGTCACTTATAATCAGGCTCTCAGCCTCACTCAGTCATCAATCTCTCTAGTCTCACTCACGGACTCACAATATCATGAAAACTAGCCCGAAAAAATGATATGATGTATCAATAAATAACAATTGAGACTGAGATATGATATGAAATGCATGAACATGACTGAGTACATAATATCAATGAAATTAGTGAGATGATAGCAAGAAACGACCACTAGGGATCCCACCAGTACCGGCATAAAGCCTAAACATGATATCCAGCATGATTGACAGCTTAGTTACTTTATCACATGATGAAAACACGGATATCAACAAGATAGAGTCACTATATAGTGCCATGGAATCAATCAGGCCACAATTCTCACGGTGCACACTCGCACGCCCGTCACTTGGCATGTGCGTCACCTCAATACCAATCACATAACATATAATTCGGGGTTTCGAACCCTCAGAACCAAGTTTGAAAGCGTTACTTACCTCAAACCGAGCAAATCTCTACTTCGAAATGCCTTTACCTCTCAAATCGGTCTCCAAACATCCCGAATCTAGTCACAAGTAGTACAATATAATCAATATAGGCTAAATGGATCAATTCCACAAGAAAAGTACTAAATCATAGCCAAAAATCCGAAATCGGCTCAAACCCGGCCCCTAGGCCCACGTCTCGAAATCCGACAAAAGTTACAAACCCGAAAGCCCATTCACTCATGAGTCTAACCATACCAAATTTATCAAAATCCGACATCAAATGGCCATTTAAATCCCCAAAACTCACTTTCCAAATCCCTAGCCTCAAACCCCAAAATTTCACCTCAACACCACACAATCTAGGGGGGAAAAACAATGGGGAAACAAGATTTATGATCAAATCCGAGTCCAAAATGTTGAAATAAGACTAAAATCGCAAACCCTTATTTTTTTCAGGCTTTTCGTACCTGCAGCCATCTATCTGCACCAGCGGAGCCGCTTCTGCGGTAAAATTTCCTCTTTTGCTGAAGTCACTTATCCAGGTGCCTCCACTTCTGCGATGACCGGACCGCATCTGCGCATATCGCATGTGCGGGAAATCCATCGCACCTGTGGATGAAACTCGCATCTGTGCTCTTCTGCTCGCTTCTGCGACCATCGCAGGTGCGGGAAAGTCTTCGCACCTTCGACCTCTGCCCAACTCTTCCTTGGTCGCTTTTGTGATTCATGCCACACTTCTGCGTGCTCGCACCTGTGATGCCCACTCCGCAGGTGCGGTTACACTAGTAGCAGCAGCACTTCATCTGCTTCATTAACTCAAAATCAAGTCTGTTAACCACTCGAAATAAACCCGAGGCCCCCGAAACCTCAACCAAACATACCAACAAGTCTTATAACCCGATATGAACTTAGTCAAGTCCTCTAATTACCTCAAAACAACATAAAAACACGAATTACACACGGATTCAAGCCTAATGAACTTTGAAAATTTTAAATTCTACAAACGACGTCAAAACCTACCAAATCACGTCCGATTGACCTCAAATTTTTTACACAAGTCATAAATGACACCACGAACCTACTCCAACTTCCGAAATTCCAATCCGACCCCGATATCAAAAAGTCCACTCCCGGTCAAACTTTTCAAAATTCTAACTTTCGGTATTTCAAGTCTAATTCTACTATGGACCTCCAAATCACAATCCGGACGCGCTCCTAAGTCTAAAATCACCTAACGGAGCTAACAGAACCATCAAAATTCAAATCCGAGGTCATTTGCACATAAGTCAACATCTGGTCAAGTTTTCCAACTTAAGTTTTCAAATAAGAGACTAAGTGTCTCAATTCATTCTGAAATCACTTCGCACCAGAACCAACTAACCCGATAAACCATAATACAGCTGTAGAACACAAATGAAGCAGAAAATAGGAGGGGAAGAGGGGAGGGGAGGGGACGGGACTATAACTCTCGAAACGACCGGCCGGGTCGTTACAACACTCAAAATCGTTATAGACAAGTTCCTAAAAATAGAAATTATTAAAAGAAAACAAAATATATCATTACACATAATTACATTGAGAAAAAAAATATCAAACACGCTAATTCATGAAATTTCAGTTATCTTTTATCTACTATTGTTCTGTTTGTTTGTATCTTGAATGATACTATCTAATGCTTCTTAGTATCAGAAAGAGTTGAAAAGAAAAATAAAAAAGGTCGCTACTTTTGGGTTTCATGAAAATTTAATTTTTGGACCATATATGATATGCAGGTGGATACAAGTTGAGTGTTGATCCCGGAAAATCTTACTTGTTGCGAATTATCAATGTTCCACTCAAAGAAGAACTCTTTTTCAAGATTGCTGGCCATAAAATGTCTGTAGTTGAAGTAGATGCTACCTACCGTAAAACCTTTCAAAATAGACACAATTGTGATTGCCCGTGGCCAAACCACAAATTAATTGTCACAGCTAATCAAGGTTTAGGAAAATACATGGTTGTTGCTTCTCCATTCGTGGATGCACCCTTTACAGTCGATAACGCGGCTGCAACAACAACCACAAAATGTGGCACCCTAACAAACACTCCGCCCAAAAATGCGACCCTGTGGCTAACAATTTTATTCACTCTCTTCGAAGCCTCAACTCGAAAACAATACCCTGGTAAAGTTCCACAAAATGTGGGCCATTCATTGTTTTTCACGGTAGGGTTAGGAATTAATCCATGTCCAATTTGCAAACAGGCTAATGGAAGCAGAGTTGTTGCTAGTATAAACAACGTTACATTTGTCATGCCAACTACAACAGTTTTACAAGCACATTTCTTTGGCATCAAAGGAGTTTACACAACAGATTTTCCTCAAAATCCTCCAATTAAATTCAACTATACTGGAACACCACCAGCAAAATTGGCTATGATCGATGAGCGGGATGAAGGTTTATTGATCTACCATATCTAACACATATGGTAGAGACACTACCATATCTAACACATATGGTAGAGACACTACCATTTCTTTTTGTACCTAGAAGAACTTGCTACTGCTTTTTATATATTACTGAAACAATTATGTGCTAAAGCATATATGAAAGTTACACTTCTGAAGAACAAAATAGAGATCTCTGTAGAAATTTAGGAGCAGAGGTATCTGATTACTTAACTAATATCTAGTAATATGCCAGTGAATTAAGAATTCTCTGAATACTTGAAATAAGTTCACTATCTATGCATAAATATTTGTGAAAAATTTATAGCACATTCTTGAGAGTAGAAAAGTACCAAAGTTAGATAAAATACTATATAATCGTGTCGATTTAACATAAAAGAAAAGGAAAAAGTTTAGCTAAAGAAAAATAGATTCTATAAGTGATCGATAAATAAGAGATTGAGAAATATAAAATCCTTTCATAGTGAAGTTGGATGGTGATCAACAAGTTCATGCATAGCAGTTATTTATTTATTTCATCCTTCAACAAAAAAAGACAAGGCACCTGAATTGTTTACATGAAAAATAGTAGAAAATTCTATTTATTCATTTGATATAGAAATACTCATCATATTATAGTAGAACTATAATTTGCATAAAGAAAGCCATGGCAATAGAAAGTGATAATGTCGCTAAATAAATGAATATAACATGTGATAGTTATAAAAGATTGGTAAAAGTTTTCTAACCTTTCAAATGCTTGTATCTGGTTCAGTTGAAGATGGTGTTGATGAAGGCTCACTAAAGTATGTGCTTGCAAGTTGTGTGACTATATCCTCCAAGTTATCCAGTCGTCGTTTTAGTGATAGATTTTCTTTTCGAGTTGTATTCAGCTCATCCAACAGTGCAGCCTTAGAGGAATTACCATATTTTAACTCCTTACCGGTTATCCCACCCCCAAAACCAACCACAATGCTCTTGCATTGAGGTCCAAAGCACCTTTCTACAACCTCAATATTTGAAAGAGATGACTCGGATTGTACAAGTTCTTGAATTTCGTCCTAAAAGATTATAATCGTTGAAATAATGCAATACTTTGATAAATGGAAGGGTGTAAAATGAAATTTAACAATCAACATACATATTTTCCATTGGTTTTAGGTTCGACAAGCTTATCGTCCTTCTTATGAGTCTAAAAAAAAATAGTCGCTATATCTAGTGGATTACTATCTTTGCCTCCCTTCCCATTTAAATAAACAAGTCAAACAATTTCTTTTAAACAAAGACGGGGTTTCTTAATACAATAGAAGTTTAGCTACTCATATTCATAGTAACAATTTTTCAAGTAATTTGCATAAACAAATTACAAAAAAAAGATGAAGGAATGAAGCACTCGATGATTCTCTCCTCCAAAAAGTGTTCCACGTGATGTTCTTGCCTCTGGTCGCCAAAACATCCTCTAAAAATGGTGTTTAATGACTATTTATATGTGTAGGAAAAAGACCTAGACAAAATAATCAAGTCCAAAACCAAAAAGGAGACAAAATAAGCTTTAAAACCCGGAACACACGAACACCTTGCCACAGACCGTGCGGCGCCAGCTCAAATGCGCGCTCCATCTCGCCTCAGGCCTCGCGGAGCGAGCTTCACCGCGCACCTCACCTCGCTGTACACTATGCCTCGCAAGCTCTAACGCGAGCTTGATCTCGCTTTAACCCAGGCGACGCGAGCTCTCCATCTCACTTTCCACTGTGCGACACGAGATCTATTGCGAGCAAAATCCCTCGCTACGCCTGTTCCTGCTTCGCTTTTCATTCTGTTTCTTGTCTTTGTCCTCAATAATTACCTTATCATTATATAATCATAATCCCATTGTTTTAGTGCATTAATTACACTTTAAATATTTACTTTGCTCCAATTTCATCTCCAATATAACTACACATAAAATTAACCCAATTAAGCACACATATAATATAGTTTAGCATTAAAGCACCTAAAATGTAAGGTAAGTAATGCACTAAAAATATGGAATTATAGCCAAACATCACTACTCCACACTTAAATGTTGCTCGTCCTCGAGCAATTAAACTACACTTTATATAGACACGACCTTTTTAAATAATTCTCCTAACTCATCACACCAAGAATCTTTAAAATAGACTAAGCACAAGAGTGTAATATCTTCACCTCAAAATTTGGCTCACAAGTACCATGCATTATTCATAACTCACTTACTTACTCCAACATAGAGGTCAATGATATTATCTTTTCTTCATGAATCAAGTGCCCTCACACAACAAAAGAGATTAGTTCCACACACAATAAAATTTAAGAACATAGGAACTCAAGATAGGAAGAATTCACTCACTCTCAGAAATAACATTCATATGCCACAAAGAATGCAACATAGGCTTGCCCGTAGTATATTACTCTATTAATCGAGCTCATTCAGTCTAGGATCAAATATGACTTTAATTGGTTGTAATGTAGGTTGCGGGTCGGGTAAGATACATTTGGATATAAGAGTCGCTACACCTCACTAAGTACTTTAATACATATACTTTAACATTCAAACCCATACTTATGTCAAACCATACTCCACCATCACATCAATGTATATTAACTTCATACATCTTTAAGTACAATTACATCAAGAGTCACCACTATCAAGGAATATTTTTCATGCAATACAACTATTTTTTTCTTTTCTTTTTCACTTCAAGTGGCTCTTATTTTTTTCAAAACAATGCACCTTTATCCTTATTTCATTAATTCCACTCAAAAACCAAACCAACCACCCCACACTTTAACTTTTACAAAGTTCATAAAAATTCAAGTGCTTATGAGAGGTTAAAAGGTTCAAATAGATAGTTAATTCAAACAAATGGGTAAAGCTTGTAATGTGGTTGCCAAAGAAGCAGGATTACAGGCTCAAAGGGTTAACTACGATACATAACAATTAGGTGGGTAAAAGCATATAACTGGCTCAACAAAGAAACGCCTATATCACTTCCACGACTGAACAAAACTACTATTTCGCTTTGCAAACATACGGGGCAAGTTCTAGACATCAAATGCAATGCACAGAATTACACACAAACCTCACACACACATGGCACATAACTCACTCAGGATTAGATTCATCAAGACACTCTAGTCAAAGCAGTTAAGCAAATTTAAGGTACTTATACAAGAGTCAAAAATTAAGCATAAGCGTCACAACCAAAGTACTCACTATTCTCAAGATATAACAAAGTCAAGAGATATTTCTTCAATTCAATTCATCTCACAATAGATCCAACTCCTAAAATAAATAAAACTAACTACACCACACCCGGTTCAAACAAAAT
Source organism: Nicotiana tomentosiformis (assembly GCF_000390325.3). Lineage (NCBI taxonomy): Eukaryota > Viridiplantae > Streptophyta > Magnoliopsida > Solanales > Solanaceae > Nicotiana > Nicotiana tomentosiformis. The sequence goes on along the minus strand of NC_090820.1, from coordinate 5,077,604 downwards.
CCTTGAAAAAGAACTGCGGCACGAAGAAAAATCAAGAGGAAATTACTATACTACCTACAAAGAAAATCTTTTTGTCCTTTTTCTTTAGACTTAACTCCCTCAAGAAAACTGTCTAGGAGATCCATCGTTGGGAAAGGTCCAATCTTTCTACTTGTTTTTTTTTTTTTTTGATTTTTCATAGCTACTAAAATACTACACAACTACGAAAATAGAAATAAGATGTTAACATTTTTCTATATCCCACTACTAATTATCTAGAGAATTCTCCCACCCCATACTTAAAAGAGTGCAGTGTACCCAATGCATAAATAAAGCAAAACAATAATGAGGGTGGACAATAAACTCCCTGAAAGGCCAAGGGCGAAGCAATCATGGCTCACGGGGTACTCAGACTTCTCCCAGGCATGGTCCTTAGTGTGACACCTTATCTAACTCGCTTTTGCACTCTTCCAATGGCTTTTCCTCCCATGCGTATAATCCTACAAAAAAAAACAAATACTACGCCAATTATAATATAAAAATAAAAATAGAAGAAAGCAGTAAAGATGGGTTGCCTCCCAATAAGCACCCGATTTCACGTCGCGGCACGATGCAGACAATCAAATTTAAGGTTCACTCAACATTTTTGGCTCTTGCAAATGAGTCATCGATACCACATTTTCCTCATTCATGCCCAAGTAATGTTTCAACCTTTGACCATTGACTCTAAACTTGCGAGAACCATCTTCTGATGCAATTTCTACGGCTTCGGTGGGATGCATCTCTCGCACATGGAATGGTCCTGACCATATTGACTTCAACTTTCCCGGAAACAACTTCAATCTCGAATTGTATAATAATACCATATCTCTAGGTTTAAAACTTTGCTCAAGAATGTTTTTGTCATGCACCAACTTCATTCTTTCCTTATATAACCTTGTACTCTCAAAAGCATGGTAATGGAACTCGTCAAGATGCAGCTCGGTGACTATACTCGTTCTAGCGGCCTCCAAGTCCAGATTTAATTGTCGTAATGCCCAGAAAACTTTATGCTCTAACTCCACCGGTAAGTGACATACTTTTTCAAACACCAATTTGTACGATGACATGCCAATCGGAGTTTTGAATGCAGTGTGGTAGGCCCATAGCACATCATCCAATTTTCTCACCCAATCAGTCCGAGTAACATTTACAGTTTTGGTCAAAATACTCTTGATTTCTCTGTTTGACACCTCCACTTTGCCACTTGTTTGTGGGTGGTACGGAGTAGCAACCTTATGGCGAACGCCATATTTCTCTGACAACTTTGCAAAGGCCCTGTTGCAGAAGTGGTGCCTCCATCACTGATGATCGCTCTTGGAGTATCAAATCGGGTGAAGATATTTTTTCTCAGGAAACCAATAACTCCCTTCGCATCATTTATTGAAAGTGCCACGACTTCTACCCATTTCGAGACATAGTCCACAGCTACCAGTATGTACTTGTTACTATATGAGCTGACAAATGGTCCCATAAAATCGATTCCCCATACATCAAATACTTCCACCTCTTGAATTGGGTTCATGGGCATCTCATGTTGGCGTGAAATATTCCCTGTCCGTTGGCAGTCATCACAGCTTTTCATCCAGAAGTGTGCATCTTTAAACAACATCGGCCAATAAAAACCCGACTCTAACACTTTAGCAGTTGTCCTTACTCATCCAAAATGACCTCCATACGGGGAAGCATGACATGCCTTCAAAACAGAAGGTTGGTCTATCTCGGGAATGCATCTCCGGATCATGTTATCAATACAAATCCTAAACAAATATGGTTCATCCTAGAAATACATGCGACAATCACGAAAGTACTTTTTCTTTTGCACAGAGGACATGTCATAGGGAACAATACTGCTTGCCACGTAATTTGCAATATCTGCATACCATGGCGTTACCTTAAGGCTCGTGGCTAAAATTTGTTCATCTAGGAAAGTCTACATGATCTCTTCCACCTCAACCTTCTTTTCAGCTCCTTCAAGCCTGGACAAATGATCAGCAACTTCGTTTTTCGTTCCCTTTCGGTCACGGATTTCCAAGTCGAACTCTTGCAGCAGTAGCACCCATCGAATTAGGCGCAGCTTTGACTCCTTCTTTTCAATTAGGTACCTGAGAGCAGCATGGTCAGTATAAAAAATTACCTTTGAGCCTATCGGGTATGACTTGATTTGGTCAAAAGCGAACACTACTGCTAGTATCTCTTTCTCTATCACTGTGTAATTCAGTTGGGCACCACTCAAGGTTCTATTTGCATAGTTGATTGGATGCATGACTTTATCTTTTCTCTTCCCAAGAACTGCTCCCACAGCATAGTTGCTTGCATCACACATCAACTCAAAAGGTTGTCCCCAGCCGGGTGCCACTATGATTGGTGCAGTCACCAGTCTCTTTTTTAGCTCCTCAAATGCTACCCAACAGTTATCAGAAAACACAAAGGGGTGATCTTTTTCAAGCAATTTACACAAAAGGTTAGCAATTTTGGAGAAATCTTTTATAAACCGCCTATAAAAGCCGGCGTGACCAAGGAAACTTCTTATAGCCTTGACAGAAGTGGGTGGAGGTAACTTCTCAATTATATCAACCTTAGCACGGTCCACTTCAATACCCTTACTTGACACTAGATGTCCCAAGACTGTACCTTCTTGTACCATGAAATGGCATTTTTCCCAGTTCAGTACCAGATTAGTCTCCATACACCTCTTCAATACTCTTTTCACGTTCATGAGGCAATCATCGAATGGGTTCCCCACCACTGAGAAGTCATCCATAAAAACCTCCATTATTTCCTCTACCATATATATGAAAATGGTCATCATGCACTTTTGGAATGTGGCGGGTGCGTTGCATAAGCCAAACGGCATTCTCCGAAAGGCATAGATGCCATACGGGCAGATGAACGACATTTTCTCTCTATCCTATGGGGTAATAGAGATCTGGTTATACCCTGAGTATCTATCTAGGAAGCAAAAATGGGACCTCCCCGCTAATCTGTCTAGCATCTGATCAATGAATGACAGTGGAAAATAGTTTTTTCGAGTGGCTTTGTCTAATCTTCTGTAGTCCATACAAATTTGCCATCCTGTGACTGTTCTTGTTGAGATCAGCTTGTTGTTCTCATTTTGCACAATTGTCATTCCACCTTTCTTTGGCACACACTGAACTGGGTTAACCCAGTTGCTGTCGGAGATGGGGAAAATGATTCCCGCATCTAACCAGTTGATCACCTCCTTTTTCATGACTTCTTTCATGTTGGGGTTCAACCTTCTTTGATGTTCTCTGGAAGGTTTGTGCCCATCTTCCAGAAAAATTTTGTGCATACAGAAGGCCAGGCTGATCCCCTTAATATCTGCAATGGTCCAACCAATTACAGTTCTGCACTCTATTAACACCTACAAAAGTTGTTTTGCTTGTACATCTAACAAACCAGATGAGATAATAACAGGTAAAGTCGAGTTAGGTCCTAAGAAAGCATACCTGAGGTGAGATGGTAGTGGTTTCAATTCCAACTGTGGTGGCTCTTTGATCGATGGCTTAGCTGGAGGAGTCTGTCTCTCTTCTAAGTGTAAAGACTCGAATTCAAGCTCTCTTTTCCAGTATCCTTGGCCTTCAAGAGCCAACACCCACTCTGCCATGTCCTCACCATTTACCTCTTCTAAGTTCATGAGGCAGGCCGTAAGAGGATCTTTTTTATTAAGTGCCTCATCATCTTCCTCCATGATCACATCCACAACTTCTATCAAAGAGCAATTTTCAAACTCACTGGGTCGCCGCATAGACTTTTGCACATTAAGTGTTATCTCTTCATCATTCAGTCTCATCATTAGCTCCCCAGTTTCATAATCAATTAGAGCTCTTCCAGTGGCCAAGAATGGCCTTCCCAAAATTATGGGAATCTCCTCGTCAACCCGGCAATCTAGAATGACAAAATCTGCTGGAAATACAAACTTTCCAAACTGCACCAGTACATCATCAAGTATACCTGATGGCCTCTTCACCGTTCGGTCGGCTAGCTGTAGTAACATGGACGTGGGTCTTGCTCTTCCAGTGCCTAACCTTTTATAGATATCCAAGGGCATCAAGGTTATGCTCACCCCCAAATCACAAAATTCTTTAGCAAAAGCATAGCTGCCTATTGTGCATGGGATTGTGAAACTCCCTGGGTCGGACAACTTCTAAGTTATGGCTCTTGTCACGACAGCACTGCATGTCTGAGTTAGTGTAACAGTGGCGAAGTATTGAATGTCGACCTTGCGAGACATCAAGTCCTTCATCAATTTTGCACACAGGCATCTCCCACAAGGCGTCAATCAATGGAATGTTCACCTGGATTTTATTCGACATCTCCATGAATTTCTTATACTGCTAATCCTTCTGATATTTGGCTAATCTCTGTGGGAAGGGTGTTGGAGATCGCTTCTTTCCTGTGACTTGAGTTTGATCCTGCTTGGGCACTGTTTCTAATGCCTTCTATTGCACTACCTCAGTCTCCTCCGCAACCTCTTTTTCTTTGTTTGTTTCCTCTTGTGCATGTTGTACTGTTACCTCTGTTAACCCTGTTGAATCATCTAACCCAATTGGTACTGGCATAAGTATCTCAGTTGTTCAGCTTCCTCGAGCAATTTCTTGCTCTAGATCAAGATCTCTACCATTTCATTGACTCACTGCCATAAGCTGCTTCGAGCCCTGCACTTTTGGATTGACATGTGTATCTGCAGATAACGTCTCTTGTGGACGATTATTCAGAGCCATTGATATCTACCCTAATTGAATCTAAATACCTTTTATCAACGAGTCATGTGCTTCCACCTTCTCTTGCATTTTTCCATTGGACCCAATCAGTTGTTGCAGCATACCTTTAATTTCAGACAACCCATAATCTTGTCTCACTATCTGTTGTTGTTAAGGCTGTTGATAAGCTAGCTGTTAATTTTGCTGATTGTATCTTTGGTAAGGCACAACTTGACCCTGTGGTCGCATAGCTCCAGGATTGTTGTTATTATTATACTGATGTTGTGCCGGTCTATACTGCTGATTTTGCTGCCCCCAATTCTGACCACCTTGCCTTTGTCTTCCATAGTTGCCCACATAGTTCATATTTTCCTGATATTTCTGGTTATCACTTTCACCACTTCACGAGCCCACATATGGTTGGTTAATACATGGTGTACATAAGCCTTCATTAGTCATGTCAATTATATGTACCTGCTTCTGGCCTGATTCGTCAATCTTCTTGGTGAGGATACTCATTTGCGTCATCACAGTGGCCATATTCTTGGCTATGGAGTTTTTTGGGTCCAAAGCCACTGAGTGAACTACAAGGGTGATTATAGTGTCTCTTGTCATCCATCCTGAGTTTTGAGCCATTTTATCTCGTAGGACCTTACACTCTCTAAATGATTTGCTCAAAAATGCTCCTATTGCTGAAGCATCAACATTGGCCTTCAAGCTATCTGCCAATCCCATATAAAACCTTTGTCCCAATATCTGATCTGGAATGCCATGATGTGGACACTTAACCAGCATCCCCTTGAACCTCTCCCACGTATCTTGTAGTGTTTCAATTGGTTTCTGCCTGAAGCTCAATATCTCATCAACTTGCTTGGCATTCTTATTTGGCGGGTAGAACTTGTTCAAGAACTGCTTGACCAATTCCTCCCATGTGGTGATGGAATTTATGGGGAGCGAATTGAGCCAAGTCTGAGCCTCCCCAGTGACTAAGAATGGAAACAATAACAGTTTGATTGCTTCCGGTGTCACATTTGGTTGTCTTTGAGTGACACAAATTGACAAAACATTTTTCAGATGTTGCTGTGGATCTTCAATGTATGACCTTGAGAACAGTCCCTTGTTCTGCAACAGATGTAGCATGTTGTTTGTGAATTGAAATGTCTCCGCTTGTATGTTCGGGACTACAATTGCGGATGCCAAATTTTCAGCGGTGGGTTGTGCCCAATCATACAAGGTCGTTTCTGGAACAAGAGGTGCTACACCCTGATTGTTCAGGCCAGTCACATTGTTTCGGTTGTTTTGGTCGTCTATTACGTCACCCATGTCTAGTTTGATTCGTTCTGTTGAGTTCTGTTGCCGTTTGTTCTTCTTGTTTGCACGATTTAATGGCTTGAAAACTTTCTCAGGATTCGATAATGCTTCAAACAGTGCACCAGTTCTCGAGGAGTTTCTAGGCATGCACCTGTAACACCCAAGAGTACAAACGTTAGACTTTCAATATAATTAATTTAAAATGAAAAAAATTGATTAAACTAAGAATCCTAGAAATTCTTCTAGTTGTAATTAATAACACCGTTAATTCTCCGGCAACGGCGCCAAAATTTGATCATGCCCAACTATGCCTCCTAAGAGGTCTAGCGGTCGTTACAAATATAATCTGGTTTACAAGTCCGGAGTCGAATCCCACAGGGAATTAACCTACTAATTACAACCACTAGACTCGTATGAATTCAAGTAACCAACCTTCAAAAATATTAAATAATGAATTGAGTGTTTAATAACTAAGAGCAAAGTAATTAAAATGTAGTAATTTATAACTAACAGAGGAAAGGTTGTGGACAAGATTTGGAACAGTCTAAGGTTATGATTTCCCCTATTGTCGGAATCCTCCTCGCTACGTTTCCTATAAATTTGCCTAAGTATTCTCTACCGATCGTGAGTACTTTGAGTATCATATTTCTCTTCAGAGTAACTACCACAATTTACTAGACGTATTCTTCCAAACTACGCTAGCTGGTTCTAATTCACCGCTCACTAGGATCGCACCATGATTTTGTTATTCCTAATCCTACCTTTAAACCCTCTGTATTAAGTGCTCACGTACGTTAGGAGTGATGTTGTTCAACAACTACCTAAATATGTATTCTTTTCCCAGCAATACACACTAAATAGGCACAGTCGATTGAGAGCTCTTCAATCAACCACAATGTAAACGTAGTTGAATAAGTAGAGAAAAAGCAAAGGCAAATCTATATTAAACCTAGTAGAAAATCATCCTCCAATAGGTTCCATCAAACTCTAGATTAGAAGTTTAGCTACCCATATTTGTAGTAACAATTATTAAGTATTTTGCAGAAATAAATTACAAAGAAAAGATGAAGGAATGAAGAACTCGATGATTCTCTCCTCATAAAAGTGTTCCACGTGATGTTCTTGTCTCCGGTCGCCAAAAACTCCTCTAAAAATGATGTTTAATGCCTATTTATATGTGTAGGGAAAAGACCTAGATGAAATAACCAAGTCGAAAATCAAAAAGGAGACAAAATAGGCTTTAAAACCCGGAGCACGCGAACACCTCGCCACAGACCACGCGGCGCCAGCTCAAATGCACGCTCCATCTCACCTCAGGACTCGCTGCGTGATCTTCATTGCGCGCCTCACCTCGCTGTATACTGTGCCTCGCAAGCTCTAACGCGAGCTTGATCTCGCTTTAACCCAGGCGACGCGAGCTCTCCATCTCGCTTTCCACTATGCGACGCGAGATCTGTTGCGAGCAAAATCCCTCGCTACGCCTGTTCCTGCTTCGCTTTTCATTCTGTTTCTTGTCTTTGTCCTCAATTATTACCTTATCATTATATAATCATAAGCCTATTATTTTAGTGCATGAATTACACTTTAAATATTTACTTAGCTCCAATTTCATCTCAATATACCTACACATAAAATAAACTCAATTAAGAACACATATAGTATAGTTTAGCATTAAAGCACCTAAAATGTAAGGTAAGTAATGTACTAAAAATATGAAATTATAGCCAAACATCACTATCCTATAAAAACAACAGAAAATAGAAGGTGTGATCTTCCGCTTAAAAAATTAAGATGCTATAAATATTTATGAAGCCATACCTTAAACTTTTCAAATAAGAAGTGCTCCTTGAACAACCATTCTCAATCACTCTTGTCGACCCCTCTGGCACATCCTTTAGAACGTCGCGCAATGGCTTAGACTTCACAATCATGCGCAACGACCCTTTCCAGTTATTCCATAACCTTTTTTTATGTTTCAAGACATTATCTCTTTGACCATTTATGTCAGCACTATCAAATTTGTCCTATAATATTTTTAAAATATCATCAAACAGGTGTAACTCAAAAGTTTTAAATAAACAAAAAAATAAAAACTGAACCAACAATATGAAATTAAATATTTGAGAGTTACTAGTAACAAATTAATTTATCTCTTAAGATGACATGATTATTAAATGTGAAAACATGCTCGACATCATAATTTGATATTATATGAACATTTCCAAAACAATATGAGAGGAGAGTAGATTCATCGATATGATTTATAGATGTGTTCTTTATATTTGTAGATTTCCATCTCTAGCAAATACTTTCATTAGGAGGAAAAATCTCATTCTGGATCTTAATTATTACTCAATGACGAAACTGATCTTTGGATGCTATCCTTAATCATTTCTATTTGTACTATAACTTAAAGACTAAATAGACGAAAGCATCAAAGATTATCATTGGTCGCTAGGTTTATGCACCAAACTATCATACAAAAAAATAGTTTACTCACAGCAACGTGAATCTTAAGGAACAAATGTTAATAAATGAGAAAAACTCTATGGAAAGGAGAAGGCACATATTCATTAGTGGTTGTACAAAAAGCTCAACGTTCTCTAAGCACATGCATGCTCTATCTGATGTAGGAAAGCAGGCTGCTAAAAGATTTAGCCAACAAAGCCTTCTTTTACTAATTGACAAATTTGTTAGGCAAAGTATCAGTGACAAGTTTCCAAGCTAAACAAAACGACTGCACCTATATATGCCGAGGAGTTTCCACTTTTGCATATAGAATTCCTAGTGGAATTCAGTATTAAGTAATGTCGAATGTCAATCAAGTCACCTGAAATAACTATAAAGAATCATGTCACCTCAAATATACTCTAACATTGTACCAACTGACAGCTTACTATAAATGAAATAGAAGACAATAACTATATATGCTGATGAATTTCTACTTTCAGTTTATTATTCCTAGTGGTATTCGGTATGTCTTGGAAGGCCATAGTTGATTTACTCTCAGTGAGAGTACACCATTTATAACTTGTCCAAGAAAAATTATTGGATATGACTACAGAGAGTGAAATCAAATTTATCTCATTCAGTTTGCCCAAGAAAGTTTGATGTGTCATTCTTGCTGGATGACTACTATGGAAAAATGTCATTACAAACATATCAAACTTATCTTACACAGTTGCTTGTCCATCTCCCTAAGTATCACTTCCTGCCCAGCGAGGAGGAATTTCATATTTTTATTTATTTATTTATTTACCTTTGGATGCTAAAGAGAAATGGATATTTTTCTCAGTTTATGATGCAGAAGAAGTAGGATATTGGGGTTTTTCTGGAAAGCACAATAAACTATATGTTTCTACTCATTTAATTTTCTTTTCGAATTCTTACAAACCAAAAAAAAAGAACTCGATAGATGCAATGATGTAAAGTCACTAGTATTTTCTTTTCATTTGTGAAAGAAGAAAAGGAGAAGTCAAAACAACAAGGTAATACTTTAAATTCTTACAGTAATAGCTTCCCACATATGGTCCAGCTTATATTCTTCGATGTCCGCCCATGAGTGTACGCACAATGGACACATATTACGGTCACGAACTAATATACCTAAGTGTCTCACAAATGAGGTCGAATGCTTCTTCAACTTTTCTCCAACTTGAAGTCCTAGAACATTTTTACACATGTTCTTTCCTCTCACTTTTTTTTGCCTTTTCAGACTCACATGGACCTGCTAATTTCAAATTTAAGTCAAACAATAAAAAAGTGCCAGTGCAATAACAACAAAAAATATATTACAACTTGAAACAGTGAAATACTTATTTCGTTTCTCGGAGTGTCTTGCATCACTTCAACTTCTTGCGGGAGGAAAACATCATCTTCTATAGGATCAAAACCAAAAGGTGCAAGACTCTTATTCTGGGCTAGCTCGTTCAGATAAGAAACTGCTGCATTACGATTTTTACTTTTGCCAATCGGGAGTCTCTGTTCAGCATTTACTCTTACCGAACCCAAAGTTCTAAAGCTTTGCCCTCGTCCCCTTGCTAAGGCGCCAGGTGCAACGTGTGAATGCTTAACCGTCTTCGTTGTAGATTCCATTTCAAACTTTTGAGATTTTGATGGATTCATCTCAACCTAATACAACAAAAGAAAGCAGAATATTATCGTCATAGATACACTTATAACGATCGGTTTCAAATCCTTTCATTAGAATTTGGTGGTTAAAAGTCAATGTTCTTGTAGTGTTCCATTTATTATCATACTTAATAAGTATTCAGGTGTCACTTTTAATTTTATTGTGCGCGTGTGCGTTTTCTTTCTTAATAAAATTGATGTTTATGCTCGATACTTTTGCTATCCAACTTCTAAGCATATTGCTTGTGGTTATATATATATATGGTCGTTATGGATTCGGTTTAATTTTCTTATCACCTTAATAATGTAAATAATTATTACGCTATCAGTAGTACAATTTAACCTGTTGTTTAAGCTTCACGAATAATGCAGTCCCTTGATATCAGTTAAACTGATGTTTTTGCTCCAGTACTTTTACTTTTTCCGTTTTAACACATATATTCTACTTGCTAATGATTATGGTCGTTAGACTCGGTTTATTTTGCATTTGCTTATATTCTTAACAACTTCACTACTATAAAAGGAATTAAAAAAACCACACTGCCCATCAACCTGACATGCATATGTATGATGGATTACAATGACAGCATAATTGTTTTATCTATCGATATAATTGAATCGTCTATAATAGGTAACTACTCTACTTTTTTATCATGCATATCAGCCTTGCTATGAAAAGTACTTACTAATTATTGTATGTCAACTTAATTAACTCGATGAGGTAAACCATGTGTAACGACCCGACCAGTCGTTTCGAGAGTTGTAGCTCCGTTCCCCTTTTTTCTGCTCATTTTTGTGCTTCGCTATTGTTTTATGACTTATCGGGTTAGTTGGTTCGGGTCCGGAGAGAATTCAGAGTGAATTAAGACACTTAGTCTCTTAATTGAAAGTTTAAGTTGAAAAAAGTCGATCGGATATCGACTTATATATAAACGACCTCGGACTCGAATTTTGATGATTCTGTTAGCTCCATTTGGTAATTCTGGACTTAGGAGTGTGTCCGAATTGAGATTTGGAGGTCCGGAGTAGAATTAGGCTTGAAATGGCGAAAGTTAGAAGTTTATAAAGTTTGACCGGGAGTGGACTTTTTGATATCGGGGTCGGATTCCGATTCCGGAAGTTGGAGTAGGTTCGTGGTGTCATTTATGACTTGTGTGCAAAATTTGAGATCAATAGGACGTGGTTTGATAGGTTTCGACGTCGTTTGTAGAATTTGGAAATTTCAAAATTCATTAGACTTGAATCCGTGTGGAATTCGTATTTTTTTATGCTGTTTGAGGTGATTTTTGGATTCGACTACGTTCGCATAATGTTAAAGACGTGTTGGTATGTTTAGTTGAGGTCCCGGAGTCCTCGGATTGATTTCGAGTGGTTAACGGACCAAGGATTGAAGTTAAAGAATTGCTGAAGATTTGCAACTTCTAGTGTAATCGCAGCTGCAGATTTGGAACCGCAGATGCGAGTTCGCAGAAGCGAGAAATGGGACGCAGAAGTGAGAAAGGGGACGCAGAAGTCGCCAAGAAGAATTTGGGCAGAGGCCGCAGATGCGGGCATATGGGCGCAAAAGCGCTTGCGCAGAAGCGGGAGGACGCGCGCAGGTGCGATGGAATTTCCGCACCTGCGAAGGCGCAGATGCGGTCCAGGGATCGCAGAAGCGGAGGCAGCTGGGCTAAGTGACTTCCGCAGATGTGCAGTTTTCACCGTAGAAGCCGATTTGGGACCGCAGGTGCGGTTTGACTGGGCAGAACATATAAACATAAGAGCTCACGATTTTCTTTATTTTCTAACATTTTGAGCTCGGATTTTGGCGGTTTTTGAGAGGGCTCTTCCAAGGGAATTCTTGAGGTAAAATCCTTAGGTTCATTTTTCTTCAATGATTATGTTTACCCACTGATTTTACACCTAGTTGGTGAGTTTTTGAGGTGAAATTTGGGGTGTTTGAGGCTAGGGATATGAAGAGTTAATTTTGGGGATTTGAAATGCGATTTGATGTCGGATTTTAACAATTTAGTATTGTTAGACTCGTGAGTGAATGGGCTTTCAGTTTTGTAACTTTTGTCAGATTTCGAGACGTGGGTAAGGGGCCGGCTTTTGACCAATTTCGGATTTTGGCTAATAATTTCGTATTTTTCTTGTGGAATTGATTCCTTTAGTCCGTATTGATTGTATTGTACTGCTTGTGGCTAGATTCGGGATGTTTGGGGGCCTATTCGCGAGGCAAAGGCATATTGGAGTAGAGTTTTTCTCAGATTGAGATAAGTAATGGTTTTAAATCTGGTCATGAGGGTATGAAACCCAGAATTTTGGTGTTATACGATTGTTTTGGATGTGACGCACATGCTAGGTGACGGGCGTGTAGGTGTGCACCGTGAGAATTGTGACTTGGTCCATTCCGTGAAACTGAAAAGTTGAATAAACTTGTTGTTATATATATGCTCTTCATGTGTTATAGAAATTTGATTGTGAATCATGTTAAAGACCATATTAAGGCTATGAGTTGGTACTTTTGGGACCCACAGAGGCCGTGTTACATGTTGAATTACCTACTAAATTCTATTTCTACTCAGTCTAAGTTTTATTCGCATATCATATCCCAGTCTCTATTATTCTTGTTGATACATCATATTATTGTTGTTTGGGCTGATCTTCCCGATTTCTGTGAGCCCGAGAGACTGGATTGATACAACGCTTGGGCTGAAGGAGCCTCTCCGGAGTCTGTACACACCCCCAGTGAGCGCAGGTACCTACTGAGTGCGAGTGTCGAGTGCTAAGTGACTGTGAGGAATGAGTGGTTGTGAGATATGAGTGATTGTGAGGTTGGAGTGAATGGGAGGACTGAGTGATTGTTGCCCTGAGAGGTTGTATATGATTTCATTATTGTTGCACATCATTGACATACTTCACTATTTGTTTTGAAAAAACTTCTGAAGGATACTTTAACTGGTTTTTACTTGAATTTGGCACGAATAAACTAATTTGACTAAATTTGCTGGATTTGAAAGCATGTCTATTTTTCTTGTTGAGACTACTGAAAATAAATTATAACTGTGTAGCTCATCACTATCTTTCAGTTCCTTATTTATTATTGTTACTTACTGAGTCGGTTGTACTCACGCTACACCATGCACTTCGTGTGCAGATCCAGGAGTTTTTGGATGCGGTGAGTGTTGATATTTCGCATAGCTGACCGTTGGAGATATCAAGGTTGTTGTGTGGCGTTTGCAGTCCCTGATTGTCCTTCCTTATCCTTTCTTTCGTTGTATTTGGATCCAAACTATTACAGTCGTTTCATTTCTAGACTGATTATGTATAGATGCTCATGGCTTAGTGACACCCCGATATTGGGAGCTATTTTCGCACTTGTGTTTTGGGTTTTATCCCCTGTTTATGAAAACTTGCCTATTTCAAATGTCTTGATTTACTTTTCTGTTAAATATTGGAAGTATTTGGGAAATGACGTCTTGCCTAGTACCATCGATAGGCGCCATCACGACAAGTTAGGATTTGTGTCGTGGCAAGTTAGTATAAGAGCCTAGGTTACATAGGTCTTACGAGTCATGATCAGGTATAGTAGAGTCCTTGGATCAGTACAGAGACGTCTGTACTTATCTTCGAGAGGCTGCCGAACCCTTAGAAAACTTCACATTCTTGAATTATTGTCGTGCAAATCTGTTGATTCCGGTAACTAAACTTCTGTTGTTCTATTCCCTGGGTAGGATGGACAGCCACCAGTACCACCAGTCAGGGTCGCGAGAGGCTGAGGTCGCGGTAGGGGCAAAGGTGCAGCTCGTACAGCAGCTAGAGCAGCACCTGCAGATGCACCAGTTGCCCCTGTTCAGGAGAAGCTTCCAGTTGTGGAGGAGCCTGTGGAACCATCTCAGGCACCACCTGTGCCCATTGTGATTCCAGGCCTTCAGGAGGCCTTAGCTCATATTATGATAGTTTGCACAGGGCTTGCTCAGGTGGTTTCGGCTCAGGCCGCACCTGCCACTTCTTAGGCCGAGGGAGGTACTCATACCCCGGTTGCCCGTACTCCAGATCAGGTAGAACAGGGACTTCAGATACCGAGGGCACTACCAGTCTAGCCAGTTGTATCTACTGAGGCCCATGTGATTCCTGTTATGTCTGATGATGAGCAGCGGAGATTGGAGAGGTTTGGGAAACTCCAGCCTCCATCTTTCAGTGGTAAAGAGGCGGAGGATGTCCAAGGTTTCTTGAACAAGTATCAGAGGATTCTCCATACAACAGGTATTCTGGAGACCAGTGGGGTCTCGTTCACTACTTTTCACTTATTTAGGGCTGCCTTCAGTTGGTGGGAGGCTTATGAGAGATGTAAGTCAGTCGGCGCAGCACCCCTTACATGACAGGAGTTCTCCGATCTCTTCCTCGAGAAGTTCATGCCTCAGTCCTGCAGAGAGGAGCTGTGCAGGAAGTTGGAGCCACTTCGTCAGGGTGATATGTCTGTGACGAAGTACGAGATGAGGTTTTCTAATTTGGCCCGTCATGCAGTCTAGTTGGTTCCCACATATAGGGAGAGGATCAGGAGGTTCATTTATGGCCTCACATTTCAGCTGCGGTTGCTTATGACAAGAAAGAGGGTGTCTGGATCTACGTTTGATGATGTTGTCGACATTGCTCGTCAGATAGAGATAGTACGCAGCCAGGAGCGGGTTGAGAGGGAGGCCAAGAGGCCTCGTGGACAGGGTGGATTCAACGGTGTTCCTTTGGGGGTTAGTTCTACCACGGTAGGGGTCGTCCTTACAGGCATGCTCAGACGGCTCGCCCAGTTCATCGTGGTGCATCATCTGGCCATGGTTCACACAGTTATCAGCAGGGTCACTTATCTTTCAGTGCCCTTCCAGCTCAGAGTTCGTCCCGTGCTCCATCGGGTCAGTGCTCGTCTATGCTAGGTCCTTCTACCAATTATCTCGGTGCTCTCTTGAGTCCCCATCACCCGCACCGGAGAGTTGTTTTGAGTGCGGGGTGTTTGGGCATGTGTGGAGGTAGTGTCATCGTCGTCAGGGAGGTCAAGTGCAGCAGAGGAGTCAGACTGCATCTTTTGCACCAGTTGCTGCACCACCCACTTAGCTAGCTCGGGGTGGGTCCCAATCAGCTAGAAGTCGCCCTAGAGGGGGAGGCCGATTAGGTGGCGGTCAGGCCCAATTCTATGCTCTTCCTGCCAGACCACATGACATTGCTTCTGATGCAGCGATCACAGGTATTGTCTCAGTATGCCACAGGGATGCCTCTATATTATTTGACCCTAGTTTCACTTATTCATATGTGTCATTGTATTTTTCCCATTATCTGGATATGCCCCGTGAGTCCCTTGTTTCATCTGTTCATGTATCTACGCTGGTGGGCGATACTATTATTGTGGACCGGGTATACCGGTCGTGTGTAGTGACTATTGTGGTATTCGAGACCTGAGTTGACCTCTTGTAACTTAGTATGGTTGATTTCGATGTGATCTTTGGTATGGACTGGTTGTCTCCACGTCATATTATTCTGGATTGTCACGCTAAGAACGTGACAATGGCGATGTGGGGTTGCCATGGATTGAGTGGCAAGGTTCTCTAGACTATGTTCCCAATAGAGTGATTTCATACTTGAAGGCTCAGCGAATGGTTGAGAAGAGTTATCTATCTTATTTGGCCTTCGTGTGGGATGTTAGTGCAGAGACCCCTACTATTGATTCTGTTCGGGTGGTGCGAGATTTCCTGGATATGTTTCCTGTAGACCTGTCGGGCATGCCACCTGACAGGGATATTGACTTTGGCATTGACTTGGTGCCGGGCACTCAGCCTATTTCTATTCCTCCGTACTGTATGACACCGGCTGAGTTGAAGGAGTTGAAGGAGCAGCTTCATGAACTCCTTGATAAGGGGTTTATTACTCCTAGTGTGTTACCTTGGGGTACACCTGTTCTGTTTTTGAAGAAGAAGGATGGTACTATGAGAATATGCATTGATTATAGGCAGCTGAACAAGGTCACAATCAAGAACAAGTATCCTTTGCCGCGCATTGATGATCTATTTGACTAGCTTAAGGGAGCGAGGGTGTTCTCCAAGATTAATTTGAGGTCTCAGTATCACCAGTTGAAGATTCAGGACTCAGATATTCTTAAGACAGCTTTCAGGACCCGTTATGGTCATTATGAGTTCCTTGTGATGTCTTTTGGGCTGACCAACACCCCAGCAGCGTTCATGCATCTGATGAACAATGTATTTCAGCCTTATCTCGACTCGTTTGTTATTGTGTTCATTGACGATATCCTGGTGTACTCTCGTAGCAAAGAGGAGCACGCCCAACATTTGAGGGTTGTGTTACAATCGTTGAGGGAGGAGAAGCTTTATGCCAAGTTCTCCAAGTGTGAGTTCCGGCTCAGTTCAGTGGAGTTCTTGGGGCACGTGGTGTCCAGTGAGGGTATTCGGGTGGATCCGAAGAAGATAGAGGCGTTTTAGAGTTTGCCTAGACCATCCTCAACTACGGAGATTCGGAGCTTTCTTGGCTTGGCCGGTTATTATCGTCGCTTTGTGGAGGGTTTTTCGTCTATTGCATCACTCTTGACCAAATTGACCCAAACGGGTGCTCCTTTCAGGTGGTAGGATGAGTGCGAGGAGAGCTTTCAGAAGCTCAAGACTGCTTTGACCACAACTCCAGTTTTAGTTCTACCGTCAGCTTCTGGTTCTTATACAGTGTATTGTGATACTTCTCAAATTGGTATTGGGTGTGTTTTGATGCAAGAGGGTAGAGTGATTGCTTATGCTTCGTGCCAGTTGAAGCCCCATGAGAAAAACTACCATGTTCATAATTTGGAGCTTGCTGCCATCATTCATGCATTGAAGATTTGGAGGCATTGTCTCTACGGTGTGTCTTGTGAGGTGTTTACGGATCATTGGAGCCTCCAGCACTTGTTCAAACAAAAAGATCTCAATATGAGGCAACAGATATGGTTGGAGCTGCTAAAGGACTGTGACATCACTATTCTGTATTATCTAGGGAAGGCCAATGTAGTGGTCGATGCCTTGAGTAGGAATGCGGTGAGTATGGGTAGTCTTACTTTTCTTCCCGTTGGTGAGAGACCTCTTGCAGTTGATGTTCAGACTTTGGCCAACTGGTTCGTGAGATTGGATAATTCGGATCCCATTCGGGTTCTCGCTTGTGTGGCTTCTCGGTCCTTCTTATTTGATCGCATCCGAAAGCGCCAATATGATGATCCTCATTTTCTTGTCCTCAAGGACAGGGTTCACCACGGTGATGCCAGAGATGTGACTATTGGGTATGATGGGGTAATGAGGATGCAAGGTCAGATTTGTGTGCCCAATATGGATGGGCTACGTGAGTTGATTCTTGAGGAGGCCCACAGTTCGCGGTATTCCATTCATCCGGGTGCCGCAAAGATGTATCAAGACTTGAGGCAGCACTATTGGTGGAGGAGGATAAAGAAGGGCATAGTGAGGTTTGTAGCTCAGTGCCTTAACTGTCAGCAGGTAAAATATGAGCATCAGAGACCGGGTTGCTTGCTTCAGAGGATAGTGATTCTAGAGTGGAAGTGGGAGCGGATCACCATGGATTTCGTAGTTGGGCTCCCACGAACTTCGAGAAAATTCGAGGCTATTTAGATGATTGTGGATTGACTGACCAAGTCCGCGCACTTATTTCCAGTGGGTACCACTTATTCTTTAGAGTGGTTGGTTGAGATTTACATCCGAGAGATTGTCTGCCTTCACGGTATGACGGTTTCCATCATTTCAGATAGAGGCACACAGTTTACATCGCAGTTTTGGAGAGCCGTGCAGCGAGAGTTGGGCACTTAGGTGGAGTTGAGTACATCATTTCACTCTCAGACGGATGGACAGTCCGAGCGCACTATTCAGATATTGGAGGATATTGTATGTGCGTGTGTCATTGATTTTGGGGGTTCATGGGACCCGTTTCTGCCACTCACGGAGTTTGCTTACAATAATATTTATCAGTCGAGCATCCAGATGGCCTCGTTTGAAGCTTTGTATGGAAGGCGGTGTAGATCTCCAGTGGGTTAGTTTGAGCCCGGTGAGGCTAGGCTGTTAGGTACAGACTTGGTTCAGGATGCATTGGACAAGGTTAAATTGATTTAGGAGCGGCTTCGCACGGCGCAGTCTAGACAGAAAAATTATGCCGACAGGAAGGTCCATGATGTGTCTTACATGGTTGGGGAGAAGGTTCTGCTGAAGGTTTCACCCATGAAGGGTGTTATGCAGTTCGGGAAGAAGGGCAAGTTGAGCCCTCGGTTCATTGGGCCGTTTGAGGTACTTCAAAGGATTAGGGAGGTGGCTTACAAGCTTGCCTTGCAACCTAGCTTGTCGAGTGTGCATCCAGTATTTCATGTTTCTATGCTCCGAAAGTATGTTGGCAACCCGTCTTATGTTTTGAATTTCAGCACTGTTTAGTTTGATGGTGACTTGACTTATGATGTGGAGTCGGTGGTTATTCTGGGTCGGCAGGTTCGGAAGTTGAGGTAAAAGGATATAGCTTCAGTGAAGGTGCAGTGGAGAGGTCAGCCAGTCGAGGAGGCTACTTAGGAGACCGAGCGGGACATGCGGAGCAGATATCCACGCCTATTTGAGACTCCAGGTATGTTCCTAGACCCGTTCGAGGACGAACATTTGTTTAAGAGTGGGAGGATGTAACGATCCGGCCGGCAGTTTCGAGAGTTGTAGCCCTGTTCCCCTTTTTTTCTACTCATTTTTGTGCTTCATTGTTGTTTTATGACTTATCGGGTTAGTTGGTTCAGGTCCGGAGAGAATTCAGAGTGAATTGAGACACTTAGGGGTGGTTTGGTAGGAGGTATTAGAAAAAATAATGCAAGAATTACCTCTATGCATTACTAATACCTTGTTTGATACATTTTTTTAACATGTGTATAACTAATACTTGTATTAGTTATACATCATACTTGGTATTACCCTATGTACAAGTAATGCATAGAAAACCATGGCATTAGTAATACCAAGGCTACTAATCCATGCATTAGGTTGGTTAAAGACAAAATTATCCTTAAAGTCCCTTCAAGCATGAGAATATGGAGGGCATTTTTGTAAATAACTATTTTTCCTAAAATTTATGCAATGCATTATAAATTTAATACACCACACCAAACAGTAGATAAGGAATAATATCTGCATAACTAATGCTTGCATTATTAACCCATGCATTACTAATCCATGCATTACTAATACACCTTATTCCGCACTATTTTTATACAACCTACCAAACGATCCCTTAGTCTCTTAATTGAAAGCTTAAGTTGGAAAAAGTCGATCGGATGTCGACTTATGTATAAGCAACCTTGGATTTGAATTTTAATGGTTCTGTTAGCTCCGTTGGGTGATTCTACACTTAGGAGCGTGTCCGGATTGAGATTTGGAGGTCCGGAGTAAAATTAGTCCAGAAATGGCGAAAATTGGAATTGTGGGAAGTTTGACCAGGAGTGGACTTTTTTATATCGGGATCGGATTTCGATTACGGAAGTTGGAGTAGGCTTGTGGTGTCATTTGTGACTTGTGTGCAAAATTTGAGGTCAATCAGACGTGGTTTGATATGTTTCGACGTCGTTTGTAGAATTTGAAAATTTCAAAGTTCATTAGGCTAAAATCCGGGTGGAATTTGTGTTTTTGATGTTGTTTGAGGTGATTTTTGGATTTGGCTAAGTTCGCATGATGTTTTAAAACATGTTGGTATGTTTGGTTGAGGTCCCGGGGGCCTCGAGTTGATTTCGAGTGGTTAATGGACCAAGGTTTGAAGAAGAAGAATTGCTAAAGATTTGCAACTGCTGGTGTAATTGCACCAGCGGATTTAGAACGCATATGCGAGCTCGCAGAAGTGAGAAAGGGGCCGCAGAAGTGGCCAAGAAGAATTTGGGTAGAGGCCGCAGATGCGGGCATGTGGGTGCAGAAGCGCTTGCGCAGAAGCGGGAGGACGCGCACAGGTGCGATGGAATTTCCGCACCTGCAAAGGCGCAGATGCAGTCCAGGGCTCGCAGAAGCGGAGGCAGCTGGGCTAAGTGACTTCCGCAGATGCGGAGTTTTCACCGCAGAAGCGTATTTGGGATTGCATGTGCGATTTGACAAGGCAGAACATATAAACATAAGGGCTCACGATTTTCTTCATTTTCTAACATTTTGAGATCGGATTTAGGAGGTTTTTGAGAGAGCTTTTCCAAGAGAATTCTTGAGGTAAGATCCTTGTGTCCATTTTTCTTTAATAATTATGTTTACCCACTGAGTTACACCTAGTTGGTGAGTTTTTGAGGTGAAATTTGGGGGGTTTGAGGCTACGGATTTGGAGAGTTAATTTTGGAGATTTGAAAGGCGATTTGATGTCGTATTTTAATAATTTGGTATTGTTAGACTCGTGAGTGAATGGGCTTTCGGATTTTGTAACTTTTGTCAGATTTCGAGACGTGGGTCCAGGGCCGGCTTTTGACCAATTTCAGATTTTGGCTTATAATTTCGTATTTTTCTTATGGGATTGATTCCTTTAGTTCGTATTGATTGTATTGTACTGCTTGTGGCTAGATTCGGGATGTTTGGAGGCCGATTCTCGAGGCAAAGGCATAGTGGATTAGAGTTTTGTTCTGATTGAGGTAAGTAACAGTTTTAAATCTGGTCCTGAGGATATGAAACCCCGAATTTTGGTGTTATATGATTGTTTTGGAGGTGACGCACATGCTAGGTGACGGGCGTGTGGGCGTGTACCGTGGAAATTGTGACTTGGTCCATTCCGTGAAACTGCAAAGTTGAATAAACTTGTTGTTAGCTATATGCTCTTCATGTGTTATACAAACTTGACTGTGAATCATGTTAGAGACCATATTTAGGCTATGTATTAGTACTGTTGGGACCGTTAGAAATCGTGTTACATGTTGAATTACCTGCTAAATTCTATTTCTACTCAGTCTCATTTTTATTCGCATATCATATGCCAGTCTCTATTATTCTTGTTGATACATCATATTAATGTTGTTTGGGCTGATCTTCCTGATTTCTGAGAGCCCGAGAGACTAGAGTGATTGATGACCGAGTGAGGTTGAGGGCCTGATTATGAGGATATTTATGGGATCGGGCTGCATGCCACATCATGTTTTCATTGATTTATGCCATGATTGGCTTGATATAGCGCTTGGGCTGAAGGAGCCTCTCCGGAGTTTGTACACACCCCTAGTGAGCGCAGGTACCTACTAAGTGCGAGTGCCGAGTGCTAAGTGACTGTGAGGAATGAGTGGTTGTGAGAAATGAGTGATTGAGAGGTTGGAGTGAATGGGAGGACTAAGTGATTGTTACCCTGAGAGGTTGTATATGATTTCATTGTTGTTGCACATCTGTCACGACCCGAAATTTCCACCTTCGGACTGTGATGGTGCCTAACATTTCACTTGCTAGGCAAGCCAACGTTAGAATAATATTAACCATTTTAAAATAATTTTTAAATATATTAATAACAAGGAAACAAATGCGGAAGCAAAGTTTGAAATATAGTGAAATAATCCATAAAACAACGATGTCTAAATACCATTCCAGAATTGGTGTCACAAGTGCACGAGCTTCTAGAATAAATACAAATAAAGGTCTGAATAAAGTAAGGCTGTCTAGAAATAAACACACAACTAAAGTGAAATAGACGGGGACTTCAGAACTGCGGACGCCATGCAGTTATACCTCAAGTCTCCTCCGAGTAGCTGAAATCCGAGCAAAACTATAGCACGCCGCTGGGACCAACTCCAAAATATGCAGAAGAAGTGCAGAGTATAGTATCAGTACAACCGACCCCATGTACTTGTAAGTGCTGAGCCTAACCTCGACGAAGTAGTGACGAGGCTAAGGCGGGTCACTTACATTACCTGTACGCAATATTAGATACAACAATAATAATAGAAATAAATCAAGTAACTCATTTATAATAATTGAAGCCAACTCAGCAGTCATAACCAATTATCATTTCCATCAATTCAGTTGCATCGTGCAACCCGCTCTTACTATATATTCACACTCAATTCTGTTGCAGCGTGCAACCCGCTCTCACAATATATTCATATTAATCAAGTCTGTTGCGGCGTGCAACCCGATCCTCCAATATT
Organism: Nicotiana tomentosiformis; assembly: GCF_000390325.3. Lineage (NCBI taxonomy): Eukaryota > Viridiplantae > Streptophyta > Magnoliopsida > Solanales > Solanaceae > Nicotiana > Nicotiana tomentosiformis. The sequence goes on along the minus strand of NC_090820.1, from coordinate 5,055,302 downwards.
GACTTTTAATAAGTCTGTTATGGCGTGCAACCCGATCCTCCAATATTGACTTTTAATAAGTCTGTTGCGGCGTGCAACCCGATCCTCCAATATTCACTTTTAATAAGTATGTTGCGGCGTGCAACCCGATCCTCCAATATATTCATTATAATCAATCCTGTTGTGGCGTGCAACCCGCTACTCCAACATATTCATTTACCAATCAATTCTTATAGAAGAATTTCTCCAATAAACGCAACAATTAATATAAAATCGTAAGACAACAAGCATACAACAATTATAATTTAATTATGAAACAAACAATGACAATTAGCAATTTATTATAGAAATCAGGGAGAAAATAGGCAGTTTAATATTTAATATGCTAAATGTCAAATAACAATTAAAACACATAATTCAAATAACATGTAACAATTAATGAAGGAATTCAAAATTAATATTTTGACAAAGAATAAGAGAGAAACAATCATTATAATAATTAATTTATGATTAAAAACAATTTATGATTTTCAAGTAAACATGCAAATAATTAATTTGACGACGTATAGACACTCGTCACCTCGCCTATACGTCGTTTCCATGCAATTCACATAACAAACAATTTAAGGGTTCTATTTCCTCAAGTCAAGGTTAACCCCGACACTTACCTCGCTTTGCAAATTTCAATCAATTATTTAACCACAATTTTTCCTTTTAAATTTGCCTCCGAAAGCTTCAAATCTATTCATAAACAATTCAATATATTCAAAACTAATCATAGGAATTAATTCCATATGAATTTATTATTTTTCAGGATAAAAATCCAAAATTCATTAAAATATTCGGCAGTGGGACCCACATCTCAAATCCCGGAAAAACTCGCAAAATCCGAACACCCATTCCGATACGAGTTCAACCATACCAAATTTGTCCAATTCCGATAACAAATGGACCTTCAAATCTTAATTTTTCGTTTTTGAAAAGTTTTACAAAAATTCCAATTTCTTCCATCTAAATACCGAAATAAATGATGAATATAGACATGGATTTGTGAAATACAATCACTATATGATAAAGAACACTTACCCAGTTCAAAGTCGTGAAAATCCCCCTTGAAATCGTCCAAATCCGAGACTTAAAACTCAAAAATGAGTAAAAATGGCTAATACCTAATTTTATGTATTTTGCCCAGCATTTTCGCATTTGCGGGCTATATTTTCGCACCTGCGGTCTCGCATTTGCGAGACAAAGCTCGCATTTGCGAAGTAGGGCTGCCAGGCAAGGTTCCGCACCTGCGGACAAAATGTCGCACCTGCGACGTCCTCTTCTGCGCAAAGGGCCGCACCTACGAAGACCGCATCTGTGATGGAAGTCTCGCTTCTGCGAGCTCGCACCTGCGGTCAAATTTCCGTAGGTGCGATTACACCAGAACTCAAATTTTCAAATTTTGCTAAAGTCCAATTCTTGTTCCGATTTTGATCCGTTTCACTCTCGGGGTACTCGGGACCCCGCTCGAATATACCAACAAGTCTCGTAACATAATACAAACTGACTTGGGGTCTAAAATCACGTCAAACAACACAAAATTACAATTCACACCCCGATTCGAACTTTGAGTTTTAAACTTTCAATTTGAAAATCTCGTGCCAAAACATATTAAATGAATCCAGAATGACTTTAAATTTGGCACACAAGTCATAAATGACATAACAGAGCTGCTCAAATATCCAGAATCGGATTCCGACTCCGATATCAAAAAGTCAATCACGTGGTCAAACTTGGAACATTTAGCCTTTAAATTGCTAGTTCCGTTAAATGGTCATAACTTGAGCTAGGGACCTCCAAATTAAATTTTGGGCATACGCCCAAGTCCCAAATCACGATACGGAGTTATCGGAACTATCAAAATACCGATCCGGGTCTGTTTGCTAAAAATGTTGACTAAGGTCAACTCACTTGAATTTTAAAGCTCTATTTCCCATTTTAATCCATTTTTCACATAAAAACCTTCCAGAAAATTATACGGACTGCGCACGCAAGTCGAGGAATGATAAATGGTGCTTTTCGAGGTCTTAGAACACATAATTACTTATTAAATTTAAAGATGACATTTTGGGTCATCACATTCTCCTCCTCTAAAACAAACGTTCGTCCTCGAACGGAGTTAGAAAAAGTACCTGAGCTGGAGAAAAGGTGTGGATATTTACTCCGCATGTCCGACTCGGACTCCCAAGTAAATGCCTCTACCGGCTGACCTCTCCATTGCACCCGAACTGAAGGATAACTCTTTGACCTCAACTGTGGGACCTGCCGGGCTAGAATAGCCATCGGCTCCTCCTCGTAAGTCAAATCTTTGTCCAATTGGACTGAGTTGAAATCTAACACATGGGACGGATCTCCATAATATTTCCAGAGCATAGACACATGGAACACCGGATGAACCGCTGATAAACTATGTGGTAATGCAAGCATGTAGGCTACTTCACCCACCCTTTCAAGAATTTGAAAGGGTTCGATATACCTAGGGCTCAACTTGCCCCTCTTTCCGAACCTCATTACACCTTTCATAGGTGAAACCCGGAGCAATATTCGTTCTCCAACCATGAATGCAATATCACAAACTTTACGGTCGGCATAACTCTTTTTCCTTGACTGAGCTGTGCGAAGTCGATCTTGAATAATCTTGACCTTATCCAAGGCATCCTGAACCAAATCGGTACCCAACAACCGAGCCTCTCCCGGTTCAAACCTAACAACTGGCGGTCGACATCGCCTTCCGTATAATGCCTCATATGGAGCCATCTGAATGCTCGGCTAGTAGCTATTATTATAAGCAAACTCTGCAAGTGGTAAGAAATGATCCCAAGAACCTCCAAAATCTATAACACAAGCGCGAAGCATATCTTCCAATATCTGAATAGTGCGCTCTGACTGTCCGTCTGTCTGTGGATGAAATGATGTACTCAACTCCACCCGCGTGCCTAACTCACGCTGTACAACCCTCCAGAAATGTGAGGTAAACTGCGCACCTCAATCTGAAATAATAGACACGGGCACACCGTGAAGGCGAACAATCTTACGAATGTAAATTTCAGCTAACCTCTCTGAAGAATAGGGAAGTGGAAGTGGAATGAAATGTACTGACTTGGTCAACCTGTCCACAATAACCCAAACTGCGTCAAATTTTCTCCGAGTCCATGGGAGTCCAACAACAAAATCCATAGTGATACGCTCCCATTTCCACTCAAGAATTTCTAACTTCTGAAGCAAACCACCAGGTCTTTGATGCTCGTACTTAACTTGCTGACAATTCAGACACCGAGCTACATATGAAACTATATCCTTTTTCATTCTCCTCCACCAATAATGTTGCCGCAAATCTTGATACATTTTGGCGGTACCTGGATGAATAGAATACCTGGAACTGTGTGTCTCTTCAAGAATTAATTCACGAAGCCCATCCACATTAGGCACACAAATACGGCCCTGCATTTGCAGAACTCCATCTTCCCCCACAGCAACTTGTTTGGCATCATCGCGCCGCACCGTTTCCTTAAGGACAAGTAAATGAGGATCATCATACTGCCTCTCTCTGATGCGCTCATATAAAGAAGACCGAGCGACTGTACAAGCTAGAACCCGACTGGGTTCTGAAACATCTAACTTCACGAACTAGTTAGCCAAAGTCTGAACATCTGCAGCTAATGGCCTCTCACCAACCGGAATATACGCAAGACTGCCCATACTCACAACCTTTCTACTCAAAGCATCGGCCACCACATTGGCATTTTCGGGGTGATACAAAATGGTGATATCATAGTCTTTCAACAACTCCAACCATCTTCTCTGCCTCAAATTAAGATATTTTTGTTTGAACAGATACTGGAGGCTACGATGATCAGTAAATACCTCACAAGAGACACCGTAGAGGTAATGCCTCCAAATCTTCAGCGCATGAACAATGGCTGCCAATTCTAGGTCATGAACAGGATAATTCTTCTCGTGAACTTTTAACTGATGCGACGCATATGCAATTACCTTGCCATCTTGCATTAATACTGCACCAAGCCCAATATGAGATGCGTCACAATATACCGTATACGATCCTGAACCTATGGGTAATACCAATACCAGCGCCTAGTCAAAGCGGTCTTGAGCTTCTGAAAGCTCAACTCACACTCGTCTGACCATCTGAATGGGACACCTTTCTGGGTCAATCTGGTCAACGGGCTTGCTATAGATGAAAATCCTTCCACGAACCGACGATAATAACCTGCCAAACCTAGGAAACTCCGCATATCTGTAACCAAAGTAGGTCTAGGCCAATTATGAACAGCCTCAATCTTCTTAGGATCCACCTTTATGCCTTCTTCCAATACAACATGTCCCCAAAGGGCAACTGAGTCTAACCAAAACTCGCATTTGAAAATTTGGCATATAACAGATTATTCTTCAAGGTGTGAAGCACACTTCGAAGATGCTGCTCATGCTCCTCTCGACTGCTGGAGTAAATCAAAATATCATCAATGAATACAACCACAAAATAATCCAAATAAGGCTTGAATACTCGATTCATCAAATCCATAAATGCTGCTGGAGCATTTGTCAACCCAAATAACATCACTAGGAACTCGTAATGCCCATACCGAGTCCGAAAAGTTGTCTTAGGGACATCAGATGCCCTAATCTTCAACTGATGGTAACCAGATCTCAAATCAATCTTCGAAAATACCTTGGCACCCTGAAGCTGATCAAATAAGTCATCAATTCGTGGCAGCAGATATTTGTTTTTGATAGTGGCCTTGTTCAACTGCCGATAATCTATACACATCCGCATCAAGCCATTTTTCTTCTTTATCAATAATACTGGTGCACCCCAAGGCGAGACACAGGGTCTAATGAATCCCTGATCAAGCAAGGCTTGTAACTGCTCTTTCAACTCTGGCGGGGCCATATGGTATGGTGGAATAGAAATGGATTGATTGCCCGGAGCCAAATCAATACAGAAGTCAATATCTCTGTCGGGTGGCATCCCCGGCAGATCTGCAGGAAATACTTCCGAAAATTCACGAACAACTGGTACTGAGTCCATAGAAGGGACATCTGCATTGGGATCGCGAATATAAGCCAAATAGGCTAGACACCCTTTCTCTACCATACGCTGAGCTTTCATATAAGAAATAACCCTGCTAGCAGAATGGCCGGGAGTTCCTTTCCACTCTAACTGAGGTAACCCCGGCATAGCTAGGGTCACTGTCTTGGCATGACAGTCCAATAAAGCATGAAAAGGAGACAGCCAATCCATACCCAAGATGACATCGAAATCTACCATATCAAGAAGTAGAAGATCCACACTAATTTCAAGATTACCAATAGTAACCACACACGAACTGTAGACATGATCTACTATAATAGAGTCTCCCACCACTGTCGATACACACACAGAAGCACTCAAGGAATCATAAGGCACAAATAAATATGAAGCAAAATAGGAGGACATATAGGAATAAGTAGATCCTAGATCAAATAAAACTGAAGCATCTCTATGGCAAACTGGAATAATACCTGTGATCACAGCATCAGATGACTCGGCCTCAGGACTAGCTGGAAAAGCATAAAATCGGGGTTGGGGCTCACCACTCTGAACTGCATCTCTAGGATGGCCTCTAACTGGCTGGCCTCCACCTCTAATGGTCTGACCTCCACCTCTAATGGCCTGACCTCTACCTCTAACTGCCTGACCCCTACCTCTAGCTGGCTGAGCAGGCGATGAAGCAACCAGTGCCGGTATGATGGCACGAGAATCTTGCTGAGATCTGTTACTCGCCAATCTAGGGCAATACCTCCTGATGTGACCAATGTTCCCACACTCATGACACCCATCCTGATGCCATGACTACTGAAGCTGAAGTTGACCTAGATGGGTCGGATAACCACTGTAGTAACTCTGGAGTGGTGATGCACTGATAGGAGCTGAATGTGCACTGAATACCGGCTGCCCAGAGTAAGGCATAATAGGACCGTGACTCCCTGAAGCACCGGGAGATACATGAAGTGCTGAATGAAACGGTCTAGGAGGATGACCCCTACCAAAATTACCCTTGCCTCCAGATGAGGCACCACTGTAACCACCGAACTGAGGAGGCCTCTTATCGTACCTCTGCCATCTTTCCTATGCAAGAACCATCTCGATCCTCCTTGTGACATTAGCAGCCGCCTTAAAAGAAATCTCACTTACGGTCTCCTTGGCCATCTGAAGTCTGATAGGGTGAGTGAGTCCCTCAATGAACCTCCTCACTCTCTCTTCCTCCGTAGGTAGTAAAAGGAGAGCATGGCGGGCCAAATCCACAAAATGGGACTCATACTGAGTAACAGTCATACTGCCCTGCTATAGACGCTCGAATTGCGTGCGGAATTCCTCTCTCAATGTGATAGGGAGGAACTTCTTCAGAAATAGCTGAGAGAACTACTCCTAGGTAAGTGCAGGTGATAAGACTGGTCGGGTCAATGTGTAATCTCTCCACCATCTCTTAGCAGAACCCGTCATTTGGAATACAGCAAAATCAACCCCATTGGTCTCAACTATACCCATGTTCCGCAGCACCTCATGGCAGCGTTCAAGATAATCATGTGGTTCCTCAGAAGGTGTACCACTGAAGTGAACTGGAAAGAGGTTAGTGAACTTACCACTCTCAATAAGGCCTCAAAAGACATGGCGGCCCTATCAACGGTCTGTGCCGCAATAACTGGCTGAACTACCCCAACTGGCGGGGCTGCTGGACCTTGATTCTGGGGAGCCATCTGCTCCGGGGTGGGAGTAGTAGGAGTTTGTGCTCCTCCCCTAGCTTGTGAGACGGCTGGTGACACTAAAAATGTACCATTCTGGGACACACTCTCCATAAGACTCACCACTCGGACTAGAGCGTCCTGAAGCACTGGAGTGGCTATGAATCCTTCCGGGACCTGAACTGGTCTAACTGGTACATTCTGAACAGGGACTTCCTCCTGAAGGTCTATCTGAGGTTCTTTAACAGGTGCAGCTGCTCGAGCTCTGGACTGAGCTCTACCTCGGCCTCTGCCTCGGCCTCTAGCATGACCTCGGCCTCGACCTCTACCCCTGGCCATAGTTGCCACCGGGGGTTCTGGTCCCTGTCCATCGGTAGAAGTATTACGAGTTCTCACCATCTGCGAGAGAATAAGGATATAGCTTCAGTGAAGGTGTAGTGGAGAGGTCAGCTAGTCGAGGAGGCTACTTGGGAGACCGAGCGAGACATGCAGAGCAGATATCCACGCCTATTTGAGACTCCAGGTATGTTCCTAGACCCGTTCGAGGACGAACATTTGTTTAAGAGTGGGAGGATATAACGATCCGGCCGGCAGTTTCGAGAGTTGTAGCCCTGTTCCCCTTTTTTTTCTACTCATTTTTGTTCTTCATTGTTGTTTTATGACTTATCGGGTTAGTTGGTTCAGGTCCGGAGAGAATTCAGAGTGAATTGAGACACTTAGGGGTGAATTGGTAGGAGGTATTAGAAAAAATAATGTAAGAATTACCTCTATGCATTACTAATACCTTGTTTGATACATTTTTTTAACCTGTGTATAACTAATACTTGTATTAGTTATACATCATACTTGGTATTACCCTATGTACAAGTAATGCATAGAAAACCATGGCATTAGTAATACCAAGGCTACTAATCCATGCATTAGGTTGGTTAAAGACAAAATTATCCTTAAAGTCCCTTCAAGCATGAGAATATGGAGGGCATTTTTGTAAATAACTATTTTTTCTAAAATTTATGCAATGCATTATAATTTTAATACACCACACCAAACAGTAGATAAGAAATAATATCTGCATAACTAATGCTTGCATTATTAACCCATGCATTACTAATCCATGCATTACTAATACACCTTATTCCGCACTATTTTTATACAACCTACCAAACGACCCCTTACTCTCTTAATTGAAAGCTTAAGTTGGAAAAAGTCGATCGGATGTCGACTTATGTGTAAGCAATTTGAATTTTAATGGTTCTGTTAGCTCCGTTGGGTGATTCTACACTTAGGAGCGTGTCCGTATTGAGATTTGGAGGTCCGGAGTAAAATTAGTCCAGAAATGGCGAAAATTAGAATTGTGGGAAGTTTGACCAGGAGTGGACTTTTTGATATCGGGATCGGATTTCGATTACGGAAGTTGGAGTAGGCTTGTGGTGTCATTTGTGACTTGTGTGCAAAATTTGAGGTCAATCGGACGTGGTTTGATATGTTTCGACGTCGTTTGTAGAATTTGGAAATTTCAAAATTCATTAGACTTGAATCCGTGTGGAATTCGTATTTTTTTATGCTGTTTGAGGTGATTTTTGGATTCGACTAAGTTCGCATAATGTTTTAAGACGTGTTGGTATGTTTAGTTGAGGTCCCGGAGTCCTCGGATTGATTTCGAGTGGTTAACGGACCAAGGATTGAAGTTAAAGAATTGCTAAAGATTTGCAACTGCTGGTGTAAATGCACCAGCAGATTTAGAACGCATATGCGAGCTCGCAGAAGTGAGAAAGGGGCCGCAGAAGTGGCCAAGAAGAATTTGGGCAGAGGCCGCAGATGCGGGCATGTGGGCGCAGAAGCGCTTGCGCAAAAGCGGGAGGACGCGCACAGGTGCGATGGAATTTCCGCACCTGCAAAGGCTCAGATGCAGTCCAGGGCTCGCAGAAGCGGAGGCACCTGGGCTAAGTGACTTCCGCAGATGCGGAGTTTTCACCGCAGAAGCGTATTTGGGATTGCATGTGCGATTTGACTAGGCAGAACATATAAACATAAGGGCTCACGATTTTCTTCATTTTCTAACATTTTGAGATCGGATTTTGGAGGTTTTTGAGAGGGCTTTTCCAAGAGAATTCTTGAGGTAAGATCCTTGTGTCCATTTTTCTTCAATAATTATGTTTACCCACTGAGTTACACCTAGTTGGTCAGTTTTTGAGGTGAAATTTGGGGGGTTTGAGGCTACGGATTTGGAGAGTTAATTTTGGAGATTTGAAGTCGTATTTTCATAATTTGGTATTGTTAGACTCATGAGTGAATGGGCTTTCAGATTTTGTAACTTTTGTCAGATTTCGAGACGTGGGTCCGGGGCCGGCTTTTGACCAATTTCGGATTTTGGCTTATAATTTCGTATTTTTCTTGTGGGATTGATTCCTTTAGTCCGTATTGATTGTATTGTACTGCTTGTGGCTAGATTAAGGATGTTTGGAGGCCGATTCTCGAGGCAAAGGCATAGTGGATTAGAGTTTTGTTCTGATTGAGGTAAGTAACAGTTTTAAATCTGGTCCTGAGGATATGAAACCCCGAATTTTGGTGTTATATGATTGTTTTGGAGGTGACGCACATGCTAGGTGACGGGCGTGTGGGCGTGTACCGTGAAAATTGTGACTTGGTCCATTCCGTGAAACTGCAAAGTTGAATAAACTTGTTGTTAGCTATATGCTCTTCATGTGTTATACAAACTTGACTGTGAATCATGTTAGAGACCATATTTAGGCTATGTATTAGTACTGTTGGGACCGTTAGAAATCGTGTTACATGTTGAATTACCTGCTAAATTCTATTTCTACTCAGTCTCATTTTTATTCGCATATCATATGCCAGTCTCTATTATTCTTGTTGATACATCATATTATTGTTGTTTGGGCTGATCTTCCTGATTTCTGAGAGCCCGAGAGACTAGAGTGATTGATGACCGAGTGAGGTTGAGGGCCTGATTATGAGGATATTTATGGGATCGGGCTGCACGCCACATCATGTTTTCATTGATTTATGCCATGATTGGCTTGATATAGCGCTTGGGCTGAAGGAGCCTCTCCGGAGTCTGTACACACCCCTAGTGAGCGCAGGTACCTACTAAGTGCGAGTGCCGAGTGCTAAGTGACTGTGAGGAATGAGTGGTTGTGAGAAATGAGTGATTGTGAGGTTAGAGTGAATGGGAGGGCTAAGTGATTGTTACCCTGAGAGGTTGTATATGATTTCATTGTTGTTGCACATCTGTCACGACCCGAAATTTCCACCTTCGGACCGTGATGGCGCCTAACATTTCACTTGCTAGGCAAGCCAACGTTAGAATAATATTAACCATTTTAAAATAATTTTTAAATGTATTAATAACAAGAAAACAAATGCGAAAGCAAAGTTTGAAATATAGTGAAATAATCCATCAAACAACGATGTCTAAATACCATTCCAGAATTGGTGTCACAAGTGCACGAGCTTCTAGAATAAATACAAATAAAGGTCTGAATAAAGTAAGGCTGTCTAGAAATAAACACACAACTAAAGTGAAATAGACGGGGACTTCAGAACTGCGGACGCCATGCAGTTATACCTCAAGTCTCCTCCGAGTAGCTGAAATCCGAGCAAAACTATAGCACGCCGCTGGGACCAACTCCAAAATATGCAGAAGAAGTGCAGAGTATAGTATCAGTACAACCGACCTCATGTACTGGTAAGTGCTGAGCCTAACCTCGACGAAGTAGTGACGAGGCTAAGGCGGGTCACTTACATTACCTGTACGCAATATTAGATACAACAACAATAATAGAAATAAATCAAGTAACTCATTTATAATAATTGAAGCCAACTCAGCAGTCATAACCAATTATCATTTCCATCAATTCAGTTGCATCGTGCAACCCGCTCTTACCATATATTCACACTCAATTCTGTTGCAGCGTGCAACCCGCTCTCACAATATATTCATATTAATCAAGTCTGTTGCGGCGTGCAACCCGATCCTCCAATATTGACTTTTAATAAGTCTGTTATGGCGTGCAACCCGATCCTCCAATATTGACTTTTAATAAGTCTGTTGCGGCGTGCAACCCGATCCTCCAATATTGACTTTTAATAAGTATGTTGCGGCGTGCAACCCGATCCTCCAATATATTCATTATAATCAATCCTGTTGCGGCTTGAAACCCGCTACTCCAACATATTCATTTACCAATCAATTCTTATAGAAGAATTTCTCCAATAAACGCAACAATTAATATAAAATCGTAAGACAACAAGCATACAACAATTATAATTTAATTATGAAACAAACAATGACAATTAGCAATTTATTATAGAAATCAGGGAGAAAATAGGCAGTTTAATATTTAATATGCTAAATGTCAAATAACAATTAAAACACATAATTCAAATAACATGTAACAATTAATGAAGGAATTCAAAATTAATATTTTGACAAAGAATAAGAGAGAAACAATCATTATAATAATTAATTTATGATTAAAAATAATTTATGATTTTCAAGTAAACATGCAAACAATTAATTTGACGACGTATAGACACTCGTCACCTCGCCTATACGTCGTTTACATGCAATTCACATAACAAACAATTTAAGGGTTCTATTTCCTCAAGTCAAGGTTAACCCCGACACTTATCTCGCTTTGCAAATTTCAATCAATTATTTAACCATAACTTTTCCCTTTAAATTTGCCTCCGAAAGCTTCAAATCTATTCATAAACAATTCAATATATTCAAAACTAATAATAGGAATTAATTCCATATGAATTTATTATTTTTCAGGATAAAAATCCAAAATTCATTAAAATATTCGGCAGTGGGACCCACATCTCAAATCCTGGAAAAACTCACGAAATCCCAACACCCATTCCGATACGAGTTCAAACATACCAAATTTGTCCAATTCCGATAAAAAATGGACCTTCAAATCTTAATATTTCATTTTTGGAAAGTTTTACAAAAATTTCAATTTCTTCCATCTAAATACCGAAATAAATGATGAATATAGACATGAATTTGTGAAATACAATCACTATATGATAAAGAACACTTACCCAGTTCAAAGTCGTGAAAATCCCCCTTGAAATCGTCCAAATCCGAGACTTAAAACTCAAAAATGAGTAAAAATGGCTAATACCCAATTTTATGTATTCTGCCCAGCATTTTCGTATTTGCGGGCTATATTTTCGCACCTGCGGTCTCGCATTTGCGAGACAAAGCTCGCATTTGCGAAGTAGGGCTGCCAGGCGAGGTTCCGCACCTGCGGACAAAATATCGCAGCTGCAATGTCCGCTTCTGCGCAAAAGGGCCGCACCTGCGAAGACCGCATCTGCGATGGAAGTCTCGCTTCTGCGAGCTCGCACCTGCGGTCAAAATTCCGCAGGTGCGATTACACCAGAACTCAAAATTTCAAATTTTGCTAAAGTCCAATTCTTGTTCCGATAAATGGTGCTTTTCGAGGTCTTAGAACACATAATTACTTATTAAATTTAAAGATGACATTTTGGGTCATCACATTCTCCTCCTCTAAAACAAACGTTCGTCCTCGAACGGAGTTAGAAAAAGTACCTGAGCTAGAGAAAAGGTGTGGATATTTACTCCGCATGTCCGACTCGGACTCCCAAGTAGATGCCTCTACCGGCTGACCTCTCCATTGCACCCGAACTGAAGGATAACTCTTTGACCTCAACTGTGGGACCTGCCGGGCTAGAATAGCCATCGGCTCCTCCTCGTAAGTCAAATCTTTGTCCAATTGGACTGAGTTGAAATCTAACACATGGGACGGATCTCCATAATATTTCCAGAGCATAGACACATGGAACACCGGATGAACCGCTGATAAACTATGTGGTAATGCAAGCCTGTAGGCTACTTCACCCACCCTTTCAAGAATTTGAAAGGGTTCGATATACCTAGGGCTCAACTTGCCCCTCTTTCCGAACCTCATTACACCTTTCATAGGTGAAACCCGGAGCAATATTCGTTCTCCAACCATGAATGCAATATCACGAACTTTACGGTCGGCATAACTCTTTTTCCTTGACTGAGCTGTGCGAAGTCGATCCTGAATAATCTTGACCTTATCCAAGGCATCCTGAACCAAATCGGTACCCAACAACCGAGCCTCTCCTGGTTCAAACCTACCAACTGGCGATCGACATCGCCTTCCGTATAATGCCTCATATGGAGCCATCTGAATGCTCGGCTGGTAGCTATTATTATAAGCAAACTCTGCAAGTGGTAAGAAATGATCCCAAGAACCTCCAAAGTCTATAACACAAGCGCGAAGCATATCTTCCAATATCTGAATAGTGCGCTCTGACTGTCCGTCTGTCTGTGGATGAAATGATGTACTCAACTCCATCCGCGTGCCTAACTCACGCTGTACAACCCTCCAGAAATGTGAGGTAAACTGTGCACCTCAATCTGAAATAATAGACACGGGCACACCGTGAAGGCGAACAATCTTACGAATGTAAATTTCAGCTAACCTCTCTGAAGAATAGGGAAGTGGAAGTGGAATGAAATGTACTGACTTGGTCAACCTGTCCACAATAACCCAAACTGCGTCAAATTTTCTCCGAGTCCATGGGAGTCCAACAACAAAATCCATAGTGATACGCTCCCATTTCCACTCAAGAATTTCTAACTTCTGAAGCAAACCACCAGGTCTTTGATGCTCGTACTTAACTTGCTGACAATTCAGACACCGAGCTACATATGAAACTATATCCTTTTTCATTCTCCTCCACCAATAATGTTGCCGCAAATCTTGATACATTTTGGCGGTACCTGGATGAATAGAATACCTGGAACTGTGTGTCTCTTCAAGAATTAATTCACGAAGCCCATCCACATTAGGCACACAAATACGGCCCTGCATTTGCAGAACTCCATCTTCCCCCACAGCAACTTGTTTGGCATCATCGCGCCGCACCGTTTCCTTAAGGACAAGTAAATGAGGATCATCATACTGCCTCTCTCTGATGCGCTCATATAAAGAAGACCGAGCGACTGTACAAGCTAGAACCCGACTGGGTTCTGAAACATCTAACTTCACGAACTAGTTAGCCAAAGTCTGAACATCTGCAGCTAATGGCCTCTCACCAACCGGAATATACGCAAGACTGCCCATACTCACAACCTTTCTACTCAAAGCATCGGCCACCACATTGGCATTTTCGGGGTGATACAAAATGGTGATATCATAGTCTTTCAACAACTCCAACCATCTTCTCTGCCTCAAATTAAGATATTTTTGTTTGAACAGATACTGGAGGCTACGATGATCAGTAAATACCTCACAAGAGACACCGTAGAGGTAATGCCTCCAAATCTTCAGCGCATGAACAATGGCTGCCAATTCTAGGTCATGAACAGGATAATTCTTCTCGTGAACTTTTAACTGATGCGATGCATATGCAATTACCTTGCCATCTTGCATTAATACTACACCAAGCCCAATATGAGATGCGTCACAATATACCGTATACGATCCTGAACCTATGGGTAATACCAATACCAGCGCCTAGTCAAAGCGGTCTTGAGCTTCTGAAAGCTCAACTCACACTCGTCTGACCATCTGAATGGGACACCTTTCTGGGTCAATCTGGTCAACGGGCTTGCTATAGATGAAAATCCTTCCACGAACCGACGATAATAACCTGCCAAACCTAGGAAACTCCGCATATCTGTAACCAAAGTAGGTCTAGGCCAATTATGAACAGCCTCAATCTTCTTAGGATCCACCTTTATGCCTTCTTCCAATACAACATGTCCCCAAAGGGCAACTGAGTCTAACCAAAACTCGCATTTGAAAATTTGGCATATAACAGATTATTCTTCAAGGTGTGAAGCACACTTCGAAGATGCTGCTCATGCTCCTCTCGACTGCTGGAGTAAATCAAAATATCATCAATGAATACAACCACAAAATAATCCAAATAAGGCTTGAATACTCGATTCATCAAATCCATAAATGCTGCTGGAGCATTTGTCAACCCAAATAACATCACTAGGAACTCGTAATGCCCATACCGAGTCCGAAAAGTTGTCTTAGGGACATCAGATGCCCTAATCTTCAACTGATGGTAACCAGATCTCAAATCAATCTTCGAAAATACCTTGGCACCCTGAAGCTGATCAAATAAGTCATCAATTCGTGGCAGCAGATATTTGTTTTTGATAGTGGCCTTGTTCAACTGCCGATAATCTATACACATCCGCATCAAGCCATTTTTCTTCTTTACAAATAATACTGGTGCACCCCAAGGCGAGACACAGGGTCTAATGAATCCCTGATCAAGCAAGGCTTGTAACTGCTCTTTCAACTCTGGCGGGGCCATATGGTATGGTGGAATAGAAATGGATTGATTGCCCGGAGCCAAATCAATACAGAAGTCAATATCTCTGTCGGGTGGCATCCCCGGTAGATCTGCAGGAAATACTTCCGAAAATTCACGAACAACTGGTACTGAGTCCATAGAAGGGACATCTGCATTGGGATCGCGAATATAAGCCAAATAGGCTAGACACCCTTTCTCTACCATACGCTGAGCTTTCATATAAGAAATAACCCTGCTAGCAGAATGGCCGGGAGTTCCTTTCCACTCTAACTGAGGTAACCCCGGCATAGCTAGGGTCACTGTCTTGGCATGACAGTCCAATAAAGCATGAAAAGGAGACAGCCAATCCATACCCAAGATGACATCGAAATCTACCATATCAAGAAGTAGAAGATCCATAATAGTTTCAAGATTACCAATAGTAACCACACACGAACGGTAGACATGATCTACTACAACAGATTCTCCCACCGGTGTCGATACACACACAGAAGCACTCAAGGAATCATAAGGCACAACCAAATATGAAGCAAAATAGGAGGACACATAGGAATAAGTAGATCCTAGATCAAATAGAACTGAAGTATCTCTATGGCAAACTGGAATAATACCTGTGATCACAGCATCAGATGACTCGGCCTCAGGCCTAGCTGGAAAAGCATAAAATCGGGGCTGGGCCCCACCACTCTGAACTGCATCTCTAGGATGGCCTCTAACTGGCTGGCCTCCACCTCTAACGGTCTGACCTCCACCTCTAATGGCCTGACCTCCACCTCTAACTGCCTGACCCCTACCTCTAGCTGGCTGAGCAGGCGGTGAAGCAACCAGTGCCGGTATGATTGCATGAGAATCTTGCTGAGATCTGTTACTCGCCAATCTAGGGCAATACCTCCTGATGTGACCAATGTTCCCACACTTATAACACCAATCCTGATGCCGTGACTACTGAAGCTGAAGTTGACCCAGATGGGCCGGATAACCACTGTAGTAACTCTGGAGTGGTGATGCACTGATAGGAGCTGAATGTGCACTAAATACTGGCTGCCCAGAGTAAGGCATAATAGGACCGTGACTCCCTGAAGCACCGGGAGATACATGAAGTGCTGAATGAAACGGTCTAGGAGGATGACCCCTACCAAAATTACCCTTGCCTCCAGACGAGGCACCACTGTAACCACCGAACTGACGAGGCCTCTTATCGTACCTCTGCCATCTTTCCTGTGCAAGAACCATCTCGATCCTCCTTGCGACATTAGCAGCCACCTGAAAAGAAATCTCACTTCCGGTCTCCTTGGGCATCTGAAGTCTGATAGGGTGAGTGAGTCCCTCAATGAACCTCCTCACTCTCTCTCCCTCCGTAGGTAGTAAAAGGAGAGCATGGCGGGCCAAATCCACAAAACGGGACTCATACTGAGTAACAGTCATACTGCCCTGCTGTAGACGCTCGAATTGCTTGCGGAATTCCTCTCTCAATGTGATAGAGAGGAACTTCTTCAGAAATAGCTGAGAGAACTACTCCTAGGTAAGTGCAGGTGATACGACTGGTCGGGTCAATGTGTAATCTCTCCACCACCTCTTGGCGGAAACCGTCATCTGGAATACAGCAAAATCAACCCCATTGGTCTCAACTATACCCATGTTCCGCAGTACCTCATGGCAGCGTTCAAGATAATCATGTGGGTCCTCAGAAGGTGTACCACTGAAGTGAACTGGAAAGAGCTTAGTGAACTTACCACTCTCAATAAGGCCTCAAAAGACATGGCGGGCCTATCACCGGTCTGTGCTGCAACAACTGGCTGAACTACCCCCAACTGGCGGGGCTGCTGGAGCTTGATTCTGGGGAGCCATCTGCTCCGGGGCGGGAGTAGTGGGAGTTTGTGCTCCTCCCCTAGCCTGTGAGACGGCTGGTGATACTAAAAATGTACCATTCTGGGCCACACTCTCCATAAGACTCACCACTCGGACTAGAGCGTCCTGAAGCACTGGAGTGGCTATGAATCATTCCGGGACCTGAACTGGTCCTACTGGTACATTCTGAACAGGGACTTTCTCCTAAAGGTCTATCTGAGGTTCTTTAACAGGTGCAGCTGCTCGAGCTCTGGACTGAGCTCTACCTCGGCCTCTAGCATGACCTCGGCCTCGACCTCTACCCCTGGCTATAGTTGCCACCAGGGGTTCTGGTCCCTGTCCATCGGTAGAAGTATTATGCGTTCGCACCATCTGCGAGAGAATAAGGATATAGCTTCAGTGAAGGTGTAGTGGAGAGGTCAGCCAGTCGAGGAGGCTACTTGGGAGACCGAGCGGGACATGCGGACAAAATCGCACGACAAAATAAGAAAGAAGTGATATTGTTCCTAAACTTCATAGCCTCTGAGAGATAAGTACAGACGTCTCCGTACCGATCCTTCAGACTCTACTAAGCTAGCTCGTGACTCGTGAGACCTATGTAACCTAATGCTTTGATACCAACTGTCACGACCCGAAATTTCCACCTTCGGACCGTGATGGCACCTAACATTTCACTTGCTAGGCAAGCCAATGTTAGAATAATATTAACCATTTTAAAACAATTTTTAAATGTATTAATAACAAGAAAACAAATGCGGAAGCAAAGTTTGAAATATAGTGAAATAATCCATCAATCAACGGTGTCTAAATACCATCCCAGAATTGGTATCACAAGTGCACGAGCTTCTAGAATAAATACAAATAAAGGTCTGAATAAAGTAAGGATGGCTGGAAATAAACACACAACTAAAGTGAAATAGACGGGGACTTCAGAACTACGGACGCTATGCAGTTATACCTCAAGTCTCCTCCGAGTAGCTGAAATCCGAGCAAAACTATAGCACGCCGCTGGGACCAACTCCAAAATTTGCAGAAGAAGTGCAGAGTATAGTATCAGTACAACCAACCCCATGTACTGGTAAATGCTGAGCCTAACCTCGACGAAGTAGTGACGAGGCTAAGGCGGGTCACTTACATTACCTGTACGCAATATTATATACAACAACAATAATACAAATAAATCAAGTAACTCATTTATAATAATTAAAGCCAACTCAGCAGTCAGAACCAATTATCATTTCCATCAATTCAGTTGCAGCGTGCAACCCGCCCTTTACCATATATTTACACTAAATTCTGTTGCAGCGTGCAACCCGCTCTCACAATATATTCATATTAATCAAGTCTGTTGCGGCGTGCAACCCGATCCTCCAATATTGACTTTTAATAAGTTTGTTGCGGTGTGTAACCCGATCCTCCAATATTGACTTTTAATAAGTCTGTTGCGGCGTGCAACCCGATCCTCCAATATTGACTTTTAATAAGTCTGTTGCGGCGTGCAATCCGATCCTCCAATATATTCATTATAATCAATTCTGTTGTGGCGTGCAACCCGCTCCTCTAACATATTCATTTACCAATCAATTCTTATAGAAGAATTTCTCCAATAAACGCAACAATTAATATAAAATCGTAAGACAACAAGCATACAATAATTATAATTTAATTATGAAATAAACAATGAAAATTAGCAATTTATTATAGAAATCAGGGAGAAAATAGGTAGTTTAATATTTAATATGCTAAATGTCAAATAACAATTAAAATACATAATTCAAATAGCATGTAACAATTAATGCAGGAATTTAAAAATTAATATTTTAACAAAGAATAAGAGAGAAACAATCATTATAATAATTAATTTATGATTAAAAATAATTTATGACTTTCAAGTAAACATGCAAACAATTAATTTGACAACGTATAGACACTCGTCACCTCGCTAATACGTCGTTTACATGCAATTCACATAATAAACAATTTAAGGGTTCTATTCCCTCAAGTCAAGGTTAACCCCGACACTTACCTCGCTTTGCAAATTCCAATCAATTATTCAACAACAACTTTTTCTTTTAAATTTGCCTCCGAAAGCTTCAAATCTATTCACAAATAATTTAATATATTCAATACTAATCATATGAATTAATTTCATATGAATTTATAATTTTTTCGGATAAAAATCTAAAATTTATTAAAATATTCGGTAGTGGGACCCACATCTCAAATCCCGAAAAAACTCACGAAATCCGAATACCCGTTCCTATATGAGTTCAACCATACCAAATTTTTTCAATTCCGATATCAAATGGACCTTCAAATCTTAATTTTTGTTTTTGAAAAGTTTTACAAAAATTTTCATTTCTTCCATCTAAATCTGAAATAAATGATAAATATAGACATGGATTTGTGAAATACAATCACTATATGATAAAGAACACTTACCCAGTTCAAAGTCGTGAAAACCCCCCTTGAAATCGCCCAAATCCAAGACTTAAAACTCAAAAATGAGTAAAAATGGCTAAGACTCGATTTTATGTATTCTGCCCAGTATTTTCGCATCTGCGGGGTATATTTTCGCACCTGCAGTCTCGCATTTGCGAGACAAAGCTCGCATTTGCGAAGTAGGGCTGCCATGCGAGGTTTCGCACCTGCGGACAAAATGTCGCACCTGCGATGTCCGCTTCTGCGCAAAGGGCCGCACCTGCGAAGACCGCATCTGCGATGGAAGTCTCGCTTCTACGAGCTCGCACTTGCGGTCAAAATTTCGCAAGTGCGATTACACCAGAACTCAAAATTTTAGATTTTGCTAAAGTCCAATACTTGTTCCGATTTCGATCCGTTTCACTCTCGGGGTACTCGGGACCCCGCTCGAATATACCAACAAGTCCCATAACATAATAGGAACTGACTCGGGGTCTAAAATCACGTCAAACAACACTAAAATTATAATTCACACCCCGATTCGAACTTTGAGTTTTAAACGTTCAATTTGCAAATCTCGTGCCAAAACATATTAAATGAATCCGAAATGACTTCAAATTTGGCACACAAGTCATAAATGACATAACAGAGCTGTTCAAATTTCCAGAATCGGATTCCGGCTCCGATATCAAAAAGTCAACCTCGTGGTCAAACTTGGAACATTTAGCCTTTAAATTGCTAGTTCAGTTAAATGGTCATAACATGAGCTAGGGACCTCCAAATTAAATTTCAGGCATACGTCCAAGTCCCAAATCACGATACAGAGTTACTGAAACTGTCAAAATAACGATCCGGGTCCGTTTGCTTAAAATATTGACTAAGGTCAACTCACTTGAATTTTAAAGCTCTATTTTCCATTTTAATTCATTTTTCACATAAAACCTTTCCAAACAATTATACGGACTACGCACGCAAGTCGAAGAATGATAAATGGTACTTTTCGAGGTCTTAGAATACAGAATTACTTATTAAATTTAAAGATGATATTTTGGGTCATCACAACATCGTTGCCATACTTCACTGTTTGTTTTTAAAAAAAACTTCTGAAGGATACTTTAACTGGTTTTTACTTGAATTTGGCACGAATAAACTAATTTGACTAAATTTGCTGGATTTGAAAGCATGTCTATTTTTCTTGTTGAGACTACTGAAAATGAATTATAACTGTGTAGCTCGTCACTATCTTTCAGTTCCTTATTTATTATTGTTATTTACTGTGTTGGTTGTACTCACGCTACACCCTGCACTTCGTGTGCAGATCCAGGAGTTTTTGGACGCGGTGAGTGTTGATATTTCACGTAGCTGACCGTTGGAGATATCAAGGTAGCTGCCTTGCGTTCGCAGTCCCTGATTCTCCTTCCTTATCCTTTCTTTCGTTGTATTTGGATCCAAACTATTACAGTCGTTTCATTTCTAGACTGATTATGTATAGATGCTCATGGCTTAGTGACACCTCGACATTGGAAGCTATTTTCGCACTTGTATTTTGGGTTTTATCCCCTGATTATGAAAACCTGCCTATTTCAAATGTCTTGATTTACTTTTCTGTTAACTATTGAAAGTATTTGAGAAATGACGGCTTGCCAGTACCATCGATAGGTGCCATCACGACAGGTTAGGATTTGGGTCGTGACACCATGAAGTGCAATTTTGTTTTTTAACTCATGTATGATCATTGTTGCGGCAAAGGTATTCGAGGAGAAAAATGATCATGTAAATGATGCAAAAGACTTGGACTTTGGAGGATTCAGAGGCAGATTTGGAGGAGGAGATGGAGGAAACCCTGGCGGCGGCAATGGTGGTTTTGGAGGTTATCCAGGAGGAGGATATGGTGGATTTCCTTGGTGGAGGTTATAGCGGAGGGAACAAGGAGGATATAATGGTGGCAATAGTTATGGATGATGGCCTCACAACTAATTACTAAAATTAGGAACATATATCAAGAATATCAAGGTGGCTAATTAATTAAATACGAAGTTTTAGTAGTACTCCTCCGTGAGTTACTTTTCCTCCGTGAGTTACTTTCCGGTCTGTTACAAAATAAAGGACATATTTCTAAATTTGAAAATAATTCAACTTTAAACTCTTCATTTTACCCATTTAACTCTTAATGAAAATTTTTATAACCACACAAATGTCATGGCCCAACAAAGCTTTTACCCCTTAAATTTTTTAAGATCACAAGTTTCAAAAACCTTCTTCTTCTTTCTTAAACTCCGTGTCAAGTCAAACTATCTTATCTAATTGAAACAGAGGGAGTAGTAAAGTATAATGTAGTAGTTTTATTGTTGGAAGTATAAATAAAAGTTAGTATCATTAATAATCTTCGATGATATAGCTCCAACTATGTATACATATGGCTCGCAGTCATCCATGGCAAGAACTTAGCTCCTTCTGCGGTATTTGTAGGGATTCTCATGTTTTTTTTATAGAGCAGGTAAAGCTTTTTTCGGAAGGTCACTTTATTTCATTAATAGAAGTGTATGTTTATTTTTATTTTAAAAATTCAAATAAACTTAACTTTTTTTATAGAAACAAAAATATTAATTTAATACCCGACCCAACCAAGCACAGGTATTTAACAAAATAATATTTATTTGTAAATGCATGTGCACATATTCTTTATCATTATTGAGTATATTCTTAATCAAATGTATATGGACACGAAATTAAAATGCCCATAAGATTGCTTTAGGTCACCGACGTGGGACTTCCCCACATGGATAACAAACTAATTCTTACAATAAACAAAAATCACAGCCATTCTGATAATCTATTGTGATTCTAAATTCTAAATTCTAAATTTGCTTTTATGAATGGATATTCATGTCATGTTTCTCTATTTATATATGATAACTTAGTTAAACCTGACTTTTTTCGTGTACTTGTACTATTGTTGTCCACGTGTTTAAGTAAAATGACGAATCATCAAATCAAAAAAACAAAAATGGTTACAAGTACAAACTAAAAATAAAGTTAAAACTGAATATTACATTGTTGATATTCAACACAGGAGCCCAACTGTAGCCTAAACGCCTAAACACCAATACTTTGTTAGGTATATATCCTCTTATAACCCTAATAAATAATTTTAATGAAAAGGGGAACTCAAAATTAAACTACCAAGTTAGAAGATGCTTTTATCGTTGTCATACTTATACACATCATGAGTGTTAGTCTAATATATTAGTTGTGCTATGAATCATGTTTTATTCTTCAGTAACATGGCAATAACATGATAAAAAATTTGTCTGCAAAATATTTACATTAAATTATATTAACTTATCATGATTAAGTAATTTAATATTTGTATTAAGTGGCAACCAATTAATGTATGAAAGAATACTCTTTAATAACGAGATTATTTTACCCAATATTGGTAACCAAACATGCCCTAAGACTCTTATTATAGAAATACAAAAAGAAAAAAGTTTCTTTTGTATTTATCGTTTCAGGAAAACAAAAGCGATGAAAACTGAATGAGTGTTTATTTATCTTTTCTTTTCTTTTTTCCTGTTTCGTTGTCGCTCGTATTTTAGAAGACTTTTCTTGAGTTATAAAGCAAATGAAGAGAGTTATCGGTACCGATACGGATTGTGGTTGAGTTACAAATATTTATTCATCTTTAATTAGAGATTTCAAGTTCAAGTTCAGAATATGAATTCATTTTCGTTAGGAAGCAACGAAGCGCTTTACCCGTCAAAATAGAAATTTCAATATGAATTTAAATTTAATCGAGCCCAAATATACATACCGAACACTAAGTGAAAAATCAGGAAAAAAAGAAGAAAAAAGAAGTTGTCCCTCTTGTTTGACTTGAAACATATAAAGAGTCATTGGGTACGTCATTTAAGTCTTGGGTATTGAACAGATCAAAAGAGTATATATGCACCACTATTTTTAGATATTTTAGGATAAGGTAGTCCTACAAGTTGAGCAAACATAAAAATTCTTTATTGCATGATTTTCCAGTAATATATCAATATTCAATGTATTATGATATTATCACCCCACAAGTTCTGTCGTCTCCCCTGATGCCCTTTGTGTTTAGATATCTTACGATTGAATTATTACATACCTATAACCAATAAGGGTCGTGATAGTATGATCGGTAATTACTTTTTCATTCTTAATTAAGAGTTTTAGTTCGAATTCTAAATATAGAGTAGTCTTTATTAAAAAATATTTTCAATGCATAATATTTCGGCTCAAATTTAATTTTAATCAAGCCCTCTAAGTACTAGATACCGGGTAAAAATTAACCCCCGCAAAAAAGGGAAGATACCTTCACGTTTTATTTTTAAGTTATTTTAATTTAATATTCTTTGATATAGTTACCATACATCCTTTTTTTTAGTTTGGTTTGTAGGTCGGTGTACGTAAGCCATTTGGTCATATTGATGCGTTCTAAGGACAAGGTTTAATAAATGGCTAACCATTAATATGGATAATGGACCCGTAGACATAAGGTTGAGAAGAAGCACAAAAAAAAAAGAATAATAAATAAATATAATAATAATAATAAAGGTTGAGAAGACTTTTGCAGTTTGAGCCATGATTTCTGACTAATACGTACTCAGCGGAATAGAGTCAATCTTTAGTAAATATACATAAAATAAAAAAATTTATCTAGCAATACAATCTAATTTATTAGTGAATGAGTATCGCTTGACACTCTTTGGTTGACCGTGATTCCACCACTATACGTGGAGTATCTTTTTTTTTCTTTTCCCACGGTGTTCATATCAGATTGGAACACCTCTATAGAGATAAAGTCGTTTTTTATTAAAGGCGATTTCATTCTTAAGTTCAAACTCATAAATTTTTAATTAGAAATAAATATATTAAAATTATATTATTTACGTAATTGATATAAATGGCGTCTGTGAATGCAAGTTGGGAAAAGGCCAAATATGAACAGCCTTTGATAAGTCAACAGATAAGTAATTGTTTGACATCTTCTACTGCATTATCTGTTTCTTCACTCATGTTTTAATTTGTAGGCCAGCAACCCCTTGCACGTGGTTTCACTCTTCCAGTTCTCTCTCAAATACTTATTCTTGGCACAAAATACTTTTTATGCCATAAAAGTTATTTTCTCCGTTTCAATTAAAATAATATAAGTTGATTTGACACAAAATTTAAGAAATAGTCAAAAAAATTTAAGGGACAAAAGCTTTGTGGACGCAACATTTGTATAGCTCTAAAAGTTTCTCATTAGAATAAAGTGAGTAAAATAAAAAGTTTAAAGTTAAATTACTTTTAAATATAGAAATATATTATTCTTTTTCGAACGAATTAATAAGAAAAATATATTATTTAAATTGGAACGAAAAGTGTGTAATATATATATTAGTCCTACCAGGGAGCGCAACTTAAGGTAGAACATTATAATAAACTAATCTTGACCTAGATTATTTGACAATCCATTCTTAGATCAGGTTCTTAATTTCTTTGGACTGTGAAAATATTTTCTTTGTTTGACAATTAATCTTGACCTGAATTTTAAATTAGCCGTTCAGAAATTCAGGACACTTAGTCATGAATTTTAAATTAACAGCTCAAAAATTCAGGACACTAATAAGTCCTAAATTTTCAAATTCAGGATACCTAATCCTGAAGTTTGGGTGAATTGATTAATCTTTAAATACATTGTAAATTATGAATATATTTTAAATAACCTGCTTAAAAGTGACTATTGTTGCATTTCGCCCGGCTTCGCGTTCACTCTCTTTACTGCCACTTGTAGACCGGGTTTCTTCGTATCCTTTGGTCCACACAATAATGTACATTTTCCCTCACGCGTCCTAGTATACCCTTCCCTTTAACTATTTATGCATTCAAATCTTACTATAAATAGAACCCAAGATTACATAAGTTTCTTCATCCCTTAATTTCAAAAGTATCATTACTAAGCTTTGAACAAAAGAGAAAACATGGGTTCTAAGGCATTTCTGTTTCTTGGCCTTTGTTTGGCTATTTTTTTCCTGATAAGCTCTGAGGTTGTAGCTGCGGAGTTGGCTGAGACTTCCAACTGTAAGCTTACTTTCATTTTACTCTGAAAAAATAAAAATCTCTTATCTCATTATTTGGTATAGGGTTTAACTAATTATATCTGCTGAAACTTTAAAATAATTGTACGCTATTAGTATATTTTAAGTTTTTAACATGTTGTAACATTAAACATTCTTTAACCTTTCAAATTAGTGTTTATCAGCTAGTAAAGCTTAATTTGAATTCCACATAGAGCTAGTAGATGAGTTACACTTTTGTATTTACTAACGCTTTAGCTTGATCATAATTCTTATTATATACTCTCACTATTTTATTTTATGTGTCTTAATTTGACTGGATACGAAGTTAACTTTTGAATCTTGTGATCTTAAACTAAAGTTGTATAAAAACATACCAAAAATGTCATTTGAATCAGAGGCGGATCTAGGATTTGTAGTCACTATTTTAATGCAAACCAACCAATGGTGAAGGAGATTGAATTAGGGTGTACGTTTATTCGATTCGATCCGTTTTGGATTAATTTGGTTCGGTTCAGTTCGATCCATTTAATTCTGTTCAATTTGAAAGATTTTGTAATGCATAAATAAATATGTGAATGAATATGTGATACGCTTCTTCAATCTACGGATGACTGATTAATATTATGTCTTTACTGCAACACTCTAGAATAAGTAACATTAGATGGGTAAAAAAAAAAGATGATTAAATTACATCCAAATAAAATTTGAAGATCCGGAAAAAAATAAAGGAAGCAGATATACAATTTAAATAAATAATAAAATGGGATTGTACCAAACAATGAACAACAAAGATGTGATTTCAAGGCTTCAACCATGGCACCTACGGTCATTTTGTGACATGGTGTGCCACACTTAGTTTATGTAGGATATTTTGAGGAAACTACTAATATAAATATATAACATTTTATTCGAGTGATCGGGTTGCGTGCCACCTCCAACCTCATGCATAAATTCGCCCCTGATTTGAATCTTATAGTATTAAACATGTGTTGTATAAGGAGAGTCATAAAGGGTAAAAATGAGAATGTTGGAACTTAAAACTTACTTATTGGTTAAATATAGAAAGAGTATTTATTTTAAAATATAATAAAAAGGAAAGAACGACACATAAATTGAAACATATGAAATACTATGTTTTAATTTTCATAATAGATGCAGCAATGAAATTGGATAACGAGAATGGAGTATATGTTGACGGACGTGGCGGATACAATGGCGCTGGCAGTGATGGATATTATGGTGGTGGTCGCGGCCGTGGTGGTGGTGGTTATAAACGTAGAGGATGCCGCTATGGTTGCTGTAGGAAAGGTTACAATGGTTGCAAAAGGTGTTGTTCCTACGCAGGTGAGGCCATTGATAAAGTCACTGAAGCCCAGCCTCACAACTGATCATTATGTGTAATATATAAAGAGTTTAAGTTATATATGCAGTTAGTGTATATAACTTGACAAGATGTAATAATCTTGCTCTTTTAGACCTTGCTTGTAACAAGCATGAATAAAGCCATTCGGTTCTTATGGATGGTTGGTCATGTAATGTTTTGTTGTACAATATATTGTGATAATATATTTCCATATTGTTTATTTTCTTCAAATTTAGAGTAGACTATTTTATGAATCCTACAACTCTCTTTTAGTTCTGCCCGCGAATTTACAATTCAAGTAGAGATGGGGCTACAATACAGCTAATGGGTTCTGGTCGAACTTAGTAACTTTGGTCCATATTCAATATATTTATTGTATGAAAATTATCAAATATGTACAAACTATTAATATAAAATAAAATAACTTAAAGAGACTAAAAATCTCGAACCCGCAAAACTTCAAATTCCGGCGCCACCTTTAAACATCCAAACCACACTAAATTATCAAAAAGGGAGAAATAAGCAGATCCACTATTTATGTTTGGAGAATAATTAGAAAACAAAAAAGCTAGGTGTATATTAGACGGCGCAATCATATTATTTGCAATAGAAAATTTATCAAATTGAGCAATAAAAGTTTCACGTACTTTAGTTAGTGTCTGTTCCTGAAACTTTTTTTCAAGTTGTCTTTGTAATATATTTTGATTTTCTATTATAACCAAATTAGAATGGCAAGACTTACGCGATGTTCCAAAATTGAGTATTATCCTCGTGATCTCTCTCTCGAAATGAGAATTTTACTTACGGGATGTTGAATGGGATTAAGCTAAATTAACCATTTCAAAGTTTAGTTGGGTTTGATGGGCTGAATCGAGATTAGTTAAATAATGAGTAATAACTTAAATAGCCATTGGTTCATAAATAGCCAACAAATATAATTAATGTATAATATATGAGTATTGGCTTGGAACTATAAATTTTTTTAACCGAGTGGCAAAATATACCTCCCTCTTAAAAATAATGAGTGATAGTCTAATGTCACGATCCGAAATTCCCCCCTTCGGGATCGTGATGACGCCTAATATTTCACTAGGCAAGCCAACGTTAAAATAATCTTAACTATTTTTAAGCAAATTAAATTAAACAGAAGTCAATTAATGAAATAAAGTGCGGACGACCATAACTACCGAATTATCACAATACATCCCCGAATCTGGTGTCACGATTGCACGAGCTATTAGAATAATACAAATAAAGGTCTGAATAAAATTCAAACTGTATGAAAGATAATACACAACTAAGATAAGATAGAAGGAGACTTCAGAACTGTGAACGTTGTGCA
This sequence comes from Nicotiana tomentosiformis, assembly GCF_000390325.3. Lineage (NCBI taxonomy): Eukaryota > Viridiplantae > Streptophyta > Magnoliopsida > Solanales > Solanaceae > Nicotiana > Nicotiana tomentosiformis. The sequence continues at coordinate 5,027,104 of NC_090820.1, read as the reverse complement.
GTTATACCTCAAGTCTCCTATGAGTAGCTGAATCCGAGCAAGTCTATGGTACGCCATTGGGACCAACTCTAAAATCCGCACAAGAAGTGCAAAGTGTAGTATGAGTACAACAGATCCCATGTACTCCGTAAGTGTCGAGCCTAACCTCGACGAAGTAGTGACGAGGCTATGACAAAACACATACGTAAACAACTTGTGCAAGTATATACAGATACGAAGCAATAATAATACAATAAATAATAACTTATAAATTGGGAGGGGATATTTGAAGGGGAATGATATAATAATTTCAGAAAGAGAAGTATTACTTAGCAGCCAATTAATTCATCAACAATAAAATGAGCAACTGATAATATGAAAATAGCACGGCACCACCCTTCGTGCTTTTACTCTCATTCCTCCCATAAACTGATAAATAAATAATAATAATTGGCACGGCATCACCCTTCGCGCTTTAACTCTCTTTTGGCACGGCATCATCCTTCGTGCTTTTATACTCTCTGAAAATGGCACGGCATCACCCTTCGTGCTTTTACACTCAAAAATGACACGGCAACACCCTTCGTGCTTTTACACTCTTTCTCACCACGATAATGATAGTATAATTAATAAAAATGGCACGGCATCACCCTCGTGCTTTTACACTCTTTCTCGCCATATTCAACAATAATTAAATTAATAAAAATCTCATGAATAATGATCAAATAATCAATAATAAACTTAAGCAGAAATATCTTAATTAATTAAGCAATTATTCAAAATGAAATAAATTCCTTCAACATGCTTTAACTCAACCACAACACATAAGTACTCGTGCCAATCCGGACTTACTCGGGGAATAAACTTAAGCAGAAATATCTTAATTAATTAAGCAATTATTCAAAATGAAATAATTAAGCAGAACTCGTGCCAAATCATATTAAACGAATCCGCAATGATTTTAAATTTGGCACACAAGTCATAAATGCCATAACGGAGCTATTTCAATTTTCAGAATCTCAATCCGAGTCTGATATCAATAAAGTCAAATCCGCGGTTAAACTTTGGAAATCTTTAGCCTTTAAATTTCTAGTTTCCGTTAAATGGCCATAATTTGAGCTAGGGACCTCCAAATTAAATTCCGGGCATACGTTCAAGTCCCAAATCATGATACGGACCTATCGGAGCTGTCAAAATACTGATCCGAATCTGTTTGCTCAAAATGTTGACTGAAATTAACTCAGTTAAGTTTTAAAACTCTATTTCACATTTTAATCAATTTTTCATATAAAAACTTTCCGAAAAATTATACGGACTGCGCACGCAAGTCGAAGAATGATGAATAGTACTTTTCGAGGTCATAGAACACGGAAATAAATGTTTAAATTAAAGATGACATTTTGGGTCATCACACCTAATCCATCCAACTCTAACCAAATTTTAGTTTCTTTATTTGTTTTCTTATAACTTGTTTGATTACAAAACAAAACTAATTAAAAAATCTTTGTTATAATTATCTAACATATCAAACAAAAAATATTATTATTTAATATTTTGACAATTAGACCAAACTAGCTTAACTTTTACTACAAGTCTTTTAGACAGGTTAATTTGGGATATCATGCCCGGCCGAACCTGCTTGCTTGCCATATCATTATGGACTAATTTTGATAATCCCCTAATGTTATCGTGTGGGGTAAAGTACATAAATAGCCCTTAAAAAGCAGATGGTCTTAAAATTTTATCCCCACTTGCCCCATGGGCATAACTTTAAGTTTAATAAATGTTGCCTCACGTCAGGTGTAACAATTTTAACTTTAGAGTTTCAAATTCTACCAATGGGACAAGCAGGGGTCAAAAGTAAAACATCACCCAAAAAAGGTTATATTTCTACAATTATTTGGGGGATGGGGGGAGGGGTGTCACGACCCAAAAATCATAAGCTGTCGTGATGACACCTATCTCAATACTAGGCAAGCCGACAACCTCAATAACCGCAATTTCAATTAAGTTTGAAAATATATTATTGAATTTCATAGAAAATCTCATGCTTACTGACATAAAAACATATTCCCAAAACCTGGTGTCACTGAGTACATGAGCATCTAAATAATAACAAGGTCTGACTGATAAGAACACTGTCTAAAATTATAGAACAGTCCAATAGCTGAAAGGAAAGAGAGTCAAGGTCTGCGGACGCCAAGCAGCTACCTTGATAGTCTCCAACAGATAAATGCTCAACTCTGACCACCGCCGTATCCGGATGTATATGGATCTGTACACGAAGTGCAAAGTGTAGTATGAGTACAACCAACTCAAGTAACAAAACTAACATTTGGGATGAAAGTAGTGACGAGCTCAGCAGGTACAGTCCAATATAGAGATAACAATACAGAAATGTAGGCATGCTTTTAATTTCAACAATTAAACTCAGTACAAGTAAAATAGATAAATTCTGAACAATTTGAGGAATATGACATCTCTGTATCTACATGCCCATGCACATACTGTATGTGATCCACCTTAGTGAAAACTTCTTGTACTCACAATCTAAAAATACTCAATCACTCAATATTGTATATGGACAATCCAGCCTAGGGAAGATCCATCCCATATATATATATATATATATATATATATATATATATATATATATCCATCAACTGACAGTCAGTCACTCAGTACTGTATAAGGCCAATCCAACCCAAGGGAAGATCTATCCCCGAATATCAATGATTCGGACAAGATACATGTCTATGGAAAATTCATCCCTCAATATAAATGCTTCGGGAAAGATCTATTGTAATGACCCGACTAGTCGTTTCGAGAGTTGTAATCCTGTTTTCCCCATTTCTACTTCTTTTTGTATTATTCGGCTATATTATGTTATATCATATTATTAGTTGGTTCGGGTCTGGAAGGAACTCGAAGTGAAATGAAACACTTAGTCTCATAATTGTAAATTTTAAGTTAGAAAAGTGGACTGGATATGGACCTATGTGTAAACGACCTCGGATTTAAATTTTGATAATTTTAATAGCTCCGTATGGTGATTTTGGTCTTAGGAGCGTGTCCGAAATATTATTTGGAAGTCCGTAGAGGAATTAGGCTTGAAATGCCGAAAGTTTAATTTTTGACAAGTTTGACCGGAGGGTTGACTTTTTGATATCGGAGTCGGAATCCGATTCTGAAAATTGGAATACCTCTGTTATGTCATTTATGACTTGTGTGCAAAATTTGAGGTCAATCGGACGTGATTTGATAGGTTCCGGAGTTGTTTGTAGAAATTAGAAATTTCAAAGTTCATTAGGCTTGAATTGATGTGTAATTCATGGTTTACGATTGTTTGAGGTGATTTGAGGGTTCAACTAAGTCCGTATGATATTTTAGGACTTGTTGGTATATTTGGTTGAGGTCCCGAGGGGCTCGGGTGAGTTTCAGATGGTTAATGGGTTGGATTTTGGAATTGGAACTCTGCTGGAATTTTTCTGATGCATCATCTGGTTTCCTTCATCGCGTTCGCGAGTGGAGCCTCGCATTCGCGAAAAGGAACTAAGAGGCTGGCAATATTTGCTCTTCGCGTTCGCGAAGAGAAGCTCGCGTTCGCAAAGGGTGGACTGGGTGTGCATCGCAAACGCAAGAGGTGTTACGCGTTCGCGAAGAAGAGAGGAAGCAGCCGAAGACCCCAGGCAATTGGTCTACGCATTCGCGTAGGGTGTGTCGTGTTCGCGTAGTGAAGGGGAAAGAAGCATCGCGTTCGCGATGGGTCAAACTCATTCGCGTAGAAGGCATTGAGGCAGAGGCATTTTTGTGCTTCGCGAACGAGAGGGTGATGCCGCGTTCGCGATGGGGAGGAATTTGGTCTGGAGCTATTTTGTGCTTCGCGAACGCGAGGCACTGACCACCTTCACGAAGAAGAAAAATCTGGGCAGTGAGTTTAAGTTCTGAAAAATAGGACTTCATCCCATTTTCAATTTTTGGCAATTTGGAGCTCGAAAGTGAGGCGATTTTGGGTGATTTTCAGAGGAAACAACGGGGTAAGTGTTCTTAACTCAATATTAGTTAAATTACCTGAATCCATGGTTGTTTTTATCATTTAATTGGTAAATTGAGTTGGAAAAAATTTGGAAAGCTCTTGGCTTGAATTGAAGATTTGAGGGTCGAGTTGGGGTCGGATTTTTCTAAAATTGGTAAGGTTAGACTCTTGTTTGAATGGGTTTCCAGATTTTATAACTTTTATCGAGTTCCGAGACGTGGGCCCCACGGGGGAGTTTTGAGCTAATTTTCGGATTCTTATGGAAAATTATTATTATCTTGTGGAATTAATTCCAATGAATTTTATTAACTGAAATGAATTATTTATGACCAGATTCGAGGCGTTTGGAGACCAATTCACGAGGAAAGGACATTGTGGAATAAGAATTTCGCGGTTTGAGGTAAGTAACGATTGTAAATCTAGTCCTGAGGGTATGAATCCCCGGATTTTGTATCATTCTACTATTTTGCAGTGACGCACATGCTAGGTGATGGGCGTGTGGGCGTGCACCGTTGGGGATTTGTGACTTGGTCCATCCCATAGCAACTGTAAAGTTGCATATTTTGTTGAAACTATATGATACTTATATGTTTTTGAAAGAATTTCTATTAATTGGGCTGAATGCCATGTTTGGGCCTTGAGCCAATGCTGTTTGGTCCCTTAGGGGCTGTTTCTTACTATCCTCTCATTGTTTTCGACTGAAAATCTATACTCAATCATGTTTATACTTGTTTACCGCATAACCCAGTTTTATGACTCTATTTTGATGCATATAAATGTTTTGGGCCGAATGCCCTGTTTTACTGAAATGCCCGAGTGGCTTGAGATATTTATGACTGGGTGAGGCCGAAGGCCTAATTTGTGAGGATGAGTGTGGATCGGGGCTTCCCGCCTGCAGCATACTTTATTATAGCACATGAGTTGTCCGTGCAGATTATAGCGCTTGGGCTGAAGGAGCCCCTCCGGAGTCTATACACACCCCCAGTGAGCGCAGGTACCTACTGAGTGCGAGTGTCGAGTGCCGAGTGCTGAGTGACTGGAAGGCATGAGTGACTGTGAGGTATGCCCGAGTGGCAAGAGTGATTGTGAGGTATGCCCGAGTGGCACGAGTGACTGTGAGGTTTGCCCGAGGGGCTGTATACGAGTGATGTTTTGCCCGAGGGGCTGTTTATGATTTCATCATTTTTGCTCATGTTTGCATTGAGCCTTTGTTTGAAAAATTGTTGGAAAAATATCTTTAAATGATTTTTACTGGAACCGGGTTTAAACGAGATGATTTGATTCAAATACTGATTTTTAAAGCATGTGGTACTTTACTGAGATTTTATGATATGAATGTTATATGCTTTATTGCTCGTCACTACTGCTCAGTCTTTATTTATTGTTGTTACTTACTGAGTTGGCGTACTCACGTTACTCCCTGCACCTTGTGTGCAGATTCATGTGTAGTTGGACACAGTAACGATTATTGAGTGTTCTGGTTGCAGATTTTCTTGGAGATAGCAAGGTAGCTGTTTGGCGATCGCAGCCCCTGCTCTTCTCCCTCTTATCTTCCTCTAGTTGTATTTAGTTATTTTCCAGGTTGCGTTAGCCTTGATATTGTTAGATAGTTTATAGTAGATGCTCATGACTAGTGACACCCTGATGTCGGGCTTTTCTTTCCGCACTTTTATTTTGATTGGAACTCCTTTACGAAGATTTTTATGTTAAATAACACTGAAATTATCTTTGAAGTGAAAATATCGGTTTGTTTTGGAAATGAGTCGACTTGCCTAGTTTCACCATAGGCGCCATCACGACAGGGGTTAGTTTGGGTCGTGACAGATTGGTATTAGAGCCTAGGTTACATAGGTCTCACGAGTCATGAGCGGGTTTAGTAGAGTCTTGCAAATCGGTACGGAGACGTTTGTACTTATCTTCAGGAGGCTGCAGAACCTTTAGGAAACTCCACATTCTTGAATTCTTGTCGTGCGAATCTGTTGATTCTAGTAACTAAACATCTGTTGTTTCATTCTTTCATAGATGGTGAGGACTCGTACTACCGGTCAGGAGGGCCAGCCACCAGTACCACCAGTCAGGGCCGCGGTAGAGGCCGTGGTAGGGGCAGAGGTTCAGCCCGTACAACAGTGTGGAAGTACTTGCAGATCCACCGGTTGGCCCAGTTCAGGACCAAGTTCCAGTTGTTGATGCACCAGCTCAGGCACCACCTGTGCCTATTGTGATTCTAGGCCTTCAGGAGGCCATAGGTCAGATTCTGACAGCGTGTACTGGCCTTGCTCGGGCGGTCTCTATTTCGACGGCCGCAACCACTTCTCAGGCCAGGGGAGGCAATCAGACTCCCGTCGCTCACACACCCGAGCAAGTTATTCAGGGACTTCAGACACCGGAGGCACCACCAGCCTAGCCGGTTGTAGTTGCTCAGGATTATGTGGTTCCTGCTATGCCTGAGGATGATCAGCATAGGTTGGAGAGGTTTAGGAGACTCCAGCCACCACCTTTCAGTGGCACACAGATAGAGAGAGAGAGGATGCTCAGGACTTTTTGGATAGGTGTCAGAGGATACTCCGTACTGCTGGTATTCTAGAGACTTGTGGGGTCTCATTCACTACCTTTCAGTTTTCTAGGGCTGCACTCAGATGGTGGGAGACTTACGATCCCGCAAAGAGGAGTTGCGTAGACAGTTTGAGCAGTTTTGCCAGGGTGATATGTCTGTGACACAGTATGAGATGCGGTTCTCTGAGTTGGCCCGTCATGCGATCTGGTTGGTTCCCACGGACAAAGAGAGGATCATGAGGTTTATTGATGGTCTCACTTATCAGCTACAGTTGCTCATGACTAGAGAGGGGGTTTCGGGTGCTACTTTTGATGAGGTAGTCAACATTGCTCGACAGATTGAGATGGTTCACGGTCAGGAGAGGGTTGAACGGGAGGCAAAAAGGCCTCGTGGTCAGGGTGGATTCAGCGGTGCTCCTTTTGGGGGTCAGTTCCAGCATGGTAGAGGTCGTCATTTCAGACAGGCTCAGTCAGCTCGGCCATTTCATCAGGGTGCATCATCTGGCCATGGTTCTCACAGTTCTCATCAGGGCCACTCATCACTTAGTGCCCTTCCAGTTCAGAGTTAGTCCCGTGCTCCACCTGTTCAGGGCTCTTCCATGCCAGGTTCTTCTACCAGTTATCCCGGTGCTAGGGGTTCCCTTCAATTTCCGCCACCAGCACCAGGGAGTTGTTTTGAGTGTGGGGAGCTTGGCCATATGTGGAGGCAGTGTCCTCGTCGTCATGGAGGTCTATCTCAGCAGAGGAGTCAGCCTCTGACTACAGCACCAGTTACCTCACCACCAGCCCAGTCAGCTCGGGGTGGAGGTCAGTCAACTAGGGGTCGCCCTAGAGGGGGAGGCAGATCAGGGGGTGGTCAGTCCCGTTTCTATGCTCTCCATGTCAGACCAGATGCTATTGCTTCAGATGCTATGATTACAGGTATTATCTCAGTTTGTCACAGAGATGCCTAAGTATTATTTGACCCTGGTTCCACGTATTCATATGTTTCCTCGTATTTCGCCCATTTTTTGGATATACCCCGTGAGTCTTTAGTTTTATATGTACATGTATCTACTCCTGTGGGCGATACTATTATTGTGGACCGCATATACCGGTCAAGTGTGGTGACTATTGGGGGTCTGGAGACCCAAGTGGACCTTTTGCTGCTCAGTATGGTCGACTATGATGTGATATTGGGTATGGATTGGCTATCTCCATATCATGTTGTTCTAGATTGTCACGCTAAGATAGTGACGTTGACTATGCCGGGAATTTCGAGGGTTGAGTGGAGCGGTTCTGTAGATTATGTACCAAGCAGGGTGATTTCATATTTGAAGGCTCGACGTATGGTTGAGAAGGGTTGCCTATCTTATTTGGCTTTTGTGAGGGATGTTAGTGCAGAGACTCCTGTCATTGATTCTGTTCCGGTGGTACGTGATTTTCCGGATGTGTTTCCTGCAGACCTGCCGGGCATGCCGCCTGACAGGGATATTGACTTTGGTATTGATTTGGTGCCGGGCACTCAACCCATTTCTATTCCACCATATCGTATGGCACCGACGGAGTTGAAGGAATTGAAAGAACAACTTCAAGAACTCCTTGATAAGGGGTTTATTCGGCCTAGTGTGTCACCTTGGGGTGCACCGGTTCTATTTGTGAAGAAAAAGGATGGTTCCATGAGAATGTGTATTGATTACAAGCATTGAACAAGGTCATAGTCAAGAACAAGTATCCCTTACCTCGTATTGATGATTTATTCGACCAGCTTCAGGGAGCGAGGGTGTTCTCTAAGATTGATTTGAGGTCCAGTTATCACCAGCTAAAGATTCAGGATTGAGATATTCTTAAAATAACTTTCAGGACCCGATATGGCCATTATGAGTTCTTGGTGATGTCTTTTGGGCTAACCAATGCCCCAACAACGTTCATGCATTTGATGAACAGTGTATTCCAGCCCTATTTGGACTCATTGGTTGTTGTATTCATTGATGACATCTTGGTGTACTCTCGTAGCCGGGAGGAGCACGCCAAGCATTTAAAGATTGTATTACAGAGATTGAGGGCGGAGAAGCTTTATGCAAAGTTCTCCAAATGTGAGTTTTGGCTCAGTTCAGTAGCATTCTTGGGGCACGTGGTGTCTAGTGAGGGTATTCAGGTGGATCCGAAGAAGATAGAGGCGGTGCAGAGTTGGCCTAGACCGTCCTCAGCCATGGAGATTAGGAGCTTTCTTGGTTTGGCGGGTTACTACCGTCGCTTTGTAAAGGGATTTTCATCTATTGCATCGCCCTTGACCAAATTGACCCAAAAGGGTGCTCCATTCAGGTGTCAGATGAATGTGAAGAGAGCTTTCAAAAGCTCAAGACTGCTTTGACCACAACTCCAGTGTTAGTTCTGCCATCAACTTTAGGTTCTTACACCGTGTATTATGATGCCTCGAGGATAGGCATTGGTTGTTTTTTCATGCAGGAGGGTAGGGTGATTGCCTATGCCTCGCGCCAGTTGAAGACCCATGAGAAGAACTATCCTGTCCATGATCTTGAGTTAGCAACCATTGTTCACGCCTTGAAGATTTGGCGTCATTATTTGTATTGGGTTCATTATGAGATCTATACAGATCACCGGAGTCTACAGTATTTGTTAAAGCAGAAGGATCTTAATTTGCGTCATCGGAGATAGTTGGAGCTTCTTAAAGACTATGATATCACTATTTTGTACCATTCGGAGAAGGCCAATATGGTGGCCAATGCTTTGAGTCGCTGGGCAGAGAGTTTGGGGAGTTTAGCATATCTTCCAGCAGCAGAGAGACCTTTGGCATTGGATGTTCAGGCCTTAGCAGGCCAGCTTGTCAGATTGGATATTTCGGAGCCTAGTCGGGTATTGGCTTGTGTAGTCTCCAGATCTTCTCTTTATGACCGTATCAGGGAGCGTCAGTATGATGACCCCCACTTGCTCGTTCTTCAGGACAGGGTTCGGAGAGGTGATGCTAGAGATGTGACTATTGGTGATGAAGGCGTGCTGATAATGTAGGGCCGGATATGTGTGCCTAATGTAGATGGGCTTCGAGAGTTGATTCTTGTTGAGGCCCACAACTCGCGGTATTCCATCCATCCGGGTGCCGCGAAGATGTACCAGGATTTGAGGCAGCACTATTGGTGGAGCAGATGAAGAAGGATATAGCTGGGTTTGTGGCTCGGTGTCTCAACTGTCAGCAGGTTAAGAATGAGCATCATAGACCGGGTGGCTTGCTTCAGAGATTAGAGATCCTAGAGTGGAAGTGGGAGCGGATCACCATGGACTTTGTAGTTGGGCTCCCATGAACTTTGAGGAGGTTCGATGCTATTTGGGTTATTGTGGATCGGCTGACCAAGTCCGCGCACTTCATTCCAGTTGGTACTACTTACTCTTCAGAGCGGTTGGCTGAGATCTACATCCGAGAGATCGTTCGCCTACATGGTGTCCCAGTTTCCATCATTTCAGATAGGGGTACTCAGTTCACATCGCAGTTTTGGAGGGCCGTGCAGCGAGAGTTGGGCACTCAGGTTGAGTTGAGCACAGCTTTTCACCCTCAGATGGATGGGCAGTCCGAGCACACTATTCAGATATTGGAGGACATGTTGCGTTCTTGTGTCATTGACTTTGGGGGTATATGGGACCAGTTTCTGCCACTCGCGGAGTTTGTATATAACAACAGTTATCTGTCGAGTATTCAGATAGCTCCATATGAGGCTTTGTATGGGAGGAGGTGTAGATCTCCGGTTGGATGGTTTGAGCCGGGTGAGGCTAGGCTCTTAGGTACAGACTTGGTACAGGACGCATTAGATAAGGTGAAATTGATTCAAGAGCGGCTTCGCACGACGCAGTCTAGACAGAAAAGCTACGTGGATAGGAAAGTCCGTGATGTGTCTTTTATGGTTGGGGAGAAGGTTTTGCTGAAGGTATCACCCGTGAAGGGTGTTATAAGGTTTGGGAAGAGGGGCAAGTTGAGCCCCCGGTTCATTGGGCCTTTTGAGGTGCTTCAGAGAATAGGGGAGGTGACTTATAAGCTTGCCTTGCCACCCAGCTTGTCGAGTATGCATACAGTGTTTCATGTTTTCATGCTCCGGAAGTATATTGGAGATTCGTCCCATGTTTTGGATTTCAGCACGGTTCAGTTGGAGGGTGATATGACTTATGATGTGGAGCCGGTGGATATTTTGGATCGGCAGGTTCGAAGGTTGAGGTCAAAGGATATAGCTTCAGTAAAGTTGTAATGGAGAGGTCAGCCTGTGGAGGAGGCCACCTGGGAGACCGAGCAGGAGATGCGGAGCAGATATCCACGCCTATTCGAGACTCCAGGTATGTTTCTAGACCCGTTCTAGGACGAACAAATGTTTAAGAGGGGGAGGATGTAATGACCCGACCGATCGTTTCGAGAGTTATAACCCTGTTTTCCCCCCATTTATGCTTCTTTTTGTGTTATTCAACTATATTATGTTATATCGGATTAGTTGGTTCGGGTCCGGAAGGAACTCGGAGTGAAATGAGACACTTAGTCTCATAATTGTAAATTTTAAGTTAGAAAAGTAGACCGGATATGGACCTATGTGTAAACGACCTCGGATTTGAATTTTGATGATTCCAATAGCTCCGTATGGTGATTTTTGTCTTAGGAGCATGTCCGGAATATTATTTGGAAGTCCGTAGTGGAATTAGGCTTGAAATGCCAAAAGTTTAATTTTTGAGAAGTTTGACCGGAGGGTTGACTTTTTGATATCGAGGTCGGAATCTGATTCTGAAAATTGGAATACCTCTGTTATGTCATTTATGACTTGTGTGCAAAATTTGAGGTCAATCGAACGTGATTTGATATGTTCCGGAGTTGTTTGTAGAAATTAGAAATTTCAAAGTTCATTAGGCTTGAATTGGGGTGTAATTCATGGTTTTAGCGTTGTTAGAGGTGATTTGAGGATTTGACTAAGTCCGTATGATATTTTAGGACTTGTTGGTATATTTGGTTGAGGTACCGAGGGGCTCGGGTGAGTTTCGGATGGTTAACGGGTTGGATTTTGGACTTGGAACTCTGCTGGAATTTTTCTGATGCACCATCTGGTTTCCTTCATCGCGTTAGCGAGTGGAACCTCGCGTTCGCGAAGAGGAACTGAGAGGCTGGCAATATTTTCTTCGCGTTCGCGAAGAGAAGCTCGCGTTCACGAAGGGTGGACTGGGTGTGCATCGCGAACGTGAGAGGTGTTACGCGTTCGCGAAGAAAGGAGGAAGCAGCCGAAGACCCCAGGCAATTGGTCTACGCGTTCGCGTAGGGGTGTGTCGCGTTCGCGTAGTGAGGGGGAAAGAAGCATCGCGTTCGCGATGGGTCGAACGCGTTCGCGTAGAAGGCATTGAGGCAGAGGCATTTTTGTGCTTCGCGAACGCGAGGGTGATGTCGCGTTCGTGAAGGAGGAATTTGGTCGGGAGCTATTTTGTGCTTCGCGAACGCGAGGCACTAACCGCGTTCGCAAAGAAGAAAAATCTGGGCAGTGAGTTTAAGTTCTGAAAAATGGGACTTCGTCCCATTTTCAGTTTTTGGCAATTTGGAGCTCGGAAGTGAGGCGATTTTGGGTGATTTTGAGAGGAAATAATGGGGTAAGTGTTCTTAACTCAATATTTGTTAAATTACCCGAATCCATGGTTGTTTTTATCATTTAATTGGTAAATTGAGTTGGGAAAAATTTTGAAACCTCTTGGCTTGAATTGAAGATTTGAGGGTCGAGTTGGGGTCAGATTCTTGTAAAATTGGTATGGTTAGACTCGTGGTTGAATGGATTTTCGGATTTTGTAACTTTTGTCGAGTTCCGAGACGTGGGCCCCATGGGCGATTTCTGAGCTAAGTTTCGGATTTTTATGGAAAATCATTATTATCTTGTGGAATTAATTTTAATGAATTTTATTGACTGAAACGAATTATTTATGACCAGATTCGAGGCATTTGGAGACCAATTCACGAGGAAAGGACATTGTGGAATAAGAATTTCGCGGTTTGAGGTAAGTAACGATTGTAAATCTAGTCCTGAGGGTATGAAACCCCGGATTTTGTATCATTCTACTATTTTGCGGTGACGCACATGCTAGGTGACGTGCGTGTGGGCATGCACCGTTTGGGATTTGTGACTTGGTCCATCGCGTAGCAACTGTAAAGTTGTATATTTTGTTGAAACTATATGATACTTATATGTTTTAGAAAGAATTTCTATTAATTGGGTTGAATGCCATGTTTGGGCCTTGCGCCAATGCTGTTTGGACCCTTAGGGGCTGTTTCTTACCATCCTCTCATTGTTTTCGATTGAAAATCTATACTCAGTCATGTTTATACTTATTTACCGCATAACCCAGTTTTATGACTCTATTTTGATGCATATAAATGTTTTGGGATGAATGCCATGTTTTATTGAAATGCCTGAGTGGCTTGAGATATTTATGACTAAGTGAGGCCGAGGGCCTAATTTGTGAGGATGAGTGTCAATCGGGGCTGCCCGCCTACAGCATACTTATGACTGAGTGAGGCCGAGGGCCTGATTTGTGAGGATGAGTGTGGATCGGGGCTGCCCGCCTGCAGCATACTTTATTATTGCATGTGAGTTGTCCGTGCAGATTATAGCGCTTGGGCAAAAGGAGCCCCTTCGGAGTCTGTACACACCCCCAGTGAGCGCAGGTACCTACTGAGTGCGAGTGCCGAGTGCTGAGTGACTGGGAGGCATGAGTGACTATGAGGTATGCCCGAGTGGCAAGAGTGATTGTGAGGTATGCCCGAGTGGCACGAGTGATTGTGAGGTTTGCCCGAGGGGCTGTATACGAGTGATGTTTTTCCCGAGGGGCTATTTATGAGTTCATCATTTTTGCTCACCTTTGCATTGAGCCTTTGTTTGAAAAACTATTGGAAAAATATCTTTAAATCATTTTTACTGGAACCGGGTTTAAACGAGATGATTTGATTCAAATACTGATTTTTAAAGCATGTGGTACTTTACTGAGATTTCATGATATGAATGTTATATGCTTTATTGCTCGTCACTACTGCTCAGTCTTTATTTATTGTTGTTACTTACTGAGTTGGCGTACTCACGTTACTCCCTGCACCTTGTGTGCAGATTCATGTGTAGTTGGACACGGTAGCGGTTATTGAGTGTTCTGGTTGTAGATTTTCTTAGAGATAGCAAGGTAGCTGTTTGGCGATCGCAGCCCCTGCTCTTCTCCCTCTTATCTTCCTCTAGTTGTATTTAGTTATTTTCCAAGTTGAGTTAGCCTTGATATTGTTAGACAGTTTATAGTAGATACTCATGACTAGTGACACCCCGATGTCGGGCTTTTCTTTCCTTACTTTTCTTTTGATTGGAACTCCTTTACGAAGACTTTTATGTTAAATAACATTGAAATTATCTTTGAAATAAAAATATCGGTTTGTTTTGGAAATGAGTCAGCTTGCCTAGTTCCACGATAGGCGCCATCTTGACAGGGGTTAGTTTGGGTCGTGATATCCATACCCAAGGAAGGTTCATCCCCCAATATATATATATATATATATATATATATATATATATATATATATATATATATATATATATATATATATATATATTTAAAAGTCGTGATGGCGCCGGACACCGCTGTCAGGCAAGCCAACAATAAATACTCAATTTGTTTCTCGTTTTTAATATTTTAAAATTATATTTTCCTTCAATTAAATAGTAAAAGATGGGATTTACAAGATCAATAATAATGTTTTCAACAAGTTCAATACAGGATAACCCATAATCACCCCAAAATCCGGTGTCACCAGTACATGAGCATCAACTAGTAAGGAAAAATAAAATACAACATCTGTCCGGAATATAAATTTGGATAGGAGAATTATAAATACTTTGAAAAAGACTCTGCTGGCCGTGGATCGTAGTAGAGAGTGCAGCTCACATAAGTCCCCGCAATAATCGCGCCGCTGCATCCACAAGACCTCTAGACATATATATATACCTGCACAAAAATGTGCACCAAGTGTAGTATGAGTACATAAATCAACATGTACCCAATAAGTATCCCGCCTATGCTCGAAGAAATAGTGACGAGGGGTCCACTCAGATACTTACTATGGGCTATAATTAATATACAAATGATATAATTAAGCATGGATCACGTAGAACGGCTGTAAATCCAATATCACGAAATAAGTAAACAATTCTTTTGTTAATAAGAAATTTTTCCAAATTCATTTAACAATTTATATCTCCGGCCAATGAAGCAGTATCAATTATTATAAATTCCGAAGCAATTAATACAATCATGCGCAAGTCATGCCGAGGTCGTACGACCTGATCCAACAAATAATATAAAATGTGCACTGCCGAGAATCGAACATCACGAACCATAGATACATCTATTACCCCGCTCGCGGATCATACGTGCGACGCGGTCCAATATAAAATTATCAATAAATCATGCATCTATTACCCCGCTCACGGATCATACATGTGATGCGGTCAAATATAAATTTATCAGTAAATCATAATCCTTTTCTTGATTCTTTACAAAATAAAGACAATTCGACTTGAAGCTTTTACCCCGCTCGCGGATCATACCTGCAACGTGGTCAAATATAAATTTATTAAGTTATTATAATATTTCTCAATTTCTTTTCAAAAATACGAAGTCCAAATGAAAACTATATCAACAAGGCATGATGTAAACCTAAAATTATCCGGACATAGGCATAGCTAGTAGCTACGTACGGACTCTCGTCACCTCGTGCGTACGTAGCCCACGCAAGTAGAAGCACATATTTAATCAATTCACCTATGATTTTAATTCCCTCTTACAAGGTTAGAAAGGAGACTTACCTCGCTCCGCAATTTCATAACCGGCTCCAAAGCCGCTCCAACAACTCAAACCGATGCACGTCGCTCCAAAACTAGTCAACTAAGATGCAACCCAAATATATGATTTATTCTTAATTTCATGCCCAAACTCGTGATCAAAATCCAAGAATACAAATTTCTAGTATTTTCTTCAAAATCCCAAATTTCCATGCTTGAGTCCACATAAAAACCATGTATTTGACTCAAAATAGGTGGGAATTATTTACCTCATAATAGATGATGAAATCCCCTCTTCAAAAGCTGCAAAAATTGCCCAACCAAAATGCAAAATGGGTGAAATGAACCCAAACCCCGCTTAAATGCATTATGCCCAGCCCGACTTTCGCACCTGCGGCTTCTTCGTCGCATCTGTGGTCTCGCAGGTGCATCCAAAACCTCGCACCTGCATTTTCTTTGCCTAGCACGACTCCGCACCTGCGCTTTTCCTTCCGTATCTTCCCCTTCGCAGGTGCGGACATACCCTCGCACCTGCGCTCCCAGACTCTTCCCTCACTCTCGCACCTGTGACGCACCTCCGCATCTGCGACCTCGCAGGTGCGGACGACCCTTCACACATGCGGTCACTGTCCAGCTTCGCCCAAACCGCGCCTGCAACCATTAGCCCACACCAGCGACCTCGCACCTGCGGCCCTTTTTGTGCAGGTGCGATCACACCAGATATCAGCTGCCCCATCTTTTCTTCCAATTCTAAACTTGATCCGTTAACCATCCGGAATCCACTCGAGGCCCTCGGGACCTCAGCCAATTATACCAACACGTCCCAAAATACATTACGAACTTAGTCGAGCCTTTAAATCACATCCAACAATAGCGAAACTATGAATCACCCTCCAATTCGAAGTTGATAAAACTTATAACTTCAAACTTCTACAATCGATGCCGAAACCCATCAAATCACGTCCGATCACTACAAGAAATTAGAGATATGACGACATTTATTAAATGTCATATTAAGATGCTTAAATGTCACAAATTCGTTTAGCGACATTTATTTTACATTTGCATCAAATGTCGTAAATTTCAATATCGTTAATTTTCTGGCATTTAGGTAAATGTTGGTATGAATTTTACGACATGTAGTTTATGACATTTACGTAAATGTCAATAAAAAATTTACAACATTTAATTTATGATATTTAGGTAAACGTCAATAAGTTTTTTATGACATTTAGTTTAAGACATCTATGAAACGTCACTTAAAATTACCGACATTTTTCTTTAATACCAGTAGGTAAATTTACGACATTTATGAAAATGTCGTATCCTCATTTACATGAATGTTAAAAACTGATTAGTGACATTTTTTACAACTGTTTAAAATGTCGTATTAAAAATTCCGACATTTAGATTAATGTTAGTACCAAAATTTTAAAATATTAATAATAATCCTCTATTTAGTTTCATCACAATAAGTTACATTCAATTTGTACATTCACAAATGTCAACCTTTATAACTAACCTGAAATGTATGTAAAACAAATGCCTTTTAATACTATAACTAAAGAACAAAGTAGCGGTATAAAAATTACTTTGTACAAGATAGATTATACCAAATCAAATGATTTGTTCTCAAAGTAAAACTCAAATTCAACTAAATCATAAAAGATAATTATTTTCACATGTAACTACGTTAAGATCACTCCTAATTCAAATGAATTCCCTTAACTTCTAGACTAAATCCTGTAACAAAGCTTGTTGAAACCACCTCTCCATAAATCAAGATTTTCATTGCCAGTAATTGACCTCACTTCCTTCAAAAATGCTGCACGAGCGGTCATAAAGAAAAAAAAAAGAATTATAACTATAATAAAGAGAATTTGTTCCTCCTCGACTATAACAAATTGGGATACCAAAAATAACAACAGATTGGGATTCTAAAAAAACAAACATATTAAATATTGGGTATAATAGCAGCAACTGAAGAGAGAAAACAAACAGAGAAATAAGGCAAAAAAAAAGGAAACAATATCTTGTAATATTATCAAACTTACCTAGTTTTTTAATGTGCCTACTTCACTAATTCCCGTTTTCGTGATTGCTTAACCTGAGAAGAAACATTAAATTGGTTACTTTGATAGTGTACCAAAATTCAAAACTTAGCAAATTATAGAATATTAGATAAAAAAAAAAAGAAGATAAAGCCACATAATATTTTTCATTTTATGAAAGATACTTTATTACGTATAAGAAGATAACAGAACATGACATCATTTACCATATGATCAAACAACAACAACAACAACCTAGTATAATCTCACTAGTGGGATCTGGAGAGGATAGTGTGTACGCAGACCTAACTCCTACCTTGGGGTAGAGAGGCTGTTTCCGATAGACCCTCGGCTCCTTCCCTCCAAGAACTCCCCACTTTGCTCTTGGGGTGACTCGAACTCACAACCTCTTGGTTGGAAGTGGAAGGTGCTTACCATATGATCAAACAACATTGAAATAAATTCTTTTACCCAGTTCAAGTAAAAGCAAAAGTATCAAATGCCAAAGATGTTTCCTACTCTTCGAATCTAAGTATAAAAATATATAGTTTAAACAAGTGTACAAACTCACCTTATTTGTCTGAACAACTGAAATATAGGTGATAGTAATTGTTGGCGATCTTCAATTGAGTTATCAGAAATCTATCACAAAAGAGGAAGATTATTATAACTAAAAGAAAACTAAATTATAATATAGAATTTTATATACAGGGCCGTAAAAAAAACTTGGAGCTGCTCTTTTTTCTGGAGTTAGAGCAATCCCATGAGTGTCTGGTCCCATAACTAGTCCATACACTTCATTGAGAGCAATTCCAGGAACATTTAACTCAGATATATCTTAGCAAGTTCATTCACTTCTTTCTTTTTGTAAGAAAGAGTCGAGCAATAAAAAGTTATAAATTTTTATAATAAAGAATAAGAATTTATCATAACTTCACCATCTATCTCATTTACTGGTTATTCATTCTTTCTCATATGTGTTTTTTTTAACACCTCAATACGACTTGGTATTACACCATCCTTTTTTTCTTATCTGTTTACATAGTAAAAAGGTGTATCAAAAAGATTTAAGAAAACAAGTGCGGATATATAAATTGCAGAAAGCAGATAGTGAATATGGCATACCTTATTTATAATTTGAGAATGATTTTTCATCCAGATATGTGTGGCATAGTCACATTCTTTCGGCTTTGTTTGTTTCTCTCGCTCTTTTCCTAGAAAGTTAGACACAATTTTATATATTAGAGACAATTCCCTGCCAAACACCAAACCAAAAACAACAATTTTTAGAGGAAAAAGGAGAAAAGGTGAGAATAATGACAGATTTAAATATCTTCTCTAATCCATTCAATATCTTCTTCACTTTCAAATATAGTATTATCCTGATGTTGTTCGGGTCACGTATCTAGATTCAATTTTTTCCTGAAGTGAATCTTGCAAACTAGTTCATTTTATTGCCAAAAAAAATATAATATTTTATCATGAATAAGCAAAATCAAACTATAGAACACGAGAATTAACATCTTGAATAAATATAACTTCCATAAAACTAGTATCAAACTGATATTTGATTGAACTTAATTTAGGATTATTTTAGATTGAACTACTAAATGAGATCATGCTAATCTAATATTTTTCAAATAGCACCATTCTTTCTATACAGTAAGTTCAAATACTAGAAACATAATCTGCAAGCAAACTAAAGAGCATAAATAACTAGGAAAGAAGAAGTAAGCACTTCCAGAACACAACAATCCCGTATTTGAAATACGACAAAGATAAAACAAATTAAAGACCTATCCAAAAAGAAGAAAAACAAACTTCCTTTCATCTATCGATTAGTCAACCATGTCTCAGAACCTAGCAAGTTAAACTTGCCTATAAAAATCTATGTTTCTTGTGTTCTATTTAATAAAATCCAAACAACTACGAAAAAGAAAGAAATTAGTATTAACTAAACTAGGAACCGGCAAAAACTCGAATATCAATCTGTCACGACCCAAACTAACCCCTGTCGTGATGGCGCCTATCGTGAAACTAGGCAAGCCGACTCATTTTCAAAACAAACTGATATTTTCATTTCAAAGATAATTTCAATGTTATTTAACATAAAAACCTTCGTAAAGGAGTTCCAATCAAAATAAAAGTGCGGAAAGAAAAGTCCGACATTGGGGTGTCACTAGTCATAAGCATCTACTACAAACTGTCTAACAATACCAAGGCTAACTCAGCCAGGAAAATAACTAAATACAACTAGAGGAAGATAAGTGGGAGAAGAGCAGGGGCTGCGATCGCCAAACAGCTACCTTACTATCTCCAAGAAAATCTGCAACCAGAACACTCAATAACCGCTACCGTGCCCATCTACACCTGAATATGTACACACGGTGCAGGGAGTAACATGAGTACGCCAACTCAGTAAGTAACAACAATAAATAAAGACTGAGCAGTAGTGACGAGCAATAAAGCATATAACATTCATATCATGAAATCTCAGTAAAGTACAACATGCTTTAAAAATCAGTGTTTGAATCAAATTATCTCGTTTAAACCTGGTTCTAGTAAAATTCATTTAATGATATTTTTCCAACAGTTTTTCAAACAAAGGCTCAATGCAAAGGTGAGCAAAAATGACGAAATCATAAACAGCCCCTCGGGCAAAACATCAATCATATACAGCCCCTCGGGCAAACCTCACAGTCGCTCGTGCCACTCGGGTATACCTCACAATCACTCTTGCCACTCAGGCATACCTCACAATTACTCATGCCTCCCAGTCACTCAGCATTCGGCACTCGGCACTCACACTCAGTAGGTACCTGCGCTCACTGGGGGTGTGTACAGACTCCGGAGGGGCTCCTTCAGCCCAAACGCTATAATCTGCACGGACAACTCACGTGCTATAATAATAAAGTATGCTGCAGGCGGGCAGCCCCGATCCACACTCATCCTCACAAATCAAGCCCTCGGCCTTACTCAGTCATAAATATGCTGCAGGCGGGCAGCCCCGATCCACACTCATCCTCACAAATTAGGCTCTCGGCCTCACTCAGTCATAAACCTCTCAAGTCATTCGGGAATTTCAGTAAAACAGGGCATTCGGCCCAAAATATTTATATGTATCAAAATAGAGTCATAAAACTGGGTTATGCGGTAAACAAGTATAAACATGAATGAGTATAGATTTTCAATCGAAAACAATGAGAGGATGGTAAGAAACATTCCCTAAGGGTCCAAACAGCATTGGCGCAAAGCCCAAACATGGCATTCAGCCCAATTTACAGAAATTCTTTCTAAAATATATAAGTATCATATAGTTTCAACAAAGTATGCAACTTTACAGTTGCTACGGGGTGGACCAAGTCACAAATCCCCAACAGTGCACGCCCACACGCCCGTCACCTAGCATGTGCGTCACTAAAAATAGTAGAATGATACAAAATCCGGGGTTTCATACCCTCAGGACTAGATTTACAATCGTTACTTACCTCAAACCGCGAAATTCTTATTTTGCAATGTCCTTTCCTCGTGAATTGGTCTCCAAACGCCTCGAATCTGGTCATAAATAATTCGTTTCAGTCAATAAAATTCATTGGAATTAATTCCACAAGATAATAACGATTTCCATAAAAATCCGAAATTAGCCCAAATATCGCCCGTGGGGCCCACATCTCGGAACTCGATAAAAGTTACAAAATCCGGAAGCTCATTCAACCACGAGTCTAACCATACCAATTTTACCAAAATCCGGCCCCAACTCGACCCTCAAATCTTCAATTTAAGCCAAGAGGTTTCCAAATTTATCCCAACTCAATTTACCAATTAAATGATAAAAACAATCATAGATTCGGGTAATTTAACCAATATTGAGTTAAGAACACTTATCCCGTTATTTTCTTTGAAAATCACCCAAAATCGCCTCACTTCCGAACTCCAAATCACCAAAAACTGAAAATGGGATGAAGTCCCATTTTCAGAACTTAAACTCACTGCCCAGACTTTTCTTCTTCGCGAACGCGGTCAGTGCCTCGTGTTCGCGAAGCACAAAATAGCTCCCAACCAAATTCCTCCTTCGCGAATGCGACATCACCCTCGCGTTCGCGAAGTACAAAATGCCTCTGCCTCAATGCCTTTTACACGAACGCGTTCGACCCATCGCGAACACGATGGTTCTTTCCCCCTCACTACGCGAACGCGACACACCCTACGCGAACGCGTAGACCAATTGCCTGGGGTCTTTGGCTGCTTCCTCTCTTCTTCGCGAACGCGTAACACCTCTCGCGTTCGCGATGCACACCCAGTCCACCCTTCACGAACGCGAGCTTGTCTTCGCGAACGCGAAGAGAAAATATTGCCAGCCTCTCAGTTCCTATTCGAGAACGTGAGGCTCCACTCGTGAACGCGATGAAGGAAACCAGATAGTGCATCAGAAAAATTCCAGCAGAGTTTCAAGTCCAAAATCCAACCCATTAACCATCTGAAACTCACTCGAGCCCCTCGGGACCTCAACCAAATACACCAACAAGTCCTAAAATATCATACGGACTTAGTCGAACCTTCAAATCACCTCAAACAACGCTAAAATCATGAATTACACCCAATTCAAGCCTAATGAACTTTGAAATTTCTAACTTCTACAAACAACTCCGGAACCTATCAAATCATGTCCGATTGACCTCAAATTTTGCACACAAGTCATAAATGACATAACAGAGGTATTCTAATTTTCAGAATCGAATTCCGACCCCGATATCAAAAAGTCAACCCCCCGTCAAACTTCTCAAAAATTAAACTTTCGGCATTTCAAGCCTAATTCCTCTACGGACTTCCAAATAATATTTCGGACACGCTCCTAAGCCCAAAATCACCATACGGAGCTATTGGAATCATCAAAATTCAAATCCGAGGTCGTTTACACATTGGTCCATATCCGGTCCACTTTTCTAACTTAAAATTTATAATTATGAGACTAAGAGTCTCATTTCACTCCGAGTTCCTTCCGGACCCGAACCAACTAACCCGATATAATATAATATA
The DNA here is from genome assembly GCF_000390325.3 of Nicotiana tomentosiformis. NCBI lineage: Eukaryota > Viridiplantae > Streptophyta > Magnoliopsida > Solanales > Solanaceae > Nicotiana > Nicotiana tomentosiformis. The sequence continues at coordinate 5,004,629 of NC_090820.1, read as the reverse complement.
GCTGAATAACACAAAAAAAAAGTAAAAATGGGAAAAATGGGGTTATAACTCTCGAAACGACCGGTCGGGTCGTTACACAAACGCACAAATTCTTTTAAAAAACAACATCTGAACAACCTAAAAAATAAAGAAAACTATTATCTAAACTGGGCACCTGAAAATATTCGAGTTTGCACTGTTTTGTGGAGATTAGCGGCATTGAAAGCAATTAGAAGAAAACAGATAAAACCCTTCAAAAGCCTCAACGCCAAAACCTTGTCCTTCTCAAAGTAACTGCGATAGCACAGCAGAACGCAAAAAATTAGGTCTTTTGAAGAATTATAACTAATAAAGAAAATTGTATTTTTTTTTGAATTTGGAGGAGTGAAGCCAAAATCTTACTGCCAAAATCTTTTAATTTCAGTAAAATTGGACTGAATTTGATAAGGGAATGAGCCGATTTGAGAAATCACGGGGTCTTGAGATGCTTCTAACAAAGGAGCCCTATGAGTATCACGGGGCCTTTAGTTGGCAATTGTGGTCCATTTACATATAGTTTAAATTTGTATTTTCATCTTTAAATTCAACATCTAGCAATAATATGGAACATTGAAATTTTACTCAAAAATTTTAAAATCGGCAACATTTTTTTAAAAAGGATTAACGTTTTACTTAATACGGGAATCTTTAATTTTTTTTAATAAATTATAAAAATAACAAAATAAAATAATATAGAAAGTACATTAAATTTTTTATAAAATTAAAAAAGATTAAAAAAATTATAGAAAAATAAAATATCTGGAATTGTTTTATAAGTATACATAACACAATAGTGTCAAAATTATTATGACATATAAATCAATTATAACGTTTGAACTTTCAAATAATTAAAATATTAATTTTTTTAAAAGAATATTAACAAACTACACATTTAATTACCTCTGAAAAAGTAAATAATTAATAAACTTTATAAGTACTATATAATTTAAGATATTAATCCTTCATAAATAAGTACAATTGTAGTAAAATAATAAGTCTCATAATTTTGGGAGACATAATGCTAAGAAATAGAGGCCAATAGCAAGTGAAAATATAAATTTCGGCTATTCATTTTCAAAATAAATATTCAAATGATATTCACTTTCACGATGTTCTCACTCAAATAGTAAATATGCAATATTAAGACTCGATATCTTAGTTAATCTGAATCTTCATTTTTATGTATATGAATAGAACTTTTATCATTCATTTGTTAAATTATTTTGAGGGTCAATATTACTAATTATAAAATTTAACATATGATTTACGTAGTAACTCCCAAACGCTAAGGATAGGCGTGTTCAGGATGTACAATTTGATATTTGGGGCGTAAGCCTCACACATAAGCCAGCGCAACAAATGTCTCGCCCGGGAGTGAGTCATGGACTAGTCCCAGAAAGCTTTTTAAGACATTAATCGACAATTGCATAACTCGTCTATTCGGAGGATAAACATCACAATATTTTAAAAAATATAATAATATGAATAACTATGTTTTGATTCTAGACAAAGAATAATTTAACAATTAAAAAATACAGAAATTTTTAATATTAGATGTACATGTTCGTACGTAATTATCGACTGATAAAATGACATTTAAAGTAAAACTCATTATTTTTGTTTTGGCATTTGTATCAAATGTCATAACGTTTACCATATTTTGTTCAAACATCGTGTTTTTACTATATTTTTGTATCAAATATCTTTTTTTTAATTTTTTTTATTGACATCTTATATCAAATGTTATTTTTTGCAACATTTAATATCAAACGTTGTAGTTTTTACGATATTTCTTCATAAATGTTGATGTTTTTACGATATTTCTTAATAAATGTTATTATTTTTATGATATTTAGTATCAAATGTCATTTTCTTTTATAACATTTAGTATCAAATGTCATTATTTTTATGACTTTTTGTATCAAATGTCGTAATTTTGACGACATTTCTTCATTAATATCGTTGTTATTATAATATTTTGTATCAGATGTCATATTTTGATGACACTTAGTATCAAATGTCATTGTTTTGTGACATTTTATATCACATGTCCTAGTTTTTACGACATTTGTTCATAAATGACATGAATTTCACGTTTTTCCGACATTTATTTCAAATGTCGCTAAATAAATGTCGTCGTATCCTCACTTTCTTGTAGTGGATTGACCTCAAATTTTGCACACAAGTTATAATTGGTATTACGGACCTATTCCAACGTCCGAAATCAAAATCCGACCCTGATATCAAAAAGTTCACTCCCGGACAAATTTCTCAAAAATCATCCAAATTTCAACTTTTGTCAAATAACCTTAAAATGACCTACGAACCTCCAAATCCACATCCGAACGCGCTCCCAAAACAAAAATTACCATACGGAACTATTCCCAGGCTCGGAATCCCAAACGGACATTGATAACATTGACACGCACTTCAACTCAAATTTATGAAATTTATTCAAAATGCCAACTTCCATAATAGGCGTCGAGACGCTCCCGGGTCATCCAAAACCCGATCCGGATATACGCCCGGGTCCAAAATCATCATACGAACCTGTTGGAATCTTCAAATCCCGATTTCGCGGTCGTTTACTAAAAAATCACACTTTACTCAATTTCTCCAACTTAAGGCTTCTGAAATTAAAATTTTCTTCCCAAATCAACTCCGAACTTCCCGAAATTAAATTCTGACCACGCGTACAAATCATAATACCTGAAGTTAAGCTACTCAGGGCATCAAACCGCTAAACAAAGCGCTAGACCAAAGCTCAAAATCAATGGTCATATATATATATATATATATATATATATATATATATATATCAACTGCGCTCACTGTGGGGGTGTAGACTCCGGAGGGACTCCTTCAACCCAAGCGCTATAATAACCAAATTCAGGCATAAATAAATAAACATGTTGCGGCGTGTAGCCCGATCCCATAAATATCACTCAAAATCTCAAGTCTCTCGGGCTCTCAATAAACTAAAAATCAACCCGACATGATGATATGATGTATTAATAAATGACAACAGAGACTGAGTGTAAGGACCTGTAAAAATTTAAACCAAAAACTCGGGGTTTCGTGGTGCCAAGATAGATTCCTGCGTTTTGAACGGTACCCTAAAGACTGAGAGGAAAATGTTTCGCAGAAGAACGCATTTTTGCGGCCCATTATGCGGCCGTATAATCACTCTGCGGACCGCATAATGGCCACAGAGTGAAGCAGTAAGTTTGGCCAACTTGAGGTCAGTTTTGCGGTCGATTATGCAACCGCTTAATCGATATAAGGACCGCATAATCGATATGCAGACCGCATATCGATCGCATAACCCCTCTTGGATTTTACGGGGGGAGTTCTGCGGTGCATTATGCGACCGCATAACGAGTATGTGGATACTGATCGCATACCTGGGCAGTAAGTTCAGGCCCCTGAGGGCCATTTCTGTGGTCACTTTGTAGACCGCATAACCATTATGCGGTCGCATATGCGACCGCAGACCTGTGTCGAGGCACCCATTTTTTTAATTTAAAACCTGACCCCCATTCCGTTAAACACACCTTTAGTCCATTTTGAAGCTCATTCCTCATATTTCTAGTTTGAGAAAGAGAGGGTTCAAAAGGGACGGCCTAATTTTCATCAATCAATCTTCAACCATCACTCAAAGCTTGGAAATACTCAAGTAGAGCACCCAATTTCTTCATCCAAAAAGGTAAGATTTCATCGCCCCAGCTCTTAATTTCAAACATAGTTATAATGGGGTACTAGGGCAATACTTCATGGGTATGAGAGTGGTTCATCTTGCATGCATGTGATAAAGAGTGTGGGAAAAATAAAAAGTGAACTAGAACTACGAACATTTTCCTAATTTTGGGTTCAATTTGTATATTGCAAAAATAGATTGAGGTTGCTAAGGGTTTCGGATAATTGTAGAGTCTAAAGAAGCGCAATTGAGATATGTATGGCTAACTCTTTTCTTCCTAGAATCGAACTCCCGGTGTCTGAATATTTGGTGTAAGTTCCGACTTGATCATACTAGAATTGTTTGCCTTAGTGTGTTGGGTTGGAAGATTCATGTTCCCTAATTATTTTAGATGTTTACCATGTCATCATGCTATTGGAGAACGTAACTATGATTTTTCAAGCTCCTTCCCTTACGTGTGAAATGTCTTATGTGATGGTACTTATCGACATAAATGATGATGTTACTTGAAAGAATAAAAAGGAAAAGACTTGAAATGTAAAATGTGCCAAAGTGCCAAGAACAATTTAATAAATGAGGCTGTTAGTGCCATGTAATGGAAGATGGGAAAGAGGTGTGAATTGAGTGAATAATTGAAAGAGGTTATGTCTCAAGTGAGATGACTTAGCCGATCGGGCCGAGATCGGATGCCATGCCGTACACATGGTGGCATTTGTGTTGGAATTATTGATTTACATTGTGGATATGGATATGTCTCACTTGAGATGGCTTAGCCGATCGGGCCGAGACCGGACTCCGTGTAAAAACACGGTGGCATTGTGAGTTGTGGCTTTGGCACTAAAGATTATTAACCTAAAAAGATGGAAAGATTGAATTGGAAATTATGTGATCCTTACTTGGTGTTTCTTTGTATTTCTGTGAAGTACTTATTGATTATTATGACTGCCTTCTCTTTGTTTGCACTGTTCATTCTACATTAGTGTTTGCCTTACATATTAGTACTATTCGACAGTATTAACGTCTCTTTTGCTGGGGGCGCTACATCTTTGAATGGATGTAGGTGGTTCAATCGTAGATAGTGCCGATCGCAGATAGTGGTGCTCTCTTTCTCTCCTCACAGCAGTCTTGGTGAGCCCCATTCCTCCCCGGGGTCATGTAGTCCTTCTTTTGTATAAGTTTTCATATTTTGAGGTATAGCTGGGTCCTTGTTGCCGACATTGTCATGTTGCTCTTTTGTACCCTTAGAGGCTCCGTAGACGTTTATGTGGGTCATGTATGTATGTTGGGGTGGTTGTTGGATCGAGTTGTATTTTGGAAACTCAACTATGGCATAATGTACGTATATATGGAAAAATGAACTAGCAACATTTATATATTTATATAACTGATCTCTCCCCTGTTTTACAAATGGTGATGCATTCCCTTTTTGGATTATGAATGAATCGGGTAGGAAAGGTTCAATAGGCTTGCTCGACCGGGTTCACTCGGTTGAGCGCCGGTCGCGCTCCCCGAGGTTGGGGCATGACAAACTTGGTATCAGAGCGTAAGGTTTTAAAGTGTCCTAGGATGTCTCAGAGCCGTGTCTAGTAGAGCCCTTCTTATCGGTGTGTTGTCGACCATATCTATAATTAGGGGGCTACTTGGACATTTAAAAATGATACCCTCATTGTTGTTCTATATCGTGCGATAGAGCGGAACGTGAGGTTGTTTTCCCCTAACTCGTGCATTGTTCTAAACTTTCACTAAATGGCACCTAAGAATAGAGGAGAATTGGCCAAGAAGCCAATACCAACCCAGGAGTGGATGTTGATCCCTTACTTGATAATGCGGGTGAGGATAATCCCCCTACTATCACACTGCTTGATTCGTCTACTTCTAGAACATACTACCCTAGTTCCTACACCCGCGGAGGATACCACAATCCCTCCCGCCAATATACCTGTTCCACCTCTAGCCCCAGCTCCCGATCCCGGTATTTTCGATGGGGATCTTAGGGGAGCTATTCAGATGCTGACTCAGTTAATAGTTTCCCAAGCTCAGAGGTCAAATGTTGCACCCACCTCGTTTAGCTTCCAAGGGGATTCTTCCGGTTTCAGGGTAAACAGGTTCCTTCAGTTAGACCCTCCAGTGTTCACAGGTACTGATCCCGGGGCAGACCCTCAGGATTTCATTGATGAGATGCATAAGACTCTCCGAGTTATGCGTGCTACTGAGACAGAGGGAGTACAGTTGGCCTCCTATCATCTGAAAGGGGTGGCATATTCCTGGTTTGAGATGTGGGAGGATTCTCGTGAGGAGGTTAGACCTCCGGCGGGATGGAGTGAGTTTGCGGATGCCTTCATATACCATTTCTTGCCTGGCGAGACTAAGCAGCCCATGTTGTGGAATTTGAGACCCTTAAACAGGGTAGTAAGAGTGTGTGGGAATATCACATGGAGTTCGTGCGCCTGTCAAAGTATGCTTCTCATATAATGCCGACTATGGAGACTATGGTGCATCGATTTGTGCAGGGCCTTAGCCCTTTGGTTATTAATGAGGCTGCCACATCTGCTCTAAATTCCGACATGAACTATGGGAAGATGGTTCCATTTGCCCAAGCTACGGAGGCTCAAAAGTTAAAGCTCGGGATGGAACGGGAAAGTAGTAGTAGGGCCCGATCAGCGGGCAACCTTGGGGATTCATTCGGAGGTGGGAGATCAGCTTTTCAGGGAGGATCATCAGGGTCATCCCAGTCTTATGCTCAGTCTTCATCTAGTGCCTCGCCATCAGGGCACGGTCAGCAGCAGCGGAGTCGCTTTAGGCCCGGTCAGGGCAGCAGGGGTCCCACCATCAGGGCCGATCAGGAGGGAGATTCCAGCAGCAGCAGAGGGTCCCATGCCCTAAGTGTGGGAGGATACATTCGGGAGTCTGCTACCTGGATATGCCAGTATGTTACGGATGCGGAATGACAGGCCATATTCATAGGGAATGTCGTGTATCCCGTCAGGGTGCAGGCAGGGGCACAACTCAGTCATCCAGTCCAACAGCCGCTACATCTTCAGCACCCTCTCTAGCTCGAGGCTCCCCAGCACCCACAGGGCGTGGTGTAGCTAGGGGTGGTCCACAGAGTTCGGGAGGACCTAGCCGATTCTATGATATGAGTGGTCGACAGAGTGCGGAGGCTTCCCCAAATGTCGTCACAGGTATATTGACTTTTCAATCTCATGATGTGTATGCCCTTATTGATCCCAGATCTTCTTTGTCCTATGTTACTCCTTATGTTGCTACGAGCTTCGGGATAGAACCGGAATAACTTCATGAGCCTTTCTCTGTATCTACTCCGGTTGGCGAGTCTATTATGGCCGCACGGGTTTATAGGGATTGTGTTGTCAGTGTGCGTGGTCGGGATACCATGGCCGATCTTATTGAACTAGGGATGATTGATTTTGACGTAATAATGGGAATGGATTGTCTTTATTCATGTTTTGCCAAACTCGATTGTCGAGACAGAATCATGAGGCTTGAGTTTCCTAACGAGCCAGCTGTTGAGTAGGAGGGGTATAATGTTATGCCAAAAGGTAGGTTTATTTCTCACCTTAAGGCCACGAAGATGATCAGGAAGGTGTGTATTTATCATTTGGTCCAAGTTACGGACTGCTGAGGTGCCTACCCTTGAATCTGTATCAATTGTGAATGAATTCCCCGATGTATTTCCGGATGAGCTCCCTGAATTCCTCCAGACAGGGAGATTGATTTTGGGATTAATGCCAGGAACGTAACCTATATCCATTCCACCTTGTAGAATGGCGCCGGCAGAATTAAAAGAGCTAAAGGAACAACTAGGGGATTTGCTAGAAAAAGGTTTCATCCGACCGAGTGTGTCACCTTGGGGCGCACCGGTTCTCTTTGTCAGAAAGAAAGATGGATCACTGCTGTAATGACCCGACTTATCATTTTGAGAATTAACGCCCCGTTCAACAACTTAAGGTCCCGGGTAACTTCATAATATGTATTATGACCCGCGGGTGTGGTCGAGTTTGATTTTCGGAAGATTTAGAATTTAATTGAAAGAGAAATTCTCATTTTGAAGCTTAAATGAAAAGAGTTGACCAAAGAGTTGACTTTTGAGCAAACGGTCACGGAATAAAATTTGGATGATGTCAATAGTTCCGTATGGTATTTTTGGACTTAGCCGCATGTTCGGATTTGGATTTGGAAGTCCGTAGGACAATTCGACACGTTTTGGCGAAAGTTGAAAAATAGACGATTTTCGGAAAGTTCGATCGAAGGTTGAATTTTTGATAACGAGGTCAGAATCTGATTTTGAAAATTCGAATAGGTCTGTTATGTCACTTATGCCTTGTTTGCAAAATTTGAGGTCAATCGGACTTGATTCGATAGATTTCGGCATCGAATGTTGAAGTTGGAAATTTCATAATAGACTAAAGTTTCAAGTGAGTTCGCACAAGACCTAATTTCAAACAATCATACCTCTCTTTATATGAAGCGTTATATGGTGTATTACATTTCAAATGAAAGGTCTATGTGTCTAGTTTCCAACGCTTCAAACCGTTCGTCATTCGGACATTCCTACAAAAAGTTATGACCAAATTACCAAGGCTGGAAAAATATGATTTTGTGACCAATTCTGCGATCGCAAAATCGTTATGTGATCGCAAAACTGCTTCTGCGACCGCAAAACTGGTCGTAGAATGGACAGAATAGCCCAGTTCTGGGCACCGATTTTGCGATCAATTTTGCGGCCCGCATACCCATTCTGCGGTCCATTATGCGACCGCAGACCTGCTTTCAGAGGGTTAATTTTTCTATTTTCATAACCCGACCCCATTTTGATAAATAGGCTTTGGGGCTTATTTTGGGTTATTTTTCTGAGCGTTTTAGAGAGAGGTAAGAGCATTTTAGAGAGAGAAAGAGGGAACCTAACATTCTAATCATCCAATCTTCAAGAATCAAGGAAGCTAATCACAAGATCTTCATCAAAGAGGTAAGATTCAACCCCTAGTCTTCAATTTCGAGTTTGGGGTAAAAGATTGGTGATTGGGAGTATGATACTTGGGTGTAAGAGTATTATGTATATATGCTTGTACCAATAAGGTTTGTGGAAAGATTGTTGAGATCAAATAAGTAAAGATTGGGTTGTGGAATGAAGAAATCCTGTAGAAGAACCTTGTAACCAAATTTGCACACCTAGTGTTTGATAAAATGCTCAAATGAGCTGAAACCATGAAAATCTTCCTAATTATGGTTCACTTTTGTTATGTTTATAAATAGATAGAAGTTTCTAGGATTTCCGGAACCTCGTAGTAATGTAATGAAGGCTCAAGAAAGATTGGAGGCGTCTGGAGGTCAATTCAAGCAAGAAGGCGATTTTGGAATATCGGCCTAACTTCAAAAAGGTAAGTGTCTTGCTTAAGCTCGAGTGGGGGAATTTCCCCTTAGGCATTGAGTCTTATGTGCAATTTGTGTAATTGAAAACCATATACGCGAGGTGACGAGTACGTACTTGATTTATATGTGCAAATTTTATTTAGTTAAAGTCTTGAGCATATTGTGTAGTAAATTGGATAATTGTTGGCATATATTTTATCATCTACTTGTCATGACTAAACCCTTGTTGTTGACTCTGTTGTTATATGACAATGTGATGTGATTGTTATTTGATTATTTATGAAATTTCGTGAATTACTGGCTTGATAATTATTGGAATTTAATTTCATTTTGGATTTTCCCCTCTGCAAATAATTAATTAAATGAGCTTAAGAAGAGGTGTTATATAATTATTGAAAATTTGATCTTTTATGATGACTTTGCTTTATGTTGACTAATTGCTATCTCTATTGATTGTTTTTGGGTGTTGTACACATTGTGTGGAGTATTTGGCTATTTGCTGTGAAATTAATTAACTTGGTTGTAGCTTTGAAATTTGATTGTGGCCATTGGGCAAATTGTGATATGAATTGATTTTTGTTATGTTGTTGTGATAATTTCCTGTGTAAATTGGTGTGTTGTGTAAGTTATTTTGGAGAGATAAGGGTGGCATTTCACCGTTGATATTCTGTGGTTATAAGGGTGGCATTTCACTGTTGTGTTTGTTGGCTATTGATATTGTCTGGGCGGAGCAATAAGGGTGGCTATAGGAGCAATAAGGGTGGCAATATGAGCGATAAAGGTGGTTATTGATGTTGTCTGGACAGAGCGATAAGGGTGGCTATAGGAGCAATAAGGGTGGCAATAGGAGCGATAAGGGTGGCTATTGTCAGGGACGATATGTGATGATGTGGGGTTGTGGTGTTGACGATTTTCATGTGATGTTGTGATTTTTTTGTGTTTATTTTCATACCTTGTGCAACTTGTATTGTTGTTAGTAAATTGATAATAATCTGATTTTGTTGTAATTGGGAGCCTGTAGCTATTACCAGGCGGTTTATAAAATGAAATGTGGGCACGAGGTGCCGTGAATTGTGATATGAAATGGGGATATTGGCACGTGAATTGTCCGTGCAGTTGTGATATAAAATGTGGGCACGATGTGATGTGATGAAATGATAATGATATTTGGCACGTGAATTATCCTTGCAGTTGTGATATGAAATGAGGGCACGAGGTGCATGGCAAATATGATGATTTAATTATGGGCATGAGGTGCCGTGGAAATATGAAAATGGGTTGACACCCGTATTTACGAAAAATATAAAAAGGGGCTGAGACCCGTATTTTGATGATTTTGAAATGAGGTGTCACATGGTGACTTTTTAATTGAAAGAATTATATTCAAAATATTTATCTGAAAGAATTTTTACTTAGAAAGTATCACATAAAAGAATTGTATTTTGAAAGATATTTATTTGAGGAAATTGTATTTGAAAAGATTTATTGAATGAATTATATTTGAAAAATAATTATTTGAGAGAATTATATCTGAAAGAGAGTTATCTGGAAGAACTATGTGAAAGACATTTATTGGAAGGGCTTGATTTAATTGGGTGTAATTGTATTTATTAATTGTTGAGTGATATTAATGGTGTTCTTGTTGTCTGTTGTGCATATCACTGGTTGTTTTATCCTGCCTTTATTATTATTTGTTTCCTATTATTTTGTATATTATATTACACAGGTTATTAGACTAGTGGGTGTCTTGACTGTACCTCGTCTCTACTCCATTGAGGTTAGTCTTGATACTTACTGGGCACCGCTGTGGCGTGCTCACTCTACACTTCTGCACATTTTTGTGCAGAGCCAGGTATTGAAGATATCAGACTTGAGCAGAGTTAAAGCGCAATCATAAGGATTCAAGGTAGAGTTGCTTGGCCGTCGCAGTCCGTTGGAGTCTTTTTATTTCATTGTACTGTTAATTTGTAATCAAACAGTATTGTATATTCGGTCCTCGTGATCATTCCATGTATTCAGTTAGAGTTCGTGACTCATTACTACCAGTCTTGGGAGGTTGTGTATTGTAATTATTTCCGCTGTTAGATTAAAAAAAATGGCTTCAAAATATAATAGAAATCGGCTTATCTAGTCTCAGAGACTAGGTGCCATCACGACGCCCGTGGTGGGATTTTGGGTCGTGACAAGTTAGTATCAGAGCTCTAGGTTCATAGGTTCTATGAGTCACGAACGAGTCTAATAGAGTCTTGTGAATCGGTACGGAGACATCTGTACTTATCTTCGGGAGGCTACAGAACTATTAGGAAATTTCCATTTCTTTAATTCCTATCGTGCGGAATTTGTTGAATTTGGAATTTGATCCTTGTATCGCCATTCTCTCACATATGGTGAGGACACGTGCTACTGGGTTAGTTGAGCGGGCATCCGCACATACTGCTAGGGCTGCAAGAAGCAGGGGCCGAGGTAGAGGCCGAGGAAGGGCACGTGCTACGACTAGAACACCTGTCAGAACATCAGTTGAGGAGCCACCAGTAGCTCCAGTTGGGGGACAGGTACCAGAAGCACATGTTGTTACCCCCGGACTTCAGAAGACTTTGGCACAGTTCCTGAGTATGTTTGGTACATTAACTCAGGCAGGATTGATCTCTGTTGCACCAAACATTCCGCAGATTGAGGGAGTAGCTCAGACTCCTATCACAACTCTAGAGCAGCAGGTTCACGTTGGTCAGGTTCCGGGTGTAGTACCGGTACAACCTGTTATTCTGGTTTGGCCTGAGGACGGGCCCGAGGCATCAGAAGAAGAACAAAAGAGACTTGAAAGGTTTAAGAGGTATAGTCCACCAACTTTCGGTGGCACAACTACAGAGGATGCCCAAGGATTTCTGGAAACTTGTCACCGTATTCTCCGCATTATGGGTATTGTGGAAGTGAGCGGAGTTTCCTTTACTACATTTCAACTGTCAGGCGCAGCGTACCGGTGGTGGCAAATCTATGAAGAAGGTAGACCAGCCGATGCCACACCACCAACTTGGGCTCAATTTTTGAAAATATTCTTGAAAGAGTATGTTCCCCAAACTCTCCGAGATGCGTGATGCGTAGAGTTTGAATGGTTGCGTCAAGGCACTATGACAGTATCGGAATATGCTATCAGGTTCAGTGAGTTAGCTCGTCATGCACCTATCTTGGTTCCTACAATCAGAGAACGGGTCCGCAGATTCATTAAGGGGCTCGATTATGATATCAAAATATGCATGGCTCGAGAACTGCAAACTGATGCTTCATTTCAGCAAGTAGTGGAGATCGCAAGGAAGATTGAGGGTGTTTTAGGCGAGGAAGGGGGGTCTAAGGAGGCTAAAAGGTCTCGAAAATCTGGGGGCTTCAGTGGATTTTACTCTTCAACTAGAACCCATTACAACGGAGGCTCGAGCAGTCGGTCAGCTCAGTCCGCACATCAGATTACTCGGGGTGCTCCAGTTTATAGTGCACCACCGATACGAGATTCTTACAGTGGTTATTCCAGTTATTCGGCACAGACTCAGTACGAGCAGCCGTGACCTCAGAGGGGTTGTTATGAGTGTGGTGATACTAGGCATATCATGAGAGATTGTCCCAGACTTGGGAGGGGTAGATTTTATCAAAACACTCCAGCTACAAGCTTTATTCTAGTTGATATTCCACATGCACAGTCAGCTAGAGGTGGAGGATGGGTGGGTAGTGGGCGCCTAAGAGGTGGAGGCCCGACCTGTTTAATTAATCACTATGATTTGGCTGAGGCTAATACACCAGATGGTCTCGTTACAGGTGCGATCCCAATTTTTATTATAAAAGGATATTTTTCCTTAATTTGATTCGGTTCTGAATATTGAGGTGAATCCTCTTATTATGCTCCACTTATGGGTGAGCTTCGTAAATTTGTGACCCACTTATATGTGTATCCCTGTTGGGAGATTTAAAGATGTAAACCTGTGTCTGTCATTTTATTTTTTTTGTGCACCATTGAGGGCTATAAGTCCAAAAGTAAAATTTTATTATTCGATACAGTGAGTTTAATGTGTTTCGGAATAATTGATTCTAATTTTTATGAATTATACACCCTACCGGTATGAGGGTTCATTATATATTGTGAAAATTGTTTATGAAATATATTGGAAAGAAGAAAGAAAGGAAATTTAAAATTTTAGTTGGCACAATGTGCAAAATACTTGTGACTCGAAGTTGAGGACGAGATCCTCGAATTTTATATATGATGTGAAATATTTAAATCGGACTGCAAGCCGCGATGGAAGTTATATAAGGACGAGGTCCTTTTGGTGAAATGTTTATGAGTTTAAAATTCTCCCTTGTGAAATTTAATTTGTGCAATAATATTAATAGGGAGTCATGCTTGTTAGGCTTATTTGATAATGCTTGTATATTTTCTGTTCATATTCATCCGTTTTTGTGTTGTAAATATTGAGTTTTAGCATATGAGATGAGTGCCCAGGTGGCGTTAAATATGACTCATTAATCCGAGAAAGTAATCATGAGGCCTTCATGCCTCACGTTCTATTGTCAGTATTGTGAAAATTCAAAACGAGGTGATGATTAATATGTGATTAATTGATGATGTTGGAATTAATTATGAACAGCTTTTAAGACCAGAGATGTGGTGATGAGCATACATATGATGTGCTTCATGTCCTGATATCATTATGATCAGGCAATGCTGAGATTAATGTTATTGATATATACCCTACGGTATTTTGTTGGATTTTGGATATGTTGTTAGGAGTTGTTTGGGTGTTACTCTGGCAGGTGGATAGGCCCAATTACAGGGGAGACTCTGCCAAAATTTCTGAGACATTTGAGAGTTAGCAAAATTTGGAGGATTGAGAATTTTCAAAAGAAGAGATAAATATGTTATGTGTTTGAGGGCGAATAATCCTAAGTTGGGAATAATATAGCACCCTAGAGAAAATTTTGAGTTACTTCAACACTATTGAGGAAATTTATATGTGCATAGGCACGAGTTTCTATAGCCAGTTGAGACTAATGTTGTGCGTTGTTGTAAGAATTCAGACATTTTTGAAAATTATTGGAGAGTTAGGGATTTTGCTTTAAAGCTTATAAGAATGGAGAAAAGAAATAATCTCAATTGAGATGGTGTTGTCGGACCCGTGTTAAATTACGGGAATGTAAAATTACTCACAAGTATGTGTGCAAAAATACACTCAGTAATTTAAAGTCCTCAGAAAGATTCTTGGCACGTTCGAGGGCGAACGTATGTTTAAGAGGTGGAGAATGTAACTACCCGACTTGTCATTTTAAGAATTAACGCCCCGTTCAACAACTTAAGGTCCCGGGTAACTTCATAATATGTATTATGACCCGTGGGTGTGGTCGAGTTTGATTTTCGGAAGATTTAGAATTTAATTGAAAGAGAAATTCTCATTTTGAAGCTTAAATGGAAAGAGTTGACCAAAGAGTTGACTTTTGAGCAAACGACCTCGGAATAGAATTTTGATGCTTTCAATAGTTCCTTATGGTGATTTTTGGACTTAGGCGCGTGTTCGGATTTGGATTTGGAAGTCCGTAGGACAATTCGACGCGTTTTAGCGAAAGTTGGAAAATAGACGATTTTCGGAAAGTTCGATCGAAGGTTGAATTTTTGATAATGAGGTCGGAATCCGATTCTGAAAATTTGAATAGGTCCGTTATGTCACTTATGACTTGTGTGCAAAATTTGAGGTCAATTGGACTTGATTCGATAGATTTCGGCATCGAATGTTGAAGTTGGAAATTTCATAATAGATTAAAGTTTCAAGTGAGTTCGCACAAGACCTAAATTCAAACGATCATACCTCTCTTTATATAAAGAGTTATATTGTTATTACCTATCAAATGAAAGGTCTATGTGTCTAGTTTCCAACGCTTCAAACCGTTCGTCATTCGGACATTCCTACAAGAGGTTATGACCAAATTACCAAAGGCTGGAAAAATGCGATTCTGCGACCAATTCTGCGATCGCAAAATCATTATGCGATTGCAAAACTGCTTCTGCGACTGCAAAACTAGTCGCAGAATGGACAGAAGAGCCCAGTTCTGGGCACTGATTTTGCGATCAATTTTGCGGCCCCCATACCCATTCTGCGGTCCATTATGCGACCGTAGACCTGCTTTCGGAGGGTTAATTTTTCTATTTTCATAACCCGACCCCATTTTGATAAATAGGCTTTGGGGCTTATTTTGGGGTGTTTTTCTGAGGGTTTTAGAGAGAGGTAAGAGCATTTTAGAGAGAGAAGGAGGGAACCTAACATTCTAATCATCCAATCTTCAAGAATCAAGGAAGCAAATCACAAGATCTTCATCAAAGAGGTAAGATTCAACCCCTAGTCTTCAATTTCGAGTTTGGGGTAAAAGATTGGTGATTGGGAGTATAATTCTTGGGAATAAAAGTATTATGTATATATTCTTGTACCAATAAGTTTTGTGATAATATGTGATAAGATTTTTGAGATCAAATAAGTAAAGATTGGGTTGTGGAATGAAGAAATCTTGTAGAAGAACCTTGTAAACAAATTTGCACACCTAGTGTTTGATAAAATGCTCAAATGAGCTGAAACCATGAAAATCTTCCTAATTATGGTTCACTTTTGTTATGTTTATAAATAGATTGAAGTTTCTAGGATTTTCGGAACCTCGTAGTAATGTAAGGAAGGCTCAAGAAAGATTGGAGCCGTCCGGAGGTCAATTCAAGCAAGAAGGCGATTTTGGAATATCGGCCTAACTTCAAAAATGTAAGTGTCTTGCTTAACCTCGAGTGGAGGAATTTCCCTTAGGCATTAAGTCTTATGTGCAATTTGTGTAATTGAAAACCATGTACGCGAGGTGACGAGTACGTACTTGGTTTATGTGCAAATTATATTTAGTTAAAGTCTTGAGCATATTGTGTAGTAAATTGGATAATTATTGGCATATATTTTATCATCTACTTGTCGTGCCTAAACCCTTGTTGTTGACTCTGTTATTATATGACAATGTGATATGATTGTTATTTGATTATTTATGAAATTTCGTGAATTTGCTGGCTTGATAATTATTGGAATTTAATTTCATTTTGGATTTTTCCCTCTATAAATAATTAATTAAATAAGCTTAAGAAGAGGTGTTATATAATTATTGAAAATGTGATCTTTTATGAAGACTTTGCTTTATGTTGAGTAATTTCTATCTCTATTGATTATTTTTGGATGTTGTACACATTGTGTGGAGCATTTGGCTATTTGCTATGAAATTAATTGACTTGGTTGTAGCTTTGAAATTTGGTTGTGGCCATTGGGCAAATTATGATATGAATTGATTTTTGTTATGTTGTTGTGATAATTTCCCGTGTAAATTGTTGTGTTGTGTGAGTTGTTATTTTGGGAAGATAAGGGTAGCATTTCACCATTGATATTCTGTGGTTATAAGGGTAGCATTTTACTGTTGTGTTTGTCGGCTATTGATGCTGTCTGGGCGGAGCGATAATGGTGGCTATAGGAGCGATAAGGGTGGCAATAGGAGCGATAAGGGTGGCTATTGATATTGTCTGGGCGGAGCGATAAGGGTGGCTATTGGAGCGATAAGGGTGGCAATAGGAGCGAAAAGGTTGGCTATTATTAGGGACGATATGTGATGATGTAGGGTTGTGGTGTTGACGATTTTCATGTGATGTGATTTTTTTATGTTTATTTTCATACCTTGTGCAACTTGTCTTGTTGTTAGTAAATTGATAATAATCTGATTTTGTTGAAATTGGGAGCCTGTGGCTATTGCCAGGCGGTTTATAAAATGAAATGTGGGCACGAGGTGCCGTGAATTGTGATATAAAATTGGGATATTGGCACGTGAATTGTCCGTGCAGTTGTGATATAAAATGTGGGCACGAGGTGCTGTGATGAAATGATAATGATATTTGGCACATGAATTGTCCGTGCAGTTGTGATATGAAATGAGGGCACGAGGTGCCGGGCAAATATGATGATTTAATTATGGGCACGAGGTGCCGTGGAAATATGAAAATGGGTTGAGACCCGTATTTACGAAAAATATGAAAAGGGGCTGAGACCCGTATTTTGATGATTTTGAAATGAGATGTCACATGTCGACTTTTTAATTGAAAGAATTATATTCAAAATATTTATTTGAAAGAATTTTTACTTAGAAAGTATCACATAAAAAAATTGTATTTTGAAAGATATTTATTTGAGAAAATTGTATTTGAAAAGATTTATTGAATGAATTATATTTGAAAAATAATTATTTGAGAGAATTATATTTGAAAGAGAGTTATCTGGAAGAACTATGTGAAAGACATTTATTTGAAAAGCTTGATTTAATTAGGTGTAATTGTGTTTATTAATTGTTTGAGTAATATTAATGGTGTTCTTGTTGTCTGTTGTACATATCACTGGTTGTTTTATCCTGCCTTTATTATTATTTTTTTCCTATTATTTTGTATATTATATTGCACAGATTATTAGATAGTGAGTGTCTTGACTGTACCTCGTCTCTACTCCATTGAGGTTAGTCTTGATACTTACTGGACGCCGCTGTGGTGTGCTCACTCTACACTTCTGCACATTTTTGTGCAGAGCCAGGTATTGAAGATATCGGACTTGAGCAGAGTTAAAGCGCGATCATAAGGATTCAAGGTAGAGCTGCTTGGCCGTCGTAGTCCCTTGGAGTCTTTTTATTTCATTGTACTGTTAATTTGTAATCAAACAGTATTGTATATTCGGTCCTCGTGATCATTCCATGTATTCAGTTAGAGTTCGTGACTCAGTACTACCAGTCTTGGGAGTTTGTGTATTGTAATTATTTCCACTGTTAGATTAAAAAAAATGGCTTCAAAATATAATAGAAATTGGCTTACCTAGTCTTAGAGACTAGGTGCCATCACGACGCCTGTGATGGGATTTTGGGTCGTGACAGCTACGGATGTGTATTGACTACCGGCAACTCAACAAAGTCACGATCAAAAACAAATACCCATTGCCTAGTATAGATGATTTGTTTGATCAATTACAAGGTGCTAAGTTCTTCTCCAAAATTGATTTGCGGTCCGGGTACCATCAATTGAAGGTAAGGGAGCAGGATATTCCGAAAACAGCTTTTAGAACAAGGTATGGGCACTTTGAATTTTTGGTAATGTCTTTCGGGCTAACAAATGCCTCGGCAGCTTTCACGGATCTTATGAATGGAGTCTTCAAGCCGTTCCTCGACTCTTTTGTGATAGTATTCATTGACGACATCCTTGTGTATCACGAAGTCGAGAGGATCACGCCGACCACCTCACGGCAGTTCTGCAAACTCTTCATCAACACCAATTGTATGCAAAGTTCTCGAAATGTGAATTTTGGCTTGAATCTGTTACATTCCTGGGTCATGTCGTCTCCGGAGAAGGAATTAAGGTTGAATCCTCAAAAGATTGCAGCGGTGAAGGATTGGCCTAGACCTACTACTCCAACAGAGATTCGCAGTTTTTTTGGTTTGGCCGGGTATTTTAGGAGGTTCATGGAGGGTTCTCCACTCTTGCCTCTCCATTGACTAAATTGACGCAGAAGGTGGTTAAGTTCCAGTGGTCCGTTACTTGTGAAAGGAGCTTCCAGGAATTGAAATCAAGATTGACTTCGGCGTCGGTATTGACCCTGCCAGAGGGTACCGAGGTGTTTGTGGTGTATTGCAATGCTTCAAGGATCGGTCTTGGGTGTGTATTAATGCAACATGGTAAGGTTATAGCATATGCTTCAAGGCAACTTAAGAATCATGAAAAGAACTATCCAACTCATGACTTAGAGCTTGCGGCGGTGGTTTTTGCATTAAACATTTGGCGTCATTATTTGTATGGAGTCCATGTAGATGTATTCACGAACCACTAGAGTCTTCAATACATTTTCAAGCAGAAGGAATTGAACTTAAGGCAGAGAAGGTGGCTTGAGTTACTCAAAGATTATGACATCGATATTTTGTATCATCCAGGGAAAGCTAATGTGGTGGCAGATGCTCTTAGTCGGAAATCTATGGGTAGTTTGGCTCACTTGGAGGCATGTCAAAGGCCCTTGGCCCGGGAGGTTCACCAGTTAGCCAGTTTAGGAGTTCGTCTTGCGGACTCTAACGAAGGGGGAGTAATTGTGCGGAATAGGGCGGAATCATCGCTTGTGACGGAGGTCAAGGAGAAGCAATACAATGATCTAGTGTTGATGCAGCTGAGAGAAGGGATTCAAAAATATAAGACTACGGCTTTTTCTCATGGCATGGATGAAGGTACATTACGGTACCAAGGATAACTATGTGTTCCAAACGTAGATGGTCTTCGGGAAAGAATCATGGCAGAAGCTCATACTTCTAGATATTCCGTGCACCCAGGTTCTACAAAAATGCATCATGGCCCCAAGGAAGTTTACTGGTGGAATAACATGATGAGGGGTGTGGCGGACTTTGTGGAAAAAAATTCAAACTGTCAACAAGTGAAGGCCGAGCATCAAATAGAAAATGATCAATATCGATTTTGTGGTAGGGTTACCACGCACTCCGCGTAAGTTTGACTCAATTTGGATGATCGTGGATCGACTCATGAAATCAGCACACTTCTTACCAGTTAAATCCACCGACACCGCGGAACAGTATGCTCAATTATATATCAAGGAAATAGTCAGGCTTCATGGCACTCCAATTTCCATCATTTCTGATCGAGGGGCCCAGTTCACAGCTAATATTTGGAAGAAATTTTAGCAAGGTTTGGATACGCAAGTAAATCTTAGCACGGCTTTTCATCCTCAGACTGACGGGCAAGCAAAGCGGACTATTCAGACGCTTGAGGACATGTTGCGTGCTTGTGTGCTTGACTTGAAGGGTAGCTGGGATGATCATTTGCCGCTCATAGAATTTTCGTATAACAACAGCTTACATGCCAGTATTCAGATGGCGCCGTTTGAGGCCTTGTATGGTAGAAGATATAGATCACCGATTGGGTGGTTCGAGGTTGGAGAAGCTGAACTAATAGGACCAGACCTTATGCATCAGGCTATGGAAAAGGTTAATATCATAAAAGAGCGGTTGAAAACTGCTCAGAGTCGTCAAAATTCCTATTCGGATGTTCGTCGTAGAGACTTAGAGTTCAAGGAAGATGATTGGGTGTTCTTAAAGGTATCTCCCATGAAAGGGATCATGCGGTTTGGAAAGAAAGGGAAATTAAGTCTGAGGTATGTCAGGCCGTATAGAATTACTCAAAGGATAGGTCAGGTGGCGTACAAGCTTGATCTACCACCTGAGATGTCATTAGTGCACCCGGTATTCCATGTGTCCATGTTGAAGAAGGTATTTGGAGATCTGTCCGCTATTGTGCCGGTTGTGACCATCGAGATTAGTGAAGAACTGTCATATGAAGAGATTCCGGTTGCTATCCTTGATAGGCAGGTCCGAAAGTTGAGAAACAAAGAAATTGCATCCGTAAAGGTATTATGGCGAAACCAGCAAGTCAAAGAAGCTACTTAGGAAGCCGAGAATGAAATGAAAAAGAAGTACCCTCAAATATTTGAATAGCCATGTAATAGCTCTATAACGTTGTCCCCCCCCCCCCCCCCCAATTTTTTTATCACTTGTTCGACTAATATAAAGACACTACTTTCTAGTCATATGTCCCCCCTATGAGGCTTCGGTTAGTATTATTTTGCATTCTGTTGTGTCATTTAATTCTATATATGTTGATAAGGTGTGTTTCGGGGGATCTCTAACAGGTGGATAGGCCTAAATACAAAGGAAACTCTGACGAAATTTTCAGAAACTTAGGAAGTTAGGCAAATCTGAGGATGATGTTATGTGGTACAACTGAAACTTTAAGCAAACCTTGATCCTCATTCGAGGACGAATGATCTAAAGTGGGGGAGGATGTAAGGACCCATAAAAATTTAAACCAAAAACTCGTGGGTTCGGACTTTTTTTGTTGAACAGTACCCTACGGACAGAGAGGAAAATGTTTCGTAGAAGAACGCATTTCTGCGGCCCATTACACGGCCGCATAATCACTCTGGGGATCGCATAATAGCCGTATAGTGAAGCAGTAAGTTTGGCCAACTTGAGGTCAGTTTTGCGGTCGATTATGCGACCGCTTAATCGATATCCGGACCCATAATCGATATGCGGACCGCATATCGATCGCATAACCCCTCTTGGGTTTTTACGGGGGGAGTTCTGCGGTGCATTATACCACCGCAGAACGAGTATGCAGACCGCATACTGGTCGCATACCTGGGTCGTAAGTTTAGGCCCCTGAGGGCCATTTCTGCGGTCACTTTGCGGACCGCATAACCATTATGCAATCGCATATGCGACCGCAGACCTGCGTCGGGCACCTATTTTCTTAATTTAAAACTCGACCCCCATTCCGTTAAAACACCCCTTTAGTCCATTTTGAAGCTCATTCCTCATATTTCTAGTGTGAGAAAGAGAGGGTTCTAAAGGGAGGGCCTAATTTTCATCAATCAATCTTCAACCATCACTCAAAGCTTAGAAATACTCAAGTAGAGCACCCAATTTCTTCATCCAAAAAGGTAAAATTTCGTCACCCCAGCTCTTAATTTCAAACATAGCTATAATGGGTACTAGGATAATACTTCATGGGTATGAGAGTGGTTCATCTTGCATGCATGTGATAAAGAGTGTGGTAAAAATAAAAAGTGAACTAGAACTATGAACATTTTCCTAATTTTGGGTTCAATTTGTACATTGCAAAAATAGATTGAGGTTGCTAAGGGTTCCGGATAATTGTAGAGTCTAAAGAAGCACAATTGAGGTATGTATGGCTAACTCTTTTCTTCCTAGAATCAAACTCCTGGTGTCCGAATATTTGGTGTAACTTTTCACTTGATCATACTAGAATTGTTTTTCTTAGTGAGTTGGGTTGGAAGATTCATGTTCCCTAATTATTTTAGATGTTTACAATGTCATCATGCTATTTGAGAACGTAACTATAATTTTCCAAGCTCCTTCCCTTACGTGTGAAATGTCTTATGTGATGGTACTTATCGACATGAATGATGATGTTACTTGAACGAATAAAAAGGGAAAGACTTGAATTTTAAAATGTGCCAAAGTACCAAGAACTATTTAATAAATTAGGCTGTTAGTGCCATGTAATGAAAGATGGGAAAGAGATGTGAATTGAGTGCATAATTGAAAGAGGTTATGTCTCAAGTGAGGTGGCTTAGCCGATCGGGCCGAGATCGGACGCCATGCTGTACACATGGCGGCATTTATGTTGGAGTTATTGATTTACATTGTGGATATGGATATGTCTCAATTGAGATGGCTTAGCCGGTCGGGCCGAGACCGAACTCCGTGTAAAAACACGGTGGCATTGTGAGTTGTGGCTTTGGCACTAAAGATTATTAACCTAAAAAGATGGAAAGATTGAATTGGAAATTTTGGATTCCTTACTTGGTGTTTCATTGTATTTCTGTGAAGTACTTATTGATTATTATGACTTCCTTCTCTTTGTTTTCACTGTTCATTCTACTAAGATTGGTGCTTGCCTTACATACTAGTATTATTCGATAGTACTAACGTCCCTTTTGTCGGGGGGCACTATATCTTTGAATGGATGTAGGTGGTTCAATCGTAGATAGTGCCGATCGCAGATAGTGGTGCTCTCTTTCTCTCCTCACATCAGTCTTGGTGAACCCCATTCCTCCCAGGGGTCATGTTGTCCTTCTTTTGTATAAGTTTTCATATTTTGAGGTATAGCTGGGGCCTTGTTGCCGGCATTGTCATGTTGCTCTTTTGTACCCTTAGAGGCTCCGTAGACGTTTATGTGGGTCATGTATGTACGTTGGGGTGGTCGTTGGATCGAGTTGTATTTTGGAAACTCAACTATGTCATAATGTACGTATATAAGGAAAAATGAACTAGCAACGTTTATATATTTATATAACTGATCTCTCCTCTGTTTTACAAATGGTGATGCATTCCCTTTTTGGATTATGAATGAGTCGTTAGGAAAGGTTAAATAGGCTTGCTCGGCCGGGTTCACTCGGTTGAGCGCCGGTCGTGCTCCCCAAGGTTGGGGCGTTACACTGAGATACGATATGCAATGAATGTATATGACTGAGTACGAAATTACAATTTAAACAGATACTTCGATAGCAGAACTGACCTTAGTGGGTCCCAATAATACCAACATTTGCATAAGCATGATTTCTAACATGAGTCACAACTCAGTTTCTCTAACACATAAAAATACATGGAAAAATACAAGTTAATTGACTATACAACTCTATTGAATCAACTGAGTCTCAATTTCTACGGTGAATGACCACACGCCCGTTACCTAGTATGTGCGTCACCTCCAAACAATTCACATAACAAGTATAATCATGGTTCATACCCTCAGAACCAAGTTTATAAGTGTTACTTACCTCGAATAAGTCGAATCCAATGCCGAGCAAGATAAACAATACTTCTGAAATTCCATTTCGCGTGTATCAACCTCCATACGCCTTACTGTCTCCTCAATTTAATCCAAACGATCTGTATATATTCAAATAACGTGAAAATAAATCACAATTTACTCCAATGCTTACAAATTAACAATTTATGAAAATTTCCAACTATGCTCGAAAAATCGACAGTGGGGCCTACGTCTCGAAATCCGACCAAACTCACAAAATCCGACAACCCATTCAATTACGAGTTCAACCATACTAATTTCGCTCAAATCCGACTCCGAATCAGTATTCAAATCTCAAAAAATTATTTTATGAAATTTTTACAATTTTCCCCAAATTTTCATCTCAAAATACTGATTAAATGACAAAAACAATGATATATTCATGTATATTAACCAAATCCGAGTTAGAATCACTTACCCCAATGAATTTCTTGAAAATCTCATAAAATATCACCACAAACCGAGCTCCCAAAGTCCACAAAAATGAAAAATGAGATGAAACCCTCGTTCATATAGTACAAAATCTGATCCCCATTGTCCTGACAGCACATTTGTTTGTGCGGCCGCACATCCCAGGTTCTGCGGCCGCAATCCAAATTTTGCGGCCGCACTTCAACAGCTCTACACTACCAGGCTTCAGTAAATTGACCATACCTTTCTCTACAAATGTCTAAATGATTAATGGTCTACCGTTCTGAAAACTAGACGCAAAGGACTACAATGTTCATTTTTAATCATCTCCAAATTCCTTGTAGGTTAAAAGATATAAGCTTCTGAAGTCAGAACATCGAATCTGCAGAAATCTCAATTCTGCGGCCGCGAGAGAAATTCTGCGGTCCGCACCATTCCTCAACGATCCGCACTTTTCCTTTACGGTCCGCACTTTTCCTCTACCTCAACACTCCAAAATGTGCCCCTGCGCTTCCAAAATTCCAGAACAATATCAGAGTGCCGAAATGGCCAGTCACGCTCAAAACTCACCCTGAAACACACGCGATCCACTTGGGACCCCGTCCGAATGTACCAACAAGTCCTAAAACGTCGTACGAACTTAGTCGAGCCCTCAAATCACATCAAACAACATTAAAAATACAAACCGCACTCCAATTCAAGCCTAATGAAAATTAACAATTTCCAACTTCTATATTCAGTGTCGAAACCTATCAAATCCGATTGACCTCAAATTTTGCACACAAGTTATAAATGACATAACAGACCTATTCCAATTTCTAGAATCAAATTTCGACTCCGATATCAAAAAGTCAACTCCCCGGTCAAACTTCCAAACTTAACTTTCTATTTTAGCCATTTCAAGCCAAATTTAACTACAGACTTCCAAATAAATTTTTGGACACACTTCTAAGTCCAAAATCACCATATGGATCTATTGGAATAATCAAAACTCCAATCCAAGGTTGAATACTAAAACTCAAACTTGGTCAATGCTTCCAACTCAAAGCTTCAAACATGAAAATTCATTCTTCCGAACTAATTCTGAAACACCTAAAAACGCAAACTGACAATTCACAGAAGTCATAGTACATCGTATGAAGCTATTCAAGACTTCAAATAGTTGAAAGGAGCGTAAATACTCAAAACGATAGGTCGGGTCATTACATTCTCCCCCACTTAAATATATGTTCGTCCTTGAACATGCCATGAGTTATTTCCAGTCAACCAGTTCACTATCCCACCTTACCACGCACATATTTGGGGTGATCCCACACCACCCTATTCCATAGACCTGACAACACAACACAATTGAAGATCATTATGTTAACCTTAGTATGTAAAACTTAGAACCCAATTTCCAACATCCAGAATTTCTTACAAAACCCGAGTCTCACTTCTACACACTTTATAAGTTTGAACAAGCTGTATCATGCCATAACCATAACCCCAGAAATAATCACATAACATACTACACAACTCGCATACTCGCAACACCATTCCCGATCACAGTAACTACTCAAAACCAACCTGGTACTAGCATTAAACCCCATAACAAACAAAACCTCATTCCAAAACCTTCGTACACTGTTGATAATAAAAGAAACACGCGAAATCTCATTACCCCTTGTCAGATCAACAAGTCGTGGAGCTCTCTTGTCCCAACCAGAACCATAATCACTTTCTAAGCCGACTTTCAATATTATCCTTCCGAATATACCATAATCAAACATAATAGTACCTATTCTAGGTCCAATGACCTTATATTATTAAACACAACTATGTCACAGACAAGCCACACCAATATAACTCAAGCCATAACGGCGCAATCTGTGTACCCAAAATGGAAAATGTCTCAAAGAAGAGAACCAGTTTTTTGCAGGTTCAACCAGCACCACCACAACTGCAATGCTATGATCTCATCATATATAGTAGAACCATGACACACGAATCTAGTAACGGTAACCAGTTCTCCTAGAGCTCACATTAACATCATCCGCATGGACAACTCACATGCTATAGTATCAATATTTGGACCCGCACGGATAACTCACGTGCTAATAATATCAATATCTGGACCTGCACAGACAACTCACATGTCAATAATATTAGTATATGGTTTCGCACGGACAACTCACGTGCCAATAACATAATCCGCCTGGCATGGTCGCAGGCCTCCAGTCCAAGCATATCATAAAGGAGCAATCAAATAAGTACACATGTATATGATAAATGAAATATGATTCACATGCTCCTAGACTGGTATAAATAACACGCCATAGGGTAGGCATGTGCAAAGTGTGCTATCACGACTCAAATCGGTAAGTTAACGCATAATTAGTAACTACCCGATTTATTCAGGGAATCAGCCTCTTTGTAACCTCAAGTATAGCCCAGATAGTTCTCAACAAAGGTACGAATACGCGAAATATTATAACTTTATGCTTAACAGTAAACTCTAGAAATATCATAGCCTAAGCATTCTTCCGAGTATGAATACTTGCTCTGATGCCCCCACATGGGCTCAAACCTCACATATATGTGCGTGCACTCATAGCGTGTAGCTATTACAAATAATTATGCAACTAGTGCCTCCACTGAGTTTAAATAAAACACTCACCTCAAACAGACCGCAACCCTAGTCTCCAAATTCATAGAGCACAGAACCACCATAACTGATCCCAACTCCAGCACTCAAATGACTAACACATCTTTCATGCACGATCATCCCACAAGGAATACTTTCATAATTCTTTTCGTGTCACATAGTAATAATTTGAATATAAGCAGTCTATCAACCAGGTGAGTACCGCAATACCAATGAACATCCGTAAGTCAAAACACAATGCGCCTTTTGAAATGCACACCCTTCTCAGGGATTACCGAGCAGCTATAACATTCATCTAAATATCTGAAACTGGATATTCTATCCAAAATTTGTGATCTTCCTTTCAAGAATGAACTACCACCTTGTATATGTAAATCTAAATTGCGCACAACACACCACATCTATCATGTGAAAAGTACTAGAATCTCATTATGAACTCTGAGTGACTAGCAAATTACATACCCTATTAGTTAGAAACCTTTCTCTTGCTTCTTTCCAGGAGAAAATCAAAATACAGAACACGTTCACCACACCGGTAGAAAATATTCGGCTCAAACCATGGTAGAAACCGTCAAGAACACTTTGAAATCCATTTGCACATAACCAAGCTATCATAACTCAATTCCTCTAACTCGACCAAGCCACACAGGTTACCAAATCCGAGAGTATTACTACAAACCCCCCGTAAAGCCCCACCTCATCATAAGAACAAAAAGAACCGATCATACCATTACCATACTGATCCAGCATGTTACCTATTTGTCCTATTTTCTCCAAGTTTCTTCTGAATTACCTTCAAGTTGAAATTTCTCCTTGTCAGAACACTACTATCCTTACCCAAAGCTCACTACAAGACATCCTAACATAAAAGCACACAGCCCTAAGGCCTATAAGCCACGGTATTCTTCTTAAGCACACCCATAAGTACCACAACTGATACACCCACTCTGAAAATACCTTATGTGAATTTAAAATTGTTCTCTTACCTTTCTTATACTGGAATGTAGAATCCATAGTCATACATAATTACGCAAGTCTTGGCACCATCAAATGTAAAACTCAGATTCTATCCATACACAAATCCGAAAAAAATTCTCGATTGCTATATATAAATCTCGAACCCATTAGTACCTTCTAGAGAGCCTTCCAATCTGCTCAAATCTAAATTGCACCACCTAAACGGGCCGAAAGACACATGATCCCTTAGCTTAACAACACTCAAAGAGGTAACCCTGCCTTAACACCGCCAATCTATTAATACTCCGTGCGTACTACATCCAACAATAATAACTCGATCATCCCATGATTTTTATATACTCATAAAGTGTAATATAACATGTATCCAGGAATTTCTTTAATCGAGTCATCCTCGATCTCAATCTCTGCAAGTCATAACCAATTCGCATGTATGCCTCAAACCGAAGCCAGTACAACACATAACCATGAAATCAAATCGTCAATAGAAGGCTCCCCCACTTAGCTCAAAGGAATATAACAAAATATTCCATAACTCACAATATCCATACTCTATTACTGCCATAATACTGTAGTCGGTTCAACGAAAATGTTTCACAAGCTCAGGTAACACAATCATAAAATACCTCAATTCATCTGCTAAGCTCGCCTTTACTCTCGTGACAGTCAAGTCAACTTTCTCAACCAGATTCAAATTCAAATCTCAACACATACACTCCACTAATAGAAAAGAAACTCTCCCCTCAACATTATAAGGAACACACCTACGTAGATTACTCCGCAGGAGATAACCCACCTGCCTAACCTCAAATTGGCATCTTGTTATACCCTTTCGCAGCCACAATTACTACGCAATCACTTAATATTTTTGAGTCCAAACTCATTAACAAGACATGAGAATTTAATTTGTCCCACAATTTAACAACGTGAAAGATCCTTCAACACATTCATACTCGAGACTATACGTCAAATCAAGACAGACTCCAAGCACCCTTTTTTTCATCAAAAGGAAAACACTTCTCGCCACATTCAAACCATCTTAACACATCTCGCAATCATATCATACTTATCATATAGCCATTTAACCGCTCATCGAGCCACAAATTCTTCTCGTAGGGACATTACCGTACATATGAGTCCAAATGTACAAGTTCTCACAACCGAAAATACTGGGTCTAAGCTGCATTCTAAACTTGGCCTCAAGTCCTCTAGACTGGTCCATTCTGTGGCCGCAAACCAAATTGTGCGGCCGCACTTCAGCAGCTCTGCTCTACCAGGCTTCAGTAAATTGACCATATCTTTCTCTACAAATGTCCAAATGATTAATGGTAAACCTTTTGGAAAACTAGATACAAAGGACTACAACTTTCATTTTTGAATCATCTCCAAATTCCTTGTATATTAAAAGATATAAGCTTCCGAAGTCAAACTATCGAATTTGCAGAAATCTCAATTCTGTGGCCGCAAGAGAAATTCTGTGGTCCACACAATTCCTCTGCGGTCCGCACTTTTCCTTTTCGGTTCGCACTTTTCCTTTGCGGTCCACACTTTTCCTCTGCCTTAGCACTCCAAAATGTGCCCCCGCACTTCCAAAGTTCTAGAATAACATCAGAGTGCTGAAATGGTCAGCCTCGCTCAAAACTCACACCTGAAACACACCCAAGCCACTCGGGACCCAGTCCGAATGTACCAACAAGTCCTAAAATGTCATACGAACTTAGTCAAGCCCTCACATCACATCAAACAGCATCAAAAACACAAATCGCACTCCAATTCAAGCCTAATAAAAACTAACAATTTCCAACTTCTACATTCAATGCCGAAACCTATCAAATCAAGTCCGATTGACCTCAAATTTTACACACAAGTCATAAATGACATAACAACCCTATTCCAATTTCCAAAATCAAATTCTGACTCCGATATCAAAAAATTAACTCTCCGGTCAAACTTCCAAACTTAACTTTCTATTTTAGCCATTTCAAGCCAAATTCAACTACGGACTTCCAAATAATTTTCCGGACATGCTCCTAAGTCCAAAATCACCATACATAACTATTAGAATAATCAAAACTCCAATTCGAGGTCAAATACTAAAACTCAAACTTGGTCAACTCTTTCAACTCAAAGCTTCAAACATGAAAATTCATTCTTCCGAACTAATTCTGAAACACCTGAAAATGCTAACTGAAAATTCACATAAGTCATAATACATCGTATGAAGCTATTCAAGACTTGAAATAGTTGAAAGGAGCGTAAATACTCAAAACGATCGGTCGGGTTATTATAGGGGGGAGGGGGTGTGGCAGGGAGGGGAGGGAATCTTTGAGGAACGGTCATTGCGAGGTGATGACTATTGTTCCTTAGGTCATTTTTTATGGTCCGGCAAAATTATAGGCGGTTTGGGTCCGGTCACCTGGATGCATGCAGATGACATGGGTCATAGCACACGAAAATCTGGGAATCAGGAAGAATTTCAGTTTTATGGCCCTACAATGCCAGAAAACGAGGAACGGTCATAGCGAGGATATGATGTGAGGAAGTATTTGTTAAATAGGTTCATCTCTGATGATATGATGATATGATAGATGTGAAAAGTGCTTTCTTAAATGGGTTCATCTCTGAGGAAGTATTTGTTAAGCAACCTCCAGGATTTGTAAATGAGTCCTTTCCAAATCATGTCTATAAATTGTCCAAAGCATTGTACGGTCTAAAGTAAGCTCCTAGAGCTTGGTATGAAAGGCTGAGCTCATTTTTAGTGGAACATGGGTTTGACAGAGGTAATATTGATGCTACTCTTTTTATCAAACGATCATCTCTAAGTAGTTTAATTGTACAAATCTACATAGATGATATTATTTTTGGCTGTACTAATCCTGTCTTGTGCAAATACTTTTCAAACATCATGAAAGGGGAATTTCAAATGAGTATGATGGGGGAACTAACTTTCTTCCTTGGGCTTCAAATCAAGCAAGTACAGAAAGGGATCTTTATTAGTCAAACAAAATACATAAAAGAACTCATAAACAAATTTGGCATGTCTAACGCGAAGGCCATAGGAACACCTATGACTCCATTAACTACCTTGGATGAAGATAAAAATAGTAAGAGTGTTGATGAAACAATATATCGAGGTATGATTGGCTCTCTACTCTATCTTACAGCTAGTCGACTAGATATTATGTTCATCGTTTGCAAATGTGCAAGATATCAGTCAGCTCCTATAGAATCCCACTTGACTGCTGTTAAACGTATTATCAGATATTTGATAGGGACAGTCGACTATGGATTATGGTACGAAAGTTTAGATAATTTTGATCTCAAAGGTTTTTTGATGCAGATTTTGCAGGAGATAAAATTGATAGGAAAAGCACAAGTGGAACGTGCCAGTTACTTGGAAAATCTCTTATATCCTGGCACAACAAGAAATAAAATTGTGTAGCCCTATCTACTACTGAAGCGGAATATTTTGCAGTAGGCAACTGCTGCACACAAGTACTATGGATTATGCATCAACTATTAGATTATGATTTACGTCTTAACTGTGTTCCTATTATGTGTGATAATACTAGTGTTATCTGTCTATCAAAAAATTATGTGCATCATTCTAGGGCTAAGCATAATGAGATTAAGAATCATTTTATACGTGATCATGTTCCTAAAGGTGATATCATGATAGAATTTGTAAATACTAAAAATAAGTTAGCGGATATTTATACAAAATCTTTGCTTGAAGAAAGATTTTGTTTCCTTCGTAATAAAATTGGTATTTGTACAATTCCCGTATAACTGTGTTTAATATTTTCCATAATTGTCTTAGTCTAATTTTTGTCCATATAATTTCTCGTAATTTTTGCCCAAAAAATCTTTTAAGTACTTGATTAGTTGGTACGTGTATTAATTGTGAACTGACGGCAGGTTCGCAAAAGGCAAATTTTCCGTTGTCCTTCACGCATCTCTCCGAGAATCAAGGCATCCTCTCAAACCCTTGTTAACCCTTCTCCCTCGATCATATCTCCCATTATCTCAAAGAAACTCAATCCCTATCTCTCTGTTTTCTTTTACTCATGGTCAAAACCAAACCCTCTCATTCTTCCTCCATACCAGAAGAAGCCATCGCTTTAAGAAGACCAAAGATGATCCTGTTGATGTAGAATCCTCAGAAAGCATAAACCATCTACTGATCGAGAAAGATTCTAGTGACTCTCAAGAAGACATTTTCATCTCCCAAAAGAAGGCGGGAAAACCACCAATGGAGTCCTTCCCTAAACAATCTTCTCAGAAAAAGGAAAAAACTGAAAGTGTAGAGTTTGGCCCTGAAGACAAGATGAAATTCTATGGCCCTGAAGAGAAGGCTAGGTTTGTTGCCTTCAAAGGAAAGTCGATTGTTTTTGGCCGCACTGTAAGTTTAAAGTCTATGCAAAACTCTCATTGTGATGTTATGTTTGTTTTCGAAACTCGGAAACTTGTCACTCTATTTGCTACTGTTGGTGATACTGTCTATGAAGTGCTTTCAACTTATTTCTGTACACCCATTTTGTTCAAACAATGGATGCATTTGGTGGTTTACAAATGAGTTCCCATACCTTATTTTTCTCAAATTTATCAAGCTCTTCCATCATTGCATTTATCCAGCTTTTGTCCCCAAGTGCCTCATCCATCTTTTTTGGTTCGAACTGGGATATGAGAGCAGCGTTCAATGTCTGCTTTAGTGATCTTCTAGTTTTATTCCCTCCTGAGGGTCTCCAATGATGTACTTATGTGGATATCTAGGCTTACTTTTTCGTTCATTTAGTACAACTAATATTGGCTCCTTTCCAATAGAATTTGTTGGATCAGTTGTAGAAGATCCCTGATTTTCTTTAGGACTGTTAGTCGACTGATCTTGCTGATCAATTACTTCATCAAGAGTGTTCTCACCTGTATTGATAGACTTTGGAACTATAGAAGTTTCCTCATCTTCAAGAAGTTGTTCATTCCTTAAGCGAGGGTTAGTGTCTACAAACAAACATGTATAGATTCTTCAATAGATAAAGTACGCTTATTAAAAACCCTATATGCTATACTAGAGGGCGAGTATCCAAGAAAAATACCTTCATCGCTTTTGGGATCAAACTTACCAAGATTGTTTTTTCCATTGTTATATATGAAGCATTTGCAGCCAAAAGGATGAAAATAACTGATGTTGGATCTTTTTCCTCTCCATAGTTCATATGGAGTCTTCTTGGGAATATGTCGAATTATGCATATGTTGATGATGTGACATGTTGTGCTTACAACTTCTGCCCAGAAGTGATGTGGGAGAGAATTTTTCACAATCATGGTTCTTGCCGTATCTTGAAAGGTTCTATTTTTACGTTCTACCACTCCATTTTGTTGCGGTGATCTTGGAGATGAAAACTTGTGAGAGATCCCTTGATTATTGCAGAAGTTTTCAAATGCTTTGCTTTCAAATTCTCCTCCATGATCACTTTCTATGGAGGATATGTAGTAACCTTTTTCCCACTGCACCTTCTTGTAAAAGACTTCAAAATTCCTTAATGCCTCATCTTTATGACTTAGAAAGATAACCCAGGTGAATCGAGAAAAATCATCTACTATAACAAAGGCATATTTTCTACCACCTATGCTAGCAGTTCTAGTGGGACCAAAAAGGTCCATATGCAGGAGTTGAAGAGGCTTTGTAGTAGATATAATGCTTTTAACTTTAAAAGAGGACCTGGTTTGTTTTCTTAGTTGACATGCACCACAAATTTGATCTTTTGAAAAATCTAGTTTTGGAGGACCAATGACAAGATTATTTTTGGAAAGTTTATGAATAGTATACATGCTGGCATGACCAAGTTTTCTATGCCATACCCAAGGATCATCAATCACAGAAGCTAGACAGATTTGATTACCAAGACAATCTAAGTTAATGATAGTATAGACATTCCTGTCCCTATTTCCAGAGAGAATAATTTTACCTGATTCGTCCTCAATGAACCAACCATGTTTTTTGAAATGAACCTCGTAGTCATTGTCACATAGTTGACTGATACTGAGAAAATTGTAACCAAGTTCATCAACCAGGTACACTTCGTCTACATCACATGTTGAGCTGAGGGGAACTCTTCCAACTCTAATTACATTTCCTTTTGATTTATCTCCAAAGGTGATTGTTCCTCCATCTAGTTTGGTGACCATTTTGAATAGTTGTTTGTCACCAGTCATATGTTTGGAACATGCGCTATCAAGGTACCATTTTCCTTTTCGATTCTTTTTGCGGTGTTCCTGCAAAAAAAGATTACTTGTTTTTAGGTACCCAAGCCTGCTTGGGTCCTGAATGATTAGAGCTCTGAGTATTAGCTTGACTAGAAGACTTGGGTCGCCAGACTCATCTCTTGTTGTTCTTGAACATGCAATGGTTAGAAGTATGACCAAGTTTTTCGCAATAAAAACAAGAGGGATTATTGGGATTTTTAGAGCCTTTTTCTCCTCTGATTTTAATTCTGCATTGGTTAGTGTTGTGACCATTTTTGCCACAATAAGTACATACAGAAAGATTTCTAGTTCTAGTCGAAGATGTATGAGAAACAATCTGACTTAATCTAATAGAACTATGGCTGATGGATTTTCGCAATCCATTCAGTTGAAGTTGAAGTTCATTAACTCCATCTTGAAGCATATCTCGCTCAATTTCACACACTTCCAACTTTAAAACCCAGTCTTTGTTTTTTCTTTTGATTTTTCTAAGTTTATTTAGAAATCTCTCAATAAAGCCCAGTTAGGATATGTAAGAAGACGTACCTCACTAGTTCCTTCGTCTGCCATGAGACCAAGTTCACCTGAGTCCTCATTGATATCTTCTTTCATGGCCATGAAACACATATTGGCAATTTCTTCGTGATCGGATTCTTCTTCATCACTCCAAGCTCTAAAGGATTTCTTCTTTTGAAAATTTCTGCTTAGTTTCTTTTTCAGTTCAGGGCAATTGGCTTGAATGTGTCCATGTTTTTCACACTCGTAGCATCTTCCATTATTTTTATCATTATCATTGTTCATCTTCCCTTTTCTAAAGTTTTATTTACCTCTCCTGCTATTTCCGTTTTTTCTCATCATGCTTGTTACAACTTTGGAGAGCATAGCTATGTTTTTATCTTGTTCTCCTCCTTCATCTTCTTCTTCATTTTCTGATTCATCCAATGTTGCTTTGAATGCAACTGTCTTCTTCTTTTCTTGTTGAACCTGCCTGTCTAAGTGTGTTTTCTCAAACGCAATTAGATCATCTCTAAGTTCATCATAAGATATTTTGTCAAAATCCTAATATTCCAGTGCAATGACTTTGGGTTGCCAGATTGTGGGAAGACTTCTCGAAATTTTTCTGACTTGTTCCCCACTCTTGATTGGTCTACCAAATGATTTTAAATCTCAAATGATTTTGCTGAACCTAAAAAATATTTCCTCCACTGATTCTCCATCCATCATTTGAAATAATTCATAGTCTCGAACTAGGAGATTTATCCTTGTTTCTTTTACTTTATTGGTTCCTTCATATGTGACTTCTAACTTATCCCACATTTCCTTTGTAGTTTTCCAACCTGATATTTTTTCGTATTCTTCCCTGCTGATAGCATTGTACAACAGATTTTTTGCCTTGGCATTCACTTTAATAACGACTGATTGTTCTTCAGTATAATCATCTAAATCAAGAGGATCAGATGATACTATGATTTGATCGTTTGCATCCTTCTTTGGCGAATTTGAAAGATTTCCCTTTTTGATCACACGCCAAACCCTAATGGCATAAGACATAGTGTAGGTCTCTACGCGCACTTTCCAATGAGAGAAGTGCTGGCCATTGAAGTACGAGGGTCGTACTTGAGATGTTTCTTCTTGAAATAGTGCTCAAACGAGTGTGTTTGATGCCATGATCTTTTCCTCACTTGCTGTTAAGTAATATTCATGAGTCCTGCTTTGATATCAATTGAAAGTACAAGAGGGGAGGGGGGGAGGGGATAAATTGTAACCGATTAAAAAATCTTAGTTGACTAAGTATGAATTTAGTCGACTAGATTTTGCGCAGTGATTTATTTCAGTAGAGATAAACTAAATGAACAGAAAGGTAAAGAAGACACAACAGTTTTTATACAATGTTTCGTGACACTTGTAGACTCAAGAATACAATGTTTGTACTAAGAACTAAAAAGGCTTAGAAACAAATGATGTAGTTGCATACGTTGAATGTTCTTCTGCTTCTTCCTTTATACCTTGATGAGTCTTATGTTTCCTTGTCTTTTAGAATTGTATTGCAGCAATTCTAGGAGTCCTTTCCTTGTGAGGCATATACATCTAAGAGAAAGACCCAAGGGTAGACTCATGAATCTAGCTTGAAATGGTAGCTAGATTCATCCTTAATCTTGACGAGTTGCTTCCTTCATTCCTCCTTAATTTGAGCTTCTGCGAAATCTTCTGGATTTGATCTTTGGCCTTGATTAGCTCTCTTCCCATTCTTGCGCGCTTGAGACTTTGACAAGACTAAGTGATTGACTTTCCTTCTTTGTTCTTTGACTAATTGATTCATTTTTCATATAAAACAAAGTTCAAAATACATAGCCGTTGAGTAGGATCTTCTTTCCAAGGATATGTCCTTAATCAAGGCTTCTTTTAGATTATTGATCATTATTAAAATTCTAAACTTAACACACCAGACAATAACAAAACCAGCAATTTGTTTTAACTTTCCAGTGTTCCGAAACATCTCCCGAGCACCTCGCCTCTCAACCAAAATCATCCCAATAAGTCACAAATAGTAATTAATATCATAAACATGCTCAAAACATAAAGTGGGAAGAGACTCAAATAGAGTGGTTGGATGTCGTTACATTCTTTACACATGTTATCTCACATTTTTGCAATTATTTTATGAGTACTAAAGTAGCTGGGGCTAGCTGCAGCCTGCAGGGAGGTTTCTGGTACAGAGCGAGTCAAAGAATGGAAAGAGTTTGTGGTTAATTCTTCATCATATTTTTCCTATTGTATTTAAATAGAGAAAGGCTTTTGATTGTTACATAATATAATATATAAATAAAGACTTCCAATTTGACCATAGCAATCGCATTCTCTTATAAATCTGATGCCCCTTTAATTCTCATCCTAATTAATTCAGGACAAGCAAGAGGTTAGTACTCCTGCATTTCTTATTCTATGCCTTGCACAAGAATATTAGTTATATTCGTTTGCTACCTTTTTTTCTTTCATTCTTTGCTACCTTTTTACATGAGAAGATCTTTTAAGAGTATATGAACTGTGTACCATGACGATTTTAAATTTTTTCATACAATATACACTTTGTACAAATGGTAATTTTTGCTAGTTTTTAGAGGAACAATTACAATTATGTACGCTGAAATCACAAGATAACTAGAATCAATTATATAAATAGTCACTATTTTCACTTTATGACATGTCAATCCTTTGTGTTTCCATTTCTTAAAATGTACTGTATTTTCTTTCTTTCTTTTTTTTGGGAAAAGAATAAAAGTTAATACAGCCCAAAATTGTATTTCCTTTTGGTTGATCTAAAATAAAAATTTTAAAACACAAATTCTGAGACATGGATATATGTTCTCAATTAATTAAAATTTTAAAAACGAATATTGTCCCATGTTATTTTTTTCCCTTCATAATTCTACAATGAATTGGTTTGAAAGATATGTATTGGCCGTCTATGAATTGAATAAAATAAAAGAGGTTGATATAATAAAGTCTTAACCCATCTCTCTGTTGTAGGAATTGCAGTTTCATGAAGAATGGCACATCATATTGAGATTACCCAAATGGATCATCAATTTCCACTTCTTGATCAAACTTCTGTAAATCAGGTCTCTCTCTCACACACACGCACGCACGCGCAGAGTATGAGAGAGACTTCTCTGAAATGGCACATCCTTCTCTGTATACCTTTTCTTCAGAGAACATATATCGCTTGCTATTATATCTACTCGCTGCTTAGTATTTATATTATATAGACTTACTATCATATCTAATCACGGCTTCGGGCCGTGGAACCCACTGATACTTGTATCAGAGTAGGCTGCCTACATCATGCCTCTTGGAGTGCGACCCTTCTCCGGATCCTGCGTGAACGCTGAATATTTTCTGGCTGCCCTAAATTTATTTATTTACGAAACAAATCTGTCTTTTTCTGAATAAAATAGAGGTAATTTTCAGACAAAACAAATTAAAACTACTAAGACAAAACAAATCTTGGAAGCAATATGGTTGTTCAATTATGTATGATAGTTGGACAGATGGAAAAAGTAGATGTTTTATAAACTTTTTGATTAATAGACCAGCCGGTACTTTCTTTTTGAGATCTATTGATGCCTCTGACTATATTAAAAGTGGTGAAATGCTTGCATCACATTAAAATAAAATTATAGATGAAGTTGGAGAAGAAAATGTTGTTCAAATAATTACTGATAATGATTCTAATTTTGTGAATGTTGAAAACAGAATAATGAAAACTCGATCTCATGTTTATTGGACTCCATGTATTGCACATTGTATTGATCTCTTGTTAGAAGATATAGGAAAGTTGACGATTCATCAAGAAACAATTAAAAAGGCAAAAGAAGTGGTGCATTATTACACCGTAATAACATCAACAACAGAGATAATATATATATATATATATATATATATATATATATATATATATATATATATATATGCGTATGTGTGTGTGTGTGTATGTGTGTGTGTGTTGCGGCGCGCAACCCCATCCCACCATATATTAATATCAGTATCATAATTCACCCTTATTTCACCATATCAACCCACCCTTATTCCACCTGTTGCGGCGTGTAACCCGATCCCACCATATAGTACAAGTTCACCCTTATTCCACCATGTCAATCTACCCTTATTCCACCTATTGCGGCGTGCAACCCCACCCCATCGTATCAGTACCAAATACCCAATGTGCACAGTCAAATTAATAATACAAACCACAAAACCTTTATGATCAATAAATACCAAACTGAACCAGAACGGAAAACCTCGTACATAGGTAATAATACACTACGAGACCAGACAATTAGAAGGTGCAAGTAAGTCAGATTAAGAAAATAGCAGGGTATCACGAAACTATGAAAAAAGATAACGTCATTAACAGGAGAGGATATTGTTTAATAGGTAGCAGTTAAGCATGGTAAGCATTAAGAGCATATAACATATAAGACAAGGATGGAAATAATTAATAAAAAATGGAAAATCAGGGAAAACAGCATATCCGGCGACGTATAAACACTCGTCACCTCGCATATACGCCACTCACATGAAAATCACATAGCACATAGTTCGAGGGTTCCTAATTCCCGCAAGTCAAGGTTAGACATAACATTTACCTCGCTCCAAAATATCACTCAAAGTTCAACCACAACTTTGCCTTTCAAACAAGCATCCGGACCAACATTATCTAGCAAATTACCAACCAAACGACCGCAATGCGGACCTGTGTTGATCGCCAATGCGACCCCAATTTCACAACTACGAAAGTCCACCCCTCAGACAACTGCTCGCAAATGCGATGTTTCCTTCGCAAATGCGAGGCTCACATTTGCGAGCCAGACTTCGCAAATGCGAAGTTCAATTCAATTCGTATACTATCTGAAACTCACCCGAGCCCTTGGGGCTCCAAACCAACACATGCACAAAAGTCCAAAAATATTATATGAACTTGCTCGCGCGATCAAATCGCCAATATAATACCTAGAACTACGAATTGAACACCAAATCAAATGAAATTTTCATGAAAACTTTAAAACTTCTATTTTCAAAACCGGACGTCCGAATCACGTCAAACTAACTCCATTTCTCACCAAATTTGACAGACAAGTCATAAATATAGTAATGGACCAGTACCGGGCTCTGGAAACAAAATACAGACCAGTATCAACAAGACCAAACATCATTCAATTCTTAAAATCATTAAGCTTTCAAACATTCAATTTTCAACAAAAATTGATAACTCGAGCTAAGGACCTCCGAATTCGATTCCGAGCATACGCCTAAGTCCCAAATTATGATACGGACCCACCGGGACCGTCACAACACAGATCCGGGTCTGTTTGCTCAAAAAATTGACCGAAGTCAACTTAAATAAATTTTTAAGGCAATAATTCTTATTTTTATCAGTTTTTAACATATAAGCC
The DNA here is from genome assembly GCF_000390325.3 of Nicotiana tomentosiformis. Lineage (NCBI taxonomy): Eukaryota > Viridiplantae > Streptophyta > Magnoliopsida > Solanales > Solanaceae > Nicotiana > Nicotiana tomentosiformis. The sequence goes on along the minus strand of NC_090820.1, from coordinate 4,964,832 downwards.
TCCCGAAACAACACTTGGATTGTGCACGCAAATCGAGAAAGGCTAAAATGGGATATTTATGGCTTCGAAATACCGAATAATTTTCTAAAAAATAAGATGACCTATTAGGTCATCACAATTTGGCATCCCGTGCCTCATTACAACTGGTAACTGCGCGAACGCTCGTGTGCCAATAGAAAAATTCTCACATAGAATGATCAATATCATCATCCATCTTCTTAAATCGATAGGGGTGGTTAATTACGTGTATGCTTGCGCAAGTGTTCTATCACAGTTCAGGCCAACGAGTAAGAGTAGGGGAAATGGACGGCATATAAGAAACAATTCCCACAATTTCGCACAAGGTAAAACTCACACAAGATATGCATGCCACTACACAAATATCAACAACAACAATGCCCCCAAGCCATCAAAAATCATCACAAATCAATCCCCAACATAGCCCACTTGTCTCGTCACATGCACAATAATAAAGTAAATGCTCGCCTTGTCTCGCTGCACGCGCATAGAAATTTTCCCACCTTTTCTCGCCACATGCGCAAACACACATATATAGCCCACCTTGTCACGCCGTATGTGCAAAATCGATAATAATAATAGTACGGCAGAAACCTCATGCAAACACCCAAACAAATTCTCCCAACAATATCACGTGCCAAAACACAACAACCCAATAGAATGACCTTTACAACATGTGCCCATATTTCACAACATTTCCTCTAAACAGTGTTAATACCACCACTGCGTATAAGCCTCGGCTCAACAAATTGAGCACAACAACAATAACAATAACACGAGAATACGGCTAGTAAATCAAATCAAGAGCTTTGAAACACAAAGAAGTGATAGAACGAGCTTGCAAAGAATAAACACAATAGAGAATACTAGTCTTAATAAGAATAGCTCAACAAGGGAGAGATAATATGTAACAAATGATTCCACAAAAGTACAATTCATCAGCAAGAGAGATAACATGAGTCAATAATTCCAAATAATGATAAGTCAACTATGATAACGGATAACTAAACTTCATTTAGGGTTGAGCAATTACGAAAGAGATACCAAAAATTCAATTAAGGATAAGCAATTAGGAAAGGATAGCATGGGAATAAAAAAGGCAACACTTCAGTTGAGGCACACAAGAGTCAAATAGGCAATAAGAGTGGAACATGAAGCAGTTAATTCCAATTAAGCCATGTAGAGGTGAAACTAGTAAATGGGGAACTTAACATAACCAACCAACTTCATATCTGATGAACATAAGAACCTAAGAGCCCTAGATGGTCAACTTTCCACAAATAAGCCCAAGCACGTACTCGTCACCTCGAATACACGGACTTCACATGACACAATTAGCACCAAAGACTCAGATCCTAAGGGGTAGTTCCCTCACACAAAAGTAGGCAAAATACTTATCTCAAAGAAGTTAGGCTGATACTTTAAAATGGCCCTCTCAAGTGAAACAACCTCCGAACGACTCAAATCTAGCCAAAATAACTTCAATCCATAAATAAAACTCATAGAAAATAATTCCGGATATAAAACTTCGATCTTTAACAAAAACTAAAAAGTCAAACATAGGGCCCGCACCTCGGAACCCGATAAAATTTATAAAACCCGAACACCTATTCTGATACAAGTTCAACCATACCAAAATTATCAAATTCCGATACCAATTCGTCCCTTAAATCATCATTTTACATTTTGAAATATTTTGTAAAAAAGTTTCATTTTTTTCACTTAGATTCTCACCATTTTGATGTTAAAACTCAAAATAAAATTGAATAAGGGCACTTACCCAATGATTTTAGATGAAATTCCTCTCTCAAAATCGCCCACTCTCTGACCTAGGGTTCAAAAATATCACAAAATGAAGTAGAAACCTGAATTACACATCTGAAAATAAGTTGCAGATGTCGCATTTGCAATTGTGAACCCTCGCAAAAACGAATAAGCCTTCCCAATTGCGAACAAGAACATGGCTGGAAAAAGTCGCAATTTCAACAACATGTTCGCAATTACGAACTGGGCATCGCAGTTGCAATAAAAATGTTCGCAATTGCGACTACACCAGAAACCAGCAGTCTCCCTGACACGGAAATGAGCATAACTCTCTTATTCGATGTCCAAATTCGACGATTCTCTTTGCTATGGCTGCATAATTACGATAAAGATATAATGATTCAATAAAAACTAAATTTGGAGCTCATTTGCTTAATGTATAACCATTTATGCTTGAAGCAATGACCCCAAAGCATCAAAAACAAGCGCAACATAACCTAAACCTATCCGAAACTCACCCAAGCCACTCGGGACCTTGCCCGAACATACCAACAAGTCCTGTAACAACACACGGACCCACTTGAGGCCTCATATCACATCAAATAACGTCAAATTTATGAACCACACCTCAAATCGAACTTAATGAACTTATGAACTTTCAACATCTACAACTCGCGCCGAATCATATCAAATTAACCCGGAATGACGTAAAATTTTGTGTGCAAGTGCCAAATGATATAACAAAGCTAATACAACTCTCGGAATCACATTCTAAGCCAGATATCACCAAATTCAACTCTCGGTCAAACTTTCAACCTTCCAAACCTTTAATTTTCCAATTTTCGTCAAAATTCTTCAATTTACCCTACGGACCACCAATTTCAAATTCGGATGCACGCCTAGGTCCAAAATCACCATACGAAGCCGTTGGAATTATCAAAATACCATTTTGGAGTCGTCTACACAAAAGTCAAAACTCCAGTCAATTCTACCCGCTTAAGCTTCTAAAACAAGAATCCTTCTTCTAGATTGACCCCGAATCATCCAAAAACCGAACTTGACCATACACGCAAGTCATAACATATAATACGGAGCTGATCGAGACCTTATGCCACCGACCGGCAGGGTCGTTACATCATACTATGGTGTCTTTGCCTCTCCTATTATATATAGATAGATTTATTTTCAATATAAACTTTTGATTTTTATATTTTTTACTATGTCACTTGTAATATTTCAAATTCAAATTAGGCTTAATAGTTACTGGGTACCATTATTTACCCTTATTACATTTCATACCATTTATTTATATCCTTGTAAATATCTTGACCTGGCCTCGTCACTACTCTACTGAGGTTAGGCTTGATACTTACTGGGTACCGTTGTGGTAGACTCATACCGCACTTTTGCATAATTTTTGTGCATATCCAGGTAAGTCCGCTCGTACCGGATGCTAAAGTTGATTTGAGCTGCCGCTTGAAGACTTCAAGATATACCTGCTCTATGTCCACATGCCTAGGAGTCACCTTTCCTTTTTTACTTGCTTTTGTATTTCTTTCAGACAGTGATGTATTAGATTTTCCAATCTTATTCTATAGAGCTTATGACTCAGTTCCACCAATATTTTGGAGTGTATTGATTAGATTTTGTTTTGTATACAAAGGTTATATCAATCATTCAACATTGTTTTAGTATTTTGATAATTGTTTCGGCCAAGTTATTATTGTCACGACCCAAAATCCACTATAGGTTGTGATGGCGCCCAACGCCGCCGTCAGGCAAGCCATTGTGATTAATCAACTTAGTTACCCATTTTATTAATTTTGAATTCATAATTTTTATTAATGAAGGAAATTTACACTTATAAATCCACGGGAACGTACATAATTAGTAGTTTATCAAAGAAATGAAAGGCGATAATAATATATAAATCCGTAAAAATCAACTAGTATATCCCAAAACCCGGTGTCACAAGTGTATGAGCATCAACTAGGAGATATAATAATATACAATATCTGTCTGGAATACAAGTTAGACAGATGAATTTAAATAATACTGATAGAGACTCTTTATATTGCCGATCGCAATATAGAATGCATCCCAATGCAAAGTTGTGATGACCTGATAGGTTATCTAGTGTTTTAAACCTTAATTCCGTATTTCAAAACCTTAAATATCTTGTTTTAGCCTTCCTCGATTTGCATGCGTAGTCGGTGTCATTTTCTGGAAGGCTTTTATGTTAAAAATTGATAAAATGTGAAATTTTGCCTTAAAATGCATTGAGTTGACTTCTGTCAACGCTTTGAGAAAACTAACACGGATCGGTGTTTTGACAGTCCCGATGGGTCCGTATCATGTTTTGGGACCTGGGCGTATGCCCGGAATCGAATTCGGAGGTCCCTAGCTCGAGTTATCGCTTTTTGTCAAAATTTGAAGCTTAAAGGTTTAAAGAGTTTAAACATTTGACCAAGGTTTGACTTTATTGTTATCGGGTCCGAATTTTGGTTCAGGAGCTTGGTGTATGTTCATTACTATATTTATGACGTGTATGCAAAATTTAGTGAAAAATAGAGTTGGTTTAACGTGATTCGGACATCCGGTTGTGAAAATAGAAATTCTTTTTAACACGCTCTAAAGTATGGAGCTTCTTAGCAATTGCAGTGTAGAGATGGGGGCCATAGTGTAGAGATGGAACTTCTTCGCAATTGCAAAGTATGTCTCGCATTTGCGGGGTTCGCAATTCACAATTGCAACATCTGTGCCTGGTCAAAAGCTAATTTAGACGGGATTTTGTTCATTCTTTCAAATTTTCAACCCTAGAAACTTTAGAGGCGATTTTTCCAAGAACTATTCTTCCCCAATTCATTGGTAAGTGATTCTAACCTACTTACTTTCAATCACCCATTACATTTCATATGATTTCAACCTAAAATCTAGGATTTTTATGGTATAAATTGGGGGGTTGGGTAGAATAAGGAATTTTTGTAAAATTGGAATTTAGATCTCAAATTGAGGTCGAATTTTGTATGCAAGTCCCAAATGATATAACAGAGCTAATACAACTCTCGAAATCACAGTCTGACCCAGATATCACCAAAGTCAACTCTCGGTCAAACCTTCAACCTTCTAAACCTTCAACTTTTTTAATTTTCGCCGAAATTCTTCAATTTACCCCTACGGACCGCCAATTCCAAATCCGCATGCATGCCTACCTCCAAAATCACCATACGAAACAGTTGGAATAATCAAAATACCACTTTGGATTCGTCTACACAAAAGTCAAAACTCCAGTCAATTCTTACCGCTTATGCTTCTAAAACAAGAATCCTTCTTCTAGATTGACCCCGAATCATCCGAAAACCGAACTTGACCATACACGCAAGTCATAACACATAATACAGAGCTGATCGAGACCTTATGCCACCGACCGGAAGGGTCGTTATATCATACTATGGTGTCTTTGCCTCTCCTATTATATATAGATAGATTTATTTTCAATATAAACTTTTGATTTTTATATTTTTTACTATGTCCCTTGTAATATTTCAAATTCAAATTAGGCTTGATACTTACTGGTACCATTATTTACCCTTATTACATTTCATACCATTTATTTATATCCTTGTAAATATCTTGACCTGGCCTCGTCACTACTCTACTGAGGTTAGGCTTGATACTTACTGGGTACCGTTGTGGTAGACTCATACCGCGCTTTTGCATAATTTTTGTGCATATCCAGGTAAGTCTGCTCGTACCGGATGCTAAAGTTGATTTGAGCTGCCGCTTGAAGACTTCAAGATATACCTGCTCTATGTCCACATGCCTAGGAGTCACCTTTCCTTTTTTACTTGCTTTTGTATTTCTTTCAAACAGTGATGTATTAGATATTCCAATCTTATTCTATAGAGCTTATGACTTTATTCCACTAATATTTTGGAGTGTATTGATTAGATTTTGTTTTGTATACAAATGTTATATCAATCATTCAGTTTTGTTTTAGTATTTTAATAATTGTTTCGGCCAAGTTATTATTGTCACGGCCCAAAATCCACTATAGGTTGTGATGGCGCCCAACATCGCCGTCACGCAAGCCAATTGCGATTAATCAACTTAGTTACCCATTTTATTACTTTTGAATTCATAATTTTTATTAATGAAGGGAATTTACACTTATAAATCCACGGGAACGTACATAATTAGTAGTTTATCAAAGAAATGAAAGGCGATAATGATATATAAATCCGTAAAAATCAACTATCATATCCCAAAACCCGGTGTCACAAGTGCATGAGCATCAACTAGGAGATATAATAATATACAACATCTGTCTGGAATACAAGTTAGACAGGAGAATATAAATAATACTGATGGAGACTCTTTATATTGCCGATCGCAATATAGAATGCATCTCACCGCAAAGTTGTGATGACCTGATAGGTCATCTAGAGTTTTACACCTTAATTTCGTATTTCAAAACATTAAATATCTTGTTTTAGCCTTCCGCGATTTGCATTCATAGTCGGTGTCATTTTCTGGAAGGCCTTTATGTTAAAAATTGATAAAATGTGAAATTTTGCCTTAAAATGCATTGAGTTGACTTCTGTCAACGCTTTGAGAAAACTAACACGGATCGGTGTTTCGACGGTCCCCATGGGTCCGTATCATGATTTGGGACCTAGGCGTATGCCCGGAATCGAATTCGAAGGTCCCTAGCTCGAGTTATCGCTTTTTGTTGAAATTTGAAGCTTAAAGGTTTAAAGAGTTTAAACATTTGACCAAGGTTTGACTTTATTGTTACCGGGTCCGAATTTTGGTTTCGGAGCTTGGTGTATGTTCATTACTATATTTATGATGTGTATGCAAAATTTAGTGAAAAACAGAGTTGGTTTAACGTGATTCGGACATCCGGTTGTTAAAATAGAAATTCTTTTTTAACACGCTCTAAAGTATGGAGCTTCTTAGCAATTGCAGTGTAGAGATGGGGGCCACAGTGTAGAGATGGAACTTCTTCGCAATTGCAAAGTATGTCTTGCATTTGTGGGGTTCGCAATTGCGAACCCCAAGTCACAATTGCAACATCTGTGCCTGGTCAAAAGCTGAGTTAGACGGGATTTTGTTCATTCTTTCAAATTTTCAACCCTAGAAACTTTAGAGGCGATTTTTCCAAGAACTATTCTTCCCCAATTCATTGGTAAGTGATTCTAACCTACTTTCTTTCAATCACCCATTACATTTCATATGATTTCAACCTAAAATCTAGGATTTTCATGGTATAAATTCGGGGTTTGGGTAGAATAAGGAATTTTTGTAAAATTGGAATTTAGACCTCAAATTGAGGTCGTAATTTGTATGCAAGTCCCAAATGATATAACAGAGCTAATACAACTCTCGGAATCACAGTCTGACCCAGATATCACCAAAGTCAACTCTCGGTCAAACCTTCAACCTTCCAAACCTTCAACTTTTTTAATTTTCGCCGAAATTCTTCAATTTACCCTACGGACCGCCAATTCCAAATCCGCATGCACGCCTAGCTCCAAAATCACCATACGAAACAGTTGGAATAATCAAAATACCACTTTGGATTCGTCTACACAAAAGTCAAAACTCCAGTCAATTCTTACCGCTTAAGCTTCTAAAACAAGAATTCTTCTTCTAGATTGACCCCGAATCATCCGAAAATCGAACTTGACCACACACGCAAGTCATAACACATAATACGGAGCTGATCGAGACCTTATGCCACCAACCGGCAGGGTCGTTACATCATACTATGGTGTCTTTGCCTCTCTTATTATATATGGATAGATTTATTTTCAATATAAACTTTTGATTTTTATATTTTTTACTATGTCCCATGTAATATTTCAAACTCAAATTAGGCTTGATAGTTATTGGGTACCATTATTTACCCTTATTACATTTCATACCATTTATTTATATCCTTGTAAATATCTTGACCTGGCCTCGTCACTACTCTACTGAGGTTAAGCTTGATACTTACTGGGTACCGTTGTGGTAGACTCATACCGCGCTTCTGCATAACGTTTGTGCAAATCCAGTACGTCTGCTCGTACCGGACGCTAGAGTTGATTTGAACTGCCGCTTGAAGACTTCAAGGTATACCTACTATATGTCCACATGCCTAGGAGTCACCTTTCCTTTTTTACTTGATTTTGTATTTCTTTCAGACAGTGATGTATTAGATATTCCAATCTTATTCTATAGAGCTTATGACTCAGTTCCACTAATATTTTGGAGTGTATTGATTAGATTTTGTTTTGTATACAAAGGTTATATCAATCATTCAGCTTTGTTTTAGTATTTTGATAATTGTTTCGGCCAAGTTATTATTGTCACGACCCAAAATCCACTATAGGTTGTGATGGCGCCCAACGCCGCCGTCAGGCAAGCCAATTGTGATTAATCAACTTAGTTACCCATTTTATTACTTTTGAATTCATAATTTTTATTAATGAAGGGAATTTACACTTATAAATCCACGGGAACGTACATAATTAGTAGTTTATCAAAGAAATGAAAGGTGATAATGATATATAAATCCGTAAAAATCAACTATCATATCCCAAAATCCGGTGTCACAAGTGCATGAGAATCAACTAGGAGATATAATAATATACAACATCTTTCTAGAATACAAGTTAGACAGGAGAATATAAATAATACTGATGGAGACTCTTTATATTGTCGATCGCAATATAGAATGCATCTCACCGCAAAGTTGTGATGATCTGATAGGTCATCTAGAGTTTTAAACCTTAACTCCATATTTTGAAACCTTAAATATCTTATTTTAGCCTTCCTCGATTTATGTGCATAGACGGTGTCATTTTCTGGAAGGCTTTTATGTTAAAAATTAATAAAATATGAAATTTTGCCTTAAAATGCATTGAGTTGACTTCTGTCAACGCTTTGAGCAAACTAACACGGATCGGTGTTTCAACGGTCCCGATGGGTCCGTATCATGATTTGGGACCTGGGCGTATGCCCAGAATCGAATTCGAAGGTCCCTAGCTCGAGTTATCGCTTTTTGTTGAAATTTGAAGCTTAAAGGTTTAAAGAGTTTAAACATTTGACCAAGGTTTGACTTTATTACTACCGGGTCCAAATTTTGGTTCCGGAGCTTGGTGTTTGTTCATTACTATATTTATGACGTGTATGCAAAATTTAGTAAAAAATAGAGTTGGTTTAACATGATTCAGACATCCGGTTGTTAAAATAGAAATTCTTTTTAACAAGCTCTAAAGTATGGAGCTTCTTCGCAATTGCAGTGTAGAGATGGGGGCCACAGTGTAGAGATGGAGCTTCTTCGCAATTGCAAAGTATGTCTCGCATTTGCGGGGTTCGCAATTACAATTGCGACATCTGTCCTTGGTCAAAAGTTGAGTTAGACGGGATTTTGTTCATTCTTTCGAATTTTCAACACTAGAAACTTTAGAGGCGATTTTTCCAAGAACTATTCTTCCCCAACTCATTGGTAAGTGATTCTAACCTACTTTCTTTCAATCAACCATTACATTTAATAAGAGTTCAACCTAAAATCTAGGATTTTCATGGTATAAATTGGGGGTTTGGGTAAAATTAGGAATTTTTGTAAAATTAGAATTTAGACCTCAAATTGAGTTCAGATTTTGAAACAACTTATATAACCGGGCTCGGGGGTGAATGGATAATCGGGTTTTGGTTCGAATTTTGGGTTTGGACCAAGCGGGCCCGGGAGTTGACTTTTGTTGACCTTTTCAATAATGACTTAAATTGAACTTCTTTCATTCATGAGTAGTTCCTAAGGCTTATTTTGAATCATTTGGTTGTTAAATTGCTAGATTTAATTGGTTCGGAGGCTTCTTCGAAAGGCAAGGCCGTGGTTGACCTTTCAGTCGATTTTGTAGTGAGGTAAGTGTTGAGTTTAACCTTGATTTGAGGGAATGAGGAACCCTCAGACTATGTGCTATGTGAAATTCATGTGTTTTGGCGTATATTCGCGGTGACGAGTGCTTATACGCTGCCGAATTACTTGTTTCCCTAATTTTCCGCTTTTCCTTAGCTGTTTCTTTCCATGCCTTAAATGTTATGTGTTTAATTGCCTCCCATGCTTTATTTTCTTCTTGTTAATCATTGTTTCTCGTAAGAATGTTAGACTTTTCCATGCTTTCATGACTCGCTGCTATTTGCCTTAATTAACGTACTTGCACTTTTTAGTTATCATTTACTAGACTTGTCTTGCCGTGTAATATTACATATGTGAATTCCCAAGATGGTATGAGGCTTCCTTTCTGATTCAGCTCCATATTCATCAACAGTAAAGGTTCTTGTGATTTTAGTTATTGATCTATTTTTGATCATTAAATATTTGATACTAATATGGTGGGATCGGGTTGCACGCCGCAACAGGTGAAATAAGGATGGATTGATACGGTGGAACAAGGATGAATTTGTACTGATATGGTGGGATCAGATTGTACGCCGATAACAGGTGAAATAAGGGTGGATTGATACAGTGAAATAAGGGTGAATTATGATATTAATTTTGTTATATGGTGGGATCGGGTCACGCACCACAACATATATTTATTTATGATTATTGATATGGTTATGGTGGAATAAGGGAGGATTGTGTTATACGGTGGGATCGGGTTGCACGCCGCAATAATCTATGTGTTTCTATTTTCTTGTGTTGTGTTAGTTTCCGGTATTTTTTATACGAAACTCTAAGGATTGGTAATTCTAATCGTCACTTGTTTTCTTCGAAGACTGAGTTATTTCCTTCAGTTAACTGCATTATTTCGCTACGTACTTTTCCTTTCCAGTCTTTATTTTATACTGCATATAGGTTATAGTGTAAGTGACCCGCCTTAGCCTCGTCACCACTTAGTCCAGGTTAGGATTGGCACTTACAGAGTACATGGGGTCGGTTGTACTCATACTACACTCTGCACTTCTTGTGCAAATTTTGGATTCTGTCCCTGCGTCGGTTATTAGCATGCTCGGGTCGTCTAGCAGTGTGGAGACTTGATGCACAACTACTCTACGTCCGCAGCCCCTAGAGTCCCCTTTCCTTTTTATTAGCTGTGTATCTTCCCTCAGAAAACTTATTATTTTATTCATACCTTTATTTGTACTATTCTAGTAGCTCATGCACTTGTGACACCGGGTCTAGGGTTGTATTAGATATTTCAGTTGTTATGGCTTCCGAACTTTACTTTGGATTATTACAGTTATTTCAGTTTCTTTCTTATCATTTAATTGGAACTATTGACAATGGATAAATTCTTCATACATTGGCTTGCCTAGCAAGTGAAATGTTAGGCGCCATCACGATCCCGAAGGTGGGAATTCCTAGTCGTGACAAAAGTCCCCGCAATAGCTGCACCTCTGCTCCCAAAAGACCACCAGAATTGCAAACCTGCACAATAAGTGCAGAAGTATAGTGTGAGTACTAAAATCAATGCGTACCTAGTAAGTATCCAGCCTAACCCCGGAAAAGTAGTGACAAGGGGTCGACATCAACACTTACTAGTGGTCTAATAAATCAAATACCGTAGGAGTTAAATAGATATGAGGCTTAAGAGTCGGAAATAAACTGAAGCTCTCAATTAGCAGTTGCCTCCTCAATCGGAATATATATATATAATGGACCTCACCGGATAGGTCGTCACAATTCAAATCAGGAAAACTCATAGATACATTGGCTTCTTGCCAAATATTACGCACGAGTACATAAGAGTGTTTTATAGAAATACAGAGGCGTACGAACCGATCCTATCATAATGTGTGCACTGCCGAGGGTCGAACTACATGAAACATAGATGCATCTATTATACTGCCGAGGCGAATGACCCGCTCCCATGAGAGTGTGGTACGTAATCATGCCAAGGCGAACGACCCGATACCATTAGAATAAGAAGCTTTAACGGGTCCTTGACCCCGCTCACGAATAAACATCTGAGTTACGAATTTTAAGGAAAACCTTTCGATGAAAATGCATAGCACGGGAGAAATCTGTAAGAGGAGCACAATTATTCCGCGGCTAATCATGTAGCTCGTCAAATCTCTACAATAGAGAATCTATCATTCTACGCAAGTCTTGTCTAAAGTCATAACGTAAAATGAAGGAATTTAATAAGGAACAACTCAAATAGCACAGTTATAGCATGATGTGAACCTAAGTCTACCCGGACATATCATGAACCTAGCTATGTATGGACTCTCGTCACCTCGTGCGTACGTAGCCCCTGCAACAAGTAGCACATATCAAACATATCACCTAGGGGTAGTTTCCCCATCACAGGGTTAGACAGGAGACTTACCTCGCTCTAAAGTTTCATAACCGGCTCTAATACCACTCTAACCAATGTACGTCGCTTCAAAACTAATCAAACAATGTGCAAACCAATAAAAATATACTCTAATACTCATAATAAATCAATTCATAACAATTCCCAACTCCGCTCTAAAAGTCAATAAAATCAACCCTCTGGCCCACATGCCCGGATTTCGAAAACTTTCAAAGATAAATATTATCCATAACACCACGAACTCAAATATATAATTTATTCCCAATTCAATTTCCAAAATCATGGTCAAAATCCAAAATTATCAATTCTAGGTTTTCCTCTTAAAATTCCACAATTTCCATGAATGTTTCATGTTAAATCCATAAATAACTCGCGTATTTAACTTGCAATAAATGTGAATCACTTACCTCGTGTTGCTCGATGAAAACCCACTCAGAATAGCTCCTCAACTTTGGCCAACCCAAGAGAAAATGAGAGAAATGAGAGCTAAGTCTCGATTTAAAAGCACCACTGCCCAGCGACTTCCGCACCTACGGAAAAATCCATTGTAGGTGCGGTTCTCTCCAAGCCAGGAAAATCCGCTTCTACGGACTAAATTCCACTCATGTGTCACCGCTTGAAGTGGTCCACCCTCGCTCCTGCGCACTCGCACATGCGGAGATCTTCTACTTCTATAACTCAAGCTGCCCAGCTCGCATTTCGCTTTTGTGGAGCATCCTTCGCATATACGGGCTCGCAAATGCGGAAACATCCTCTCATCTGCGACCATCCTAGCTCAATACAAATGTCGCTTCTATGACCACAATGCCACACATGTGGGCTCGCACCTGTGGTCCATTCCACGCAGGTGCGATTGCACCAGATCTTAGCTGCCTCAGCACTTCTTTCAAGTCCAAACTCGATCCTTTGATCACTAGAAATGCCCTCGAGGCCCCAGGGACCTCAACCATTTATACCAACGCATTCCAAAACATGATACGGATGTAGTCGAAGCAACAAATCACGCCAAACAACATCAAAACTATGGATCTACAATCGAAACCTTCCTTTAAAATTTCAAACATTTAAACTTCGTCGAATGCGTCCGAATTATACTTAAACATCGCGGAATGACGATAAATTTTGCATGCAAGTCTCAAATCATAATACGAACCTATTCGAAGGCTCGAAACCCCAAACAGGCATCGATAATACCAACGTCCACTTCAAACCAAACATAAGAAATTCCAAAATCTTCAAAATGCCAACTTTTCACAATAAGCGCAGAAATGCTCCCGGGCGACCCGATACTCAACCCGAATATACGTCCAAGTCAGAAATTATAATACAAACCTATTGGAACCTTCAAATCCTGATTCTGAGGTTGTTTTTAATTAAAATTCAAACCTTAGTCAATTCTTCCAACTTAAAGCTTCCGAAATTAGAATTATCCATCCGAATCAATTTTGAACTTCCAGAAATTCAATTCCGACCACACTTACAAGTCATAATACCTGTAGTGTAACGATCGGGCCAGTCATTTTGAGAGTTATAGCCCCGTTCTCCCATTTTTTGCTTCTTTTGTGCTTTACTGTTGTTATATGACTTACTAGGTTAGTTGGTTCGGGTCCGGAGAGATTTCAGAATGAATTGAGACACTTCATCCCAAGGTTGGAAGCTTAAGTTGGAAACATTGACCGGATGTTGACTTATGCATAAATGACCCTGGATTTATGTTTTGATGGTTCCGTTAGCTCCGCTGGGTGATTTTGTATGTAGGAGCGTGTCTCGATTGTGATTTGCAGGTCCGTAGTAGAATTAGGCTTGAAATGGCGAAAGTTGGATTTTTTGGAAAGTGTGACCGGGAGTGGACTTTTTGATATCAGGTTTGGATTGGATTTTCGAAAGTTGGAGTAGGTCTGTGGTGTCATTTATGACTTGTGTGCAAAACGTGAGGTCATTCGAACGTGATTTGATAGGTTTCATCATCATTTGATGAATTTGGAAATTTCAAAGTTCATTAGGCTTGAATTGAGGTGTGATTCATGTTTTGATGTTGTTTGAGGTGATTTGAATGGTCGACTAAATTCGTATCGTGTTTTAGGATTTTTTGGCATGCTTGGTTGAGGTCCCAGGGGCCTCGGGTTTATTTCGGGTGGTTAACGGACTTGGAACTGAACTTAGTGAAGCTGCTGAAGTTTTGGTTCTGCTGGTGTAACAGCATCTGCGAAGCTTTGACCGCAGGTGCAGGAAGGGCAGTGCAGAAGAAGAGTTTAGAGAGGTGTGAGTAATGGCCGCATGTGCGAAGGTTTTTTCGCACCTGCATGACCGCATATGCGGCTGGGACACTTCAGAAGCGGAAATAGATAGTGGACTGGGTTTCGCAGAATAGGGCTCAACGTTTGCAGAAGTGAGTCCGCATAAGCGTAGAGAGGGACCGCAGGAGAGGAATGAACCGAAGATGCGGTTGGTTGGTCACTTCTGCGATGCCACAAAAGTGGCAAAGTTGCTGCATGTGCGGAAAGCCAAGGCAGAACATATATATACGAGGGTTCCGAGATTTTTACCATTTCTAACATTTTGAGCTCAGATTTTGGAGATTTTTGAGAGGGATTTCGAAGGGATTCTTGTGGTAACTCACTTGTGGTTAAATTTATTCAATAATTATGTTTCCCCATTGATATTTCCACATAGTTTGTGTGTTTTTGAGGTGCAATTTGGGGGTTTGAGGCTAGGGATTTGAAGAGTTTGATTTAAGGATTGGGGTGGCGATTTGGTGTCGGATTTTGATAAAATTGGTATAGTTAGACTCGTGGTTGAATGGACTTTTAGGTTTTATGACTTTTGTTGGATTTCAAGACTTGGGCTCGGGGGCCGGCTTGGAGCCGATTTCGGATTTTTGAGTTATAACTTCGTAATTTCTTATGAAATTTATTCCTTTTGCCTGTATTGATTGTATTGTACTGCTTGTGGCTAGATTCAGGACATTTTGAGGCAGATTTGCGAGGCAAAGCCGTGTTGGAGTAGAGTTTTGCTCGGATTGAGGTAAATAACACTTCTAAACATGGCTCTCAGTGTTCGAAACCCCGAATTATATGTTATGTGATTGGTGTTGAGGTGATACACATGCCAAGTGACGGGCGTGCAGGCGTGCAGCGTGAGAATTATGACCTGGTCGATTCCATGGCACTATATAGTGGTTCTATCTTGTTGATATCTGTGTTTTCATCATGTGATAAAGTAATTGAGCTATCAATATTGCTAGAGAACATGTTTAGGCTATATGTTGGTACTGTTGGGAACCATAGTGTTCGTTTCTTGCTGTTGACTTGCAGATTTCATTGATATTTCGTACTCGGTCATATTCATGGATTTCATATCATATCTCAGTCTCTGTTGTTATTTATTGATACATCATATCTTCATGTTCGGGCAAGTTTCATGATATTGTGAGCCCGTGAGAGAGACTGGAGAGATTGATGACTGAGTGAGGATGAAGGCCTGATTATGAGTCTCATTTATGGGATCGGGCTACAGGCTGCAGCTGTTATACTGATTTATCATAGTGCTTGGGCTGAAGGAGTGCCTTCAGAGTTTGCACACACCCCCAGTGAGCACAGTTGACTATATTGAGGAATGGATCTTCCCTGGACATGGATCTTGTCCTAAGCATATTTATACCTGGGGATGGATCTTCCCCACGGGCTGGATTGGCCCTACTCAGTATTGAGTGACTGATGGTCAATTGATTTATATATTCCGGGATGTATCTTCCCTGGGTCGGATTGGCCATATACAGTATATAGTGATTGAGCATTTGAGAGTGTGAGCATATGAGGCTGTCAGTATGGTGCATCACATACAGCATGTGCATTGTCATGTAGAAGTAGAAGAGTATATTTTTCATATCATTCAGATTTGATCTATCTTACTGTTTTGAGTTTATCTGTTAAACTTGAAAGCATGCCTACATTTTTGCATTGTTATTTCTATATTTAACTGTACCGGTTGATTTCATCACTACCTTGTATCCAAAGGTTGGATTTGTTACTTATTGAGTTGGTTGTACTCACGGTACAACCTGCACCTCGTGTGCAGATTCAGGTGCTTCCGGTCACGGTGGCTGCTGAGTGTGGAGTCAGGATCTTGGGAGACTATCGAGGTAGTTGCATGGCATTCCCAGGCCTTGACTCTCCTTCATTATCTTTATATATTTCAGTTTTACTCTTTCGACATTATATTATACTATCTTCCATTGTAGATGCTCATGTACTCGATGGCACCCCGATTTTGGGAGAGATTTGTATTGAGTTGAGAACATATTTTTGTTTCAAAAGGTTGTCCTTAAATATTTAACTGCTTCGGTATATTTTTAAAGATTTTATTGTGTTGAGATGGTTGAGTAGTTGGCTTGCCTAGTTCCACGATAGACGACATCACGACGGTTTGGTTTGGGTCGTGATAAGTTGGTATCAGAGCCTAGGCTACATAGGTCTCACGAGTCATGAGCAAGTTTAGTAGAGTCTTACGGATCGGTTCGGAGACGTCTGCACTTATTTTCGAGAGGCTGCCAAACCCTTAGAAAACTTCACATTCTTGAATTCTTGTCGTGCGAATGTGTTGATTCCGGTAACTAAACTTGTGTTATTCTATTCTATCACAGATGGCGAGGACACGTACTACTGGGTAGGATGGACAGCCACCAGTACCACCAGCTGGGACCGCTAGAGGCCAAGGTCGCGGTAGGGGCATGGATGTAGCTCGTACAACAGCTAGGGAAGCACCTGCAGATCCATCAGTTGCCCCAATTCAGGAGCAGGTTCCAGTTGTGGATGAGCCAATGGGGCCAGCTCAGGCACCAGCTATTCCCATCGTGATTCCAGGCCTTTAGGAGGCCTTAGCTCAGATTCTGACCATGTGCACCGGCCTTGATTAGACGGTCTCTGTTCCGGCCGTAGCAGCCACTTCTCAGGTCGGGGGAGGTACTCAGACTCCCGCCGCCCATATACCAGAGCATGTGATGTAGGGACTCCAGACAACGGGGGCACTACCAGCCCAGCCGGTTGTAGCTGCTCAGGCCCATATGGTTCCTTTTATGACTGATGATGAGCAGCGGAGACTAGAGAGGTCTGGGAGACTCCAACCTCCATCTTTCAGTGGAACAAAGTCGAAGGATGTGCAGGGTTTCTTGGACAAGTGTCAGCGGATTCCCGTACAACAGGTATTCTAGAGACCAGTAGGATCTAGTTCACTACTTTTCAGTTTTCTGGGCTACCTTCATATGGTAGGAGGCTTATGAGAGGCGCAGGACGATCGGTGCAGCACCACTTACCTGGCATGAGTTCTCCATTCTCTTATTAGAGAAGTTCATGCCGCAGCCTCGCAGAGAGGAGCTGCGCAGAGAGTTTGGGTAGTTACATCAAGATGATATGTTTGTGATATAGTATGAGATGGGTTTTCTGAGTTGGCCTGTCATGCGATTTGTATGGTTACCACTTATAGGGAGAGGATCAAGAGGTTCATTGATGGCCTTACATATCAGTTGAGGTTTCTTATGACTAGGGAGAGGGTATTCGGTGCTACTTTCGATAAGGTTGTCGATATTTCTCGGCAGATAGTGATAGTTCGCGGCTAGGAAAGGGTTGAGAGGGAGGCTAAGAGGCCTCGTGGATTAGGTGGGTTTAGTGGTGTTCCTTCTGGAGGTCAGTTCTACCACGACATGGGTCGTACTTACAGGCACGCTCAGACGGGTCGTCCAGTTCACCGTGATGCATCATCTGACCATGGTTTATACATTTCTCATCAGGGTCAGTCATCTCTCAGTGTCCTTCTAGCTCAGAGTTCATCTCATGAACCATCAGCTCAGGGTTCATCTATGCCGCATCTTTCTAGCAGTTATCTCGGTGCTCGGGGCTCCCTTCAGTCCCCACCACCATTCATAGAGAGAGGTTTCTTTGAGTGTGGAGATTTGGGTCACATCAAGAGGCATTGTCCCCACCTTTCGGAAGATCCAGCTCAGCATAGGAGTCAGCCTACGACTTCAGCACCCGTTACTACACCACCCGCCCAGCCAACTTGGGGTGGAGTTCAGTAGCTTGGGGTCGCCCTAGAGGGGGAGGCCAATCAGATGGCTGTCATGCCCAATTCTATGCTCTTCCTGCCAGACCAGATGCTATTGCTTCAGACAGAGTGATCACAAGTATTGTCTCAGTATGCCACATGGATGCCTCATTTTTTTGACCATGGTTCCACTTATTCATATGTGTCATCGTATTTTTCTCATTATCTGCATATGCCTTATGAGTCCTTAGTTTCATCTGTTCATGTATCTACGCAGGTGGGTGATTCTATTGTTGTAGACCGTGTATACCGGTCACGCATAATTAATATTGGGATTGGAGACTAGAGTTTAACGTGATCTTGGGTATGGATTGGTTGTCTCCATGTCATGCTATTTTGGATTGTCACGCTAAGACAATGATGTTGGCGATGCCTCGGTTAAGGATCGAGTGGAGAGGATCTCTAGACCCCAGCAGAGTGATTTCATACTTGAAGGCCCGGTGAATGGTTGGGAAGGGTTGTTTATCTTATTTGACCTTTGCCAGGTATGTTGGTGCTGATACTCCTACTATTGATTCCATTCTGGTGGTACGAGATTTTCTGGATGTGTTTCTCGCAGACATGCCAGGCATGCTGCCTAACAGGGATATTGACTTTGGTATTGACTTGGTGCCGGGCACTCAGCCCATTTCTATTCCTCTTGATAAGGGGTTTATTAGGCCTAGTGTGTCTCCTTGGGGTGCACAGGTTCTATTTATGAAGAAGAAGGATGGTACCATGTGAATATTCATTGATTATAGGCAGCTGAACAAAGTCTCAATTAAGAACAAGTATCATTTGTCGTGTATTGATGATCTGTTTGACCTGCTTCAGGGAGCGAGAGTGTTCTCCAAGATTGATTTGAGGTCTGGGTATCACTAGTTGAAGATTCGGGACTCGGATATTCTTAAGACAATTTTTAGGACTCGTTATGGTCATTATGAGTTCCTTGTGATGTCTTTTATGCTGACCAACGCCCCAATAGCGTTCATGCATCTGATGAACAATGTATTTTAGCCTTATCTCAACTCGTTTGTCATAGTATTCATTGATGATATCCTGGTGTACTCTCGTTTCCAGAAGGAGCATGCCCAGCATTTGAGGATTGTGTTGCAGTGATTGAGTGAAGAGAAGCTTGATGCCAAGTTCTCCAAGTGTGAGTTCTGGCTTAGTTCAGTGGCATTTCAGAGTTGGCCCAGGACGTCCTCAGATGCGAAGATTGGGAGCTTTCTTGGTTTGGCTAGTTATTATCGTCGCTTCATGCAAGGTTTATCGTCTATTGCATCGCCCTTGACCAAATTGACCCAAAAGGGTGCTCCTTTCAGGTGGTCGTATGAGTGTGTGGAGAGCTTTCAGAGGCTAAATACTACCTTGACCACAACTCCAGTTCTAATTCTACTTCAGTTTCTGCTCTATATACAATGTATTGTGATGTTTCTCGGATCAATATCGGGTATGTTTTGATGCAGGAGGGTAGAATGATTGCTTATGCTTCACGCCTGTTGAAGCCTCATGAGAAGAACTACCCTATTCATGTTTTGGAGCTTGCTGCCATTGTTCATGCATTGAAGATTTGGAGGCACTATCTCTATGGTGTGTCTTGTGAGGTATTTATGTATCATCGGAACCTCCAGCACTTGTTCAAATAGAAGGATCTAAATTTGAGGCAACAGAAATAGTTAGAGCTACTAAAGGACTATGATATTACTATTCTGTATCATCCAGGGAAGGCCAATGTGGTGGTCGATGCCTTGAGTAGTAAGGCAGTGAGTATAGGTAACCTTGCATTTATTCCTGTTGGTGAGAGACCTCTTGCAGTTGATGTTCAGGATTTGGCCAACCAACTCGTGAGATTAGATGTTTCGGATCCTAGTCGAGTTCTAGCCTGTGTGGTTTCTCGATCTTGCTTATTTGATCACATTAGAGAGCGATAGTATGATGATCCTCATTTGCTTGTCCTCAAGGACAAGGTTCAACAAGATGATGCCAGAGATGTTACTATTGGAGGTAATGGGGTGTTGAGGATGCAGGTCCGGATGTGTGTGCCCAATGTAAATGGGTTATGTGAGTTTATTCTTGAGGAGGCCCACAGCTCGCGGTATTCCATTCATCCGGGTTCCATGAAGATGTACCAGGACTTGAGACATCATTATTGGTGGAGAAGGATGAAGAAGGATATAGTGGGATTTGTAGCTCAGTGCCTTAACTATCAGCAGGTGTAATATGAGCATCAGAGACCGGGTGGATTACTTCAGAGGATAGAGATTCCAGAGTGGAAGTGGGAGCGGATCACCATGGATTTCGTAGTTGGGCTCCCACGGACTTTGAGGAAGTTCGATGCTATTTGGGTGATTATGGATCGGCTGACCAAGTCCGCACGCTTCATTCCAGTTGGTACTACTTACTCTTCGGAGCAGTTGGCTGAGATTTACATTCGAGAGATTGTTCGCCTTCACAGTGTGCTAGTGTCCATCATTTCAGATCGGGGCACGCAGTTTACATCACGGTTTTGGAGAGCCATGCAGCGAGAGTTGGGCACCCGGGTTGAGTTGAGTACAACATTTCACTCTCAGACGGATAGACAACCCAACCGAAGTATTCAGATATTGGAGGACATGCTACGCGTTTGTGTCATTGATTTCAAGGGTTCATGGGATGAGTTTCTGCCGCTTGCAGAGTTTTCCTACAACAACAGTTACCAGTCGAGCATTCAGATGGCTCCACATGAGGCTTTGTATGGTAGGCGGTGTAGATCTCCGGTGGGTTGGTTTGAGTCGGGTGAGGCTAGGCTATTGGGTACTGGCTTGGTTCAGGATGCTTTGGACAAGGTTAAATTGATTCAGGATCGGCTTCGCACGGTGCAATTTAGACAGAAGAACTATGTTGATAGGAAGGTCTGTGATGTTGCCTAGATGGTTGGGGAGAAGGTTCTGCTGAAGGTTTCATCCATGAAGGGTGTTATGAGGTTCGGGAAGAAGGGCAAGTTGAGCCCTCGGTTTATTGGGCCATTTGAAGTACATCAGAGGATTGGGGAGGTGGCTTACAAGCTTGCCTTACCACCTAGTTTGTCGAGTGTGCATCCAGTATTTCATGTTTCTATGCTCCGGAAGTATGTCAGCGATCCATCTCATGTTGACCTCAACTTTCGAACATGCCGATCCAAAATGGCCATCGGCTCCACATCATAAGTCATATCACCCTCTAACTGAACCGTGCTGACATCCAAAACATGATACAGATCGCCGATATACTTCCGGAGCATAAAAACATGAAATACTGTATGCACACTCCATAAACTAGGTGGCAAGGCAAGCTTGTAAGCCACCTCCCCAATCCTTCGAAGTAACTCAAAACGGCCAATGAACCGAGGGCTCAGCTTGCACTTCTTCCCGAATCTCATAACTCCTCTCATGGCTGAAACCTTCAGTAGAACCTTCTCCCCAACCATGTAAGAAACATGACGGACCTTCATGTGGGCATAACTCTTCTATCTAGACTGCGCCGCGCAAAGCCGCTCCTGAATCTATTTAACCTTGTCCAAAGCATCCTGAACCAAGTAAGTACACAATAACCTAACCTCACCCCGCTCAAACAACCCACCAGAGATCTATATCGCCTCCCATATACATCCTCATACGGAGCCATCTGAATGCTCGACTGATAGCTGTTGTTGTAAGAAAACGCTATAAGCGGCAGAAACTGGTCCCATGAACCCCCGTAATCAATGACACAAAGGTGTAGCATGTCCTCCAATACCTGAATAGTGTGCTCGGACTGTCCGACGGTCTGAGGGTGAAATCAGGTACTCAACTCCACCTGAGTGCCCAACTCTCACTGCACGGCTCTCCAAAACTGCGATGTAAACTACGTGCCTCTATCTGAAATAACAAAAATTGGAACACCGTGAAGGCGAACAATCTCTCTGATGTAAATCTCAGTCAACCTATCTGAATAATAAGTAGTACCCACTAGAAAGGAGTGCGGGGACTTGGTCAGGCAATCTACAATCATTCGAATAGCATCGAACTTCCTCAAAGTCCGTGAGAGCCCAACTACGAAACCCATGGTGATCCGCTCCTATTTCCACTCCGGAATCTCTATCCTATGAAGCAAGCCACTCGGTATCTGATGCTCATATTTTACCTGCTGACAGTTGAGACACCAAACTACAAACCCAACTATATCCTTTTTCATTCTTCAGCACCAATAGTGCTATCTCAAATCTTGGTGCATCTTCGTGGCACCCGAATGAATGGAATACCGCTTGCTGTGGGCCTCCTCAAGAATCGACTCCTATAGCCCATCTACATCAGACACACAAATCCGGCCCTGCATCCTGAACACACCATCATCTCCAATAGTCACATCTCTAGCATCACAGTGCTAAACCTTTTCCTTAAGGACAAGCAAATGAGGATCATCATACGGGCGCTCTCTGATGCGATCAAATAAGGAAGACTGAGATACCACACAGGCTAAAACCCGACTGGGCTCCGAAACATCTAATCTCATGAACCGGTTGGCCAAGGCCTGAACATTGACTACAAGAGGTCTCTCACCAACAAGAATGAATGCAAGACTACCCATACTCACTGCCTTCCTACTCAAAGCATCGGCCACCATATTAGCCTTTCCCGGATAATACTGAATAGTAATATCATAGTCCTTTAGCAGCTCCAATCACCTTCGCTGCCTCAAATTTAGATCCTTCTATTTGAACAAAGGCTGGAGGCTACGATGATCAGTAAACACCTCACAAGACACACCATAGAGATAGTGCCTCCAAATCATCAATGCATGAACAATGGCAGCCAACTCCAAATCATGAACAGGGTAGTTCTTCTAATGGGGCTCCAACTGGCACGAAGCATAAGCAATGTCACTACCCTCATGCATCAAAACACACCCAATACCGATCCGAGAAGCATCACAATATACTGTATAAGAACCAGAAGCTGATGGTAGAACTAGAACTGGAGCTGTGGTCAAAGCAGTCTTGAGCTATGGTCAATTTGGTCAAGGGCGATGCAATAGACGAGAAACCCTGCACGAATCGATGGTAATATCTAGCCAAAGTAAGAAAGCTCTGAATCGCTGTAGCTGAGGACGGTTTGGGCCAACTCTGAACCGCCTTTATCTTCTTCGGATCCACCTGAATACCCTCACTAGACACCACGTGCCCCAAGAACACCACTAAACTAAGCCACAACTCACACTTGGAGAATTTGTCTTAAAGCTTCTCCTTCCTCAACCGCTGTAACACAACCCTACAATGTTTGGCATGCTCCTCCAAGCCACGAGATTACACCAGGATATCATCAATGAACACAATAACAAATGAGTCGAGAGAAGGTTGAAATACACTGTTCATCAGATGCATGAACGTTGTTGGGCGTTGGTCAGCCTAAAATACATCATAAGGAACTCATAATGACCATAACGGGTCCTGAAAGATGTCTTAAGAATATCCGAGTCCCGAATCATCAACTGGCGATACCTTGACCTCATATCAAACTTGCAGAACACCCTAGCTCCCTGAAGCTGGTCAAATAGATCATCAATACATGGCAAAGGTTACTTGTTCTTGATTGAGACTTTGTTCAACCGCCTATAATCAATGAACATGCTCATGGTACTATCCTTATTCTTCACAAATAGAACCGGTGCACCCCAAGGCCACAAACTAGGCCTAATAAACCCCTTATCAAAGAGTTCCAGAAGCAGTTCCTTCAACCCTTTTAACTCAGCCAGCGCCATACAGTACAAAGGAATAGAAATGGGCTGAGTGCCCGACACCAAGTCAATATCCTGTCGGGCGTCATGCCCGACAGGTCTACAGGAAAAACATCCAGGAAATCTCTCACCACCGGAACAGAATCAAAAGTAGGGATCTCTCCACTAAGATCCCTCACAAAGGCCAAATAAGATAGAAAACCCTTCTCAACCATCCACTGTGCCTTCAAGTATGAAATCACCCTACTGGGAATGAAGTCTAGAGAACCTCTCCACTCAATCCATGGCAACCCCGGCATCGCCAACGTCATGACCTTAGCGTGACAATCCAGAACAGCATGACACAAAGACAATCCCGGGTGGCTTCGGATGTAATTTTGGTTTCCTGTTTTGTGATCGCGTAAGATGGGACGCGATCTTGTAGCCTTGCATTATGGAAGTCATATTTGTTGTTCTATGCGATCGCATGTGTTGATACGCGATCGCAAAGTTTGGATGGCCAATAAATCGCGAACGCATGACCCTTTCCGTATTCGCAGTAAAGAAGAGAGGACCTGGGCAGTTGAAGGATTTACTCTATGCGGTCGCGTGTAGTGTTATGTGATAGTGTAGCTTGGCATGGCAGTGGTCCGCATTCGCGACTAGTATTCTGTGTTCGTGTAATCCTTTTGTTGGGGACAACTTACTTTGTTCTACGCGATCGCATGAGATGTTCCGCTATCGTATAGTGTAAACACCTGGGTAGATTTAAATGTTCAAAAATGAGGGTTTCGATTTCATAACACAAAAATTGATTTGGGAGCTCGGTGGAAGGCGATATTTGGGAGCTCTTAGGCTAATTTTTGAGGTTTTGATCAAGATTTTGGTATCGTATTTGAGTAATTTCGGTATGGGTGGACTGGTGGTTAAATGGGTGTTTGGAGTGTGATTTTTACACGATTCCGTGACGTGGGCCCAGGTCAACTTTTTGTGAAGATTTTCTAATTTCTTGTGAAAGTATTGATTTCATTAATTAGATTAGTTTCTTATAGTTATATTTATAGTATGAAATTTCTTTTAGTTAGATTAGGGCCATTCGGAGTCGGAAAGTTGATGAAAAGACATTCTTATTGACTGATTGAGCTTCGTTCGAGGTAAGTGACTTGCCTAACCTTGGGTGGGGAAAATCCTCTTAGGATTTGGTACTGTTGTAACAATTTGTGATATGTGAGTTCCGTGTACGCGGGGTGATGAGTGCGTACACGGGCTAATTGTCGGAAATCCAATTTTTACTAAATAGTAACCTGTTATAATCTTATATGAGTTGTCCCAGCATGTGTAGTTATCATGTTTAGCCTAATATCGCATGTCTAGGTGTCTTAAATGCTTATTTGAAATCTGTGCAGCATGCTTAGTTGAATTTTTATTTTTCCTTGATTTTTGTATTTTGTCTTTAACTGTATGATTTCTTGTTGTGAATTCGTTGTTCCATCAGTTACGAGATGTGTATTTACTTTGGGACTACGAGACGGTACCTCGGGAGCTTTCCTGTTGCATATTTACTTTTGGGACTATGAGGCGGTACCTCAGGAGCTCCCCTATTGCATATTTACTTTTGGGACTACGAGGTGGTACCTCGGGAGAACCCCTGTTGTTTATCTCTATGTTCTTTGTTGATACCTTTCTGTAACTTCTCACTGTTAAATTCTCAGTCTTTTCATTATATTACTATATCTTCTGTCTTTATTATTATATTCCAGTAGGGTCCTGACTTGACCTCGTCACTACTCTACCAAGATTAGGCTTGGCACTTACTGGGTACTGTTGTGGTGTACTCATACTACTCTTCTGCACTTATTTTGTGTGCAGATCCAGGTACCTCCTACCAGCCCCGATATTAGTGAGTAATGACTATGTGGAGACTTCAAGGTATATCTGCCAGCGTCCGCAGATCTCGGAGTCCCCCTCTATCCTTATATTGTCTTTATTCTCTTAGATGTTGATGTATAGAGATACTTAGTTCATTTCTCAGAGCTTGTGGCTTATGACTACCAGGTTTTGGGGAGTTTTTAATACTCAAGTGGTTGATTTACTTGTATATGCCAAGTGGCATTTTTCAGTATTATATATATCGGTGAAGTATGGTTTTTATATCTGTTATTATTTTAGTTATTTTGCAATTGTTGTGCTTACCTAGTCTTAGAGACTAGGTGGCGTCACGACATCTTACGGAGTGGAAAGTTGGGTCATGAAAAGTTGGTATCAGAGCTCTAGGTTCATAGGTGTTATGAATCACAAACAGGTTTAGTAGTGTCTCACAGATCGGTATGAATACGTATGTACTTATCTTCGATAGGCTATGGATATGTTATGAAAAAGTTTCACTTCTTTGATTCCTTGTCGTGCGAAATTTCTTGACTTCGGGATTCTGAACTTTTGTCTTTCTATTCTCTCATAGATGGTGAGGACATGTATAACTGGATCAGATGACCAGACACCCGCGCCCCCTGCTAGAGTCACGAGAGGACTGGGCCAGGGTAGAGGCCGAGGACATCCACATGGTGTATCCAGAGCACTCGTACGAGCTGCTACAAAGGAGCTACCAGTAGCTCCAATTTGAGCGTAGGCACCTGAGACATGTACTACACCAGCTCTTCAGGAGACCCTTGCACAGTTTCTGAGGATGTTCGACACTTTGGCTCAGGCATGGTTGATCCCACTAGCAGCAAGTTCAGGGGGGGAGCACAGACTCCCGTCGCCCGTACCCCAGAGCAGCAAGTTCAGGTCGAGCAGGTTCCAGAGATCATACCAGTGCAGCCGGTAACCCCAGTTCACCCCAAGGGTAGGCAGCAGTTTCTGAGGAGGAACAACGTAGGCTCGAGAGGTACAAGCAGTACCTCCCTCCTACTTTCAAAGGTTTGGCATTAGAGGATGCCCAGGATTTTCTTGAGGATACTGTATTTTCCGTATTATGGTTGTAGAGAAGTCGAGTGGGGTTTTTTTCACTACGTTTCAGCTTAGAGGAGCGTCTTATTAATGGTGGCGTGCATATGAGTTGGGTAGTCCGGCTGAGGTAGCTGCACTCAAATGAAATAAGTTCTCGGATATGTTCTTGAGGGAGTATGTTCCCCAGAGTCTTAGAGTTGCATGGTGTGTAGAGTTTGAGAAGTTGCGCCAGGGTTTTATGAGTGCATCAGAGTATGCGGTCCGGTTTAGTGATTTGGCTAGGCATGCACTAGCCTTGGTTGCTATAGTTTGAGACAGGGTCCATCGATTTATCGAGGGGCTCAACCCCAGTATCAGATTTAGCATGGCCCGAGAGTTGGATATGGACATCACATACCAGCAGGTAGTGGGGATTTATAGGAGATTGGAAGGTATGTTGATTTGGGAGAGAGAGGATAGAGAAGCCAAGAGGTCTCGGAAGTCTAGCACTTATAGTGGTACTCGTGCCCCAATTGCATCTTGTCATGGTAGGGGCTATGTGAGTCGCCCTATTAATTCATCACTTCCAGCCGCCAGCAGTTTTCCGGCCACTCCTAGGCTCCAGGCTCCCTATTATGCACCACCATTGTCTAGTGCACCTCCTACACGGGGTGCTTTCAACGGTCAGTCCTGCCGATCACGCCCGAACAAGCCCCAACAGCCAGCCACATCCTTAGAGAGCCTATTTTGAGTGTGGTGACACTCGTCATGTGATGAGGGATTGCCCTAGACTCGATAGGGGTGCACTCCACAGACTACTCAGGCACCGCGTACTTCACCGGGTCCTCAGGCTATGGTTACAGCACCAGCTTCCATTCCTCCTGCTCAACCAGCTCGAGGTGGAGGTCGGGCAAGTAGAGGTCGCCCTAGAGGGGGAGGCCATGCCAGATATTATGCTCTTTCTGCTCTTACGGAGGCTGTTACATCCAAATCTGTCACTATAGGTATTGTTCCGGTATGTCATAGAGATGCATCAGTCTTATTTGATCCAGGCTCCTCTTATTCCTATGTGTCATCTTATTTTGTTGTATCACGTGATTGTTTGAGTTTTCCTATTTATGTGTCTACACCTGTGGGTGATTTTATTATTGTTGACTGTGTGTATCGGTCGTGTTTGGTTGTTCTTAGTAGTTTTGAGATGAAAGCCGATTTATTATTGCTCAGTATGGTAGATTTTGATATTATTATGGGCATGGACTGGTTGTCTCCCCATTATGATATTCTTGATTGACACGCCAAGACTATGATGCTGGCTATGCTAAGATTACCACGGTTATAGTGGGAAGGTACCTTAGATTATACTCCTAGTAGAGATATTTCATTTCTAAAGGATCACCGAATGGTCGAGAAGGGGTGTGACTCGTATCTAGCTTATGTGAGAGATGCCAGTGTTGATACTCCTACAATTATGTCAGTTCCGGTGGTGAGGGATTATCCAAATGTATTTCCAGTAGATCTTCCGGGCATGCCGCCTAACAGGGATATTTACTTTGGTATTGACTTGTTATCGGGCACTCAGCCCATCTCTATTCCTCCATATCGTATGGCTCTGCCTGAGTTGAAGGAGTTAAAGGAACAGTTATAGAAGTTGCTTGATAAGGGCTTCATTCGGCCCAGTGTGTCACCCTGGGGTGCTCCAGTCTAGTTTGTGAGGAAGAAGGATGGTTCTCTGCGTATCTGCATTTATTATATCCAGATGAACAAAGTTACAGTAAAGAACAGGTATCCATTGCCTCGTATTGATGACCTATTTGATCAGTTATAGGGTGCCAAAGTGTTTTCCAAGATTGACTTGCATTCAGGCTATCATTAGTTGAAGATTTGGGAGCCAGATATCGCAATGACTGCTTTCAGGACTCGGTATGGTCAGTACGAGTTCCTTGTGATGTCATTTGGGCAGACCAATGCCCCAGCAGCATTCATGCATTTGATGCACAGTGTATACCGTCCCTATCTTGACTGATCAGTCATTATGTTTATTGACAACATTCTGGTGTACTCCCAAAGTCGGGAGGATCATGAGCAGCACCTGAGGAATGTGCTTCAGACCTTCAGAGAATAGAAGTTATATGCGAAATTCTCAAAGTGTGAGTTTTGGCTAGATTCAGTGGCATTTTGGGTCACGTAGTGTCGAGTGAGTGGATTAAGGTGGATCCGAAGAATGTTGAAGTAGTGTAGAGTTGGCCCAGATCATCCTCAGCTACGAAGATCCAGAGTTTCCTTGGTTTGGCGGGGTATTACTGTCGATTTGTAGAGGGTTTCTCATCTATTGCAGCACCTATGACCAGGCTGACCCATAAGGGTGATCCGTTCAGGTGGACAGAGGGGTATGAGGAGAGCTTTCAAAAGCTCAAGACAACTTTGACTACAGCCCCAGATTGGTATTGCCTACAGGTTTGGGGTCTTATACTGTATATTGTGATGCATCGCAGATTGGTCTCAGCGCAGTGTTAATGCAGGATGATAGGGTGATTGCCTACGCGTCTAGATAGCTGAAGGTGCATGAAATGAACTATCCTGTCCACGACCTTGAGTTAGCAACTATTGTTCATGCCT
This sequence comes from Nicotiana tomentosiformis, assembly GCF_000390325.3. Lineage (NCBI taxonomy): Eukaryota > Viridiplantae > Streptophyta > Magnoliopsida > Solanales > Solanaceae > Nicotiana > Nicotiana tomentosiformis. The sequence goes on along the minus strand of NC_090820.1, from coordinate 4,935,403 downwards.
TGATGATTTGAGGCACTATTTGTACGGTTTTCCTTGTGAGATCTACACCAATCACCGGAGTCTGTAGCATATGTTCAAATAGAAGGATTTTAACTTGCGTCAGCGGAAGTGGTTAGAGCTACTTAAGGACTATGATATCACTATTCTATATCACCTTAGGAAGGCCAATGTGGTGGCCGATGCCTTGAGTCACAGGGCGGAGAGTTTGGGTAGCTTAGCATATCTACCAGCAGCAAGGAGGCCATTGGCATTGGATGTTCAGGACTTAGCCAACCAGTTTTTTAGATTGGATATTTCTGAGCTGAGTCAAGTTTTGGCTTGTGTAGTTTCTCAGTCTTCTCTTTATGATCGTATCAGGGAGCGTCAGTATGATGACCCCCATCTACTTGTCCTTAAGGACACAGTTCAACACATCGATGCTAAGAAGGTTACTATTGGAGATGACAGTGCCGCGAAGATGTATCAGGACTTAAGGCAGCATTATTGGTGGAGGAGAATGAAGAATGACATAGTAGAGTATGTAGCTCGGTGCCTAAATTGCAGCAGGTGAAGTGTGAGCATCAGCGGCCAGGTGGATTGCTTTAGAAGCTAGAGATTCTAGAGTGGAAATGGGAGCGGATCACTATGGATTTCATTGTTGGGCTCCCACAGACTCAGAGGATGTTTGATGAAGTTTGGGTGATTATGGATAAGTTGACCAAGTCGGCTCATTTCATTCCAGTGATGACTATTATTCTTCTGAGCAGCTGGATCGAGTTTATATTTGCGCGATTATCAGGCTTCATGGCATGCCGGTATTACTCATCTCTGTCCGGGGTACGCAGTTTACATCACAATTTTGGAGGGACATAAAGCATGAGTTAGGTACTCGGGTTGCGTTGAGAATAATATTTCACCCTCACACGGACGGACATTCTGAGAGCACTAGTCAGATATTGGAGGATATGCTCTGTGCATGTGCGATGATGTTTTGGGGTTCTTGCCACTTGCGGAGTTTGCTTACAACAACAGTTATCAGTCAAGCATTCAGAAGGCCCCGTATGATGCTTTGTATGGTAGAGGTTGTCGGTCTCTAGCGGGTTGGTTCGATCCGGGCGAGGCTAGGCTATAGGGTACAGACTTGGTTCTAGATGATTTAGAGAAGGTTAAGGTAATTCAGGATCGACTTCGCACAGCCCAGTTCAAACAGAAGAGTTATATGGATCGGAAGGTTCGCGATGTTGCATTCATGGTTGGGGAGCGGGTCTTGCTCCTGTTGTCGCCCGTGAAGGGTGTTATGAGGACCTGGAAGAAGGGCATGCTGACCCTAGTGTTTATTGGCTCATTCGAGGTACTGCGGCGAGTTGGGGAGGTTGCTTATGAGCTTGCCTTGCCTCATAGTTTAGTAGGAGTTCACCCAATATTCCATATTTCTATGCTCCTAAAGTATCACGGCGATCCCTCTCATATGTTAGTTTCAGATCAGTCCAGTTGGATAAGGACTTGTCCTATGT